>NC_045427.1:476451476-476774289 GCF_902635505.1 Sarcophilus harrisii | reverse complement strand
TCTTGACATTCTTTCCCCTACACTTTTAGCTGAGGACCTCACCTGATACCTCAATGAAAAAAAATGAAATCATTTACTAATGCTTCTCTCTTCTTTCCTCCTCACCTCATATCACTCAGATTTCTTCCTTTGATACCTTCTACAATTCTTTCTCCCATGAAGAAGTAGCTCTTCTCCTTGCCAAGGCTAACCCCTGACATGAATCCTTCCTTCATCAAGTTATTCTTTCTTCTTCTGTAGATTGCTCTTCCTATTATCTCCAGTCTCTCTGTAATCCTCAATCTCTCCTTAATTACTGACTCTGCTGCTATAAATAGGTTCATATCTTCCTCATCCTTAAAAAATTAATTAAAAACTTTACACGATCCTATCATCCTTTCTAGCTATCATCCTGTCTCTTCCCTTTCTTGACTAAGTTACTTGATAAACTCATCAACACTTGCTCTGTCTACTTCTCCATTCTAAACTCTCCACAATCTGTCAGGTAGTCAACCAACATTTATTAAGTACCTATTTTGTTCCAGTCACTATACTAAATGCTGGTAATAAAAGTAAAAAATAATCTTGGCTTATGTAATGTATAATTACAGTGTAATGGGAAAGACAAAATACAAACATACAAATAAGCTCCATACAAGAGAAATGAGAAATAATTAACTCAGGGAAAGCATTAAGATTAGGACTGGAAAAGGTTTCTTATAGAAGGTGGGATTTTAGCTGAGACTTGAAAGAAGCCAGGAAAGTCAAGAGTCAGAGATGAAGAAGGAGAGAATTCCAGCCATGAAGGACAGACAGTAAGAAGGCTTCGAATTGGGATTATTTATTCAAGGAACAATAAGGAGGCCATTGTCCCTAGATTGGGAAATAAACGGCAGGGAATAAAATGCAAAATGAGTGGCAAGATCAAAAAGGAACAGATTATACAGGGTTTTAAAAGTCAAAAAAAGAAGAATTTCTATTTGACTTTGAAAGCAAAGCTAGTGGAATATATTGAATAGGGAGTGACATGGTCAGAATTTAGGTCAGACTCGATCAACTTTATGAATGTCAATTTGACAACTAAATAGAGGATGGATTGGAGTAGAGATAGATTTGAGAGAAGGAAACCAACCAAAAGATTATATCAATAATGTAAGTGTAAGGCGATGAGGGCCTGCACCAAAGTAGCAGCAATTATGAAGGAGAGAAAAAGGTACATAGCACAGGTGTTAAATAGACAAAAAATTGGATTTGACAATTGATTGAATATAGGGGTTGAAAGATCCTGAGGTTATAAATAAATTGGAAGAGCATAGGATAGTTTACCTCTCAGACCTGTGGAAGAGGAAGGAATTTATGACCAAAGAAGAACTAGAAATCACTATTGACTACAAAATAGAAAATTTTGATTATATCAAATTGAAAAGTTTTTGTACAAACAAAACTAATGCAGACAAGATTAGAAGGGAAACAAACTGGGAAAACATTTTTACAGTCAAAGGTTCTGATAAAGGCCTCATTTCCAAAATATAGAGAGAATTGACTCTAATTTATAAGAAATCAAGCCATTCTCCAATTGATAGTCAAAGGATATGAACAGACAATTCTCAGATGAAGAAATTAAAACTATTTCTAGCCATATGAAAATATGCTCCAAATCACTATTAATCAGAGAAATGCAAATTAAGACAACTTTGAGATAGCACTACATACCTGTCAGATTGGCTAGAATGACAGGGAAAGATAATGCGGAATGTTGGAGGGGATGTGAGAAAACAGGGACACTGATGCATTGGTGGAATTGTGGATACATCCAGCCATTCTGGAGAGTGATTTGGAACTGTGCCCAAAAAGTTATCAAACTGTGCATACCCTTTGATCCAGCAGTGTTTCTACTGGGTTTATACTCCAAAGAGACACTAAAGAAGGGAAAGGGACCTGTATGTGCCAAAATATTTGTGGCAGCCCTGTTTATAGTGGCTAGAAGCTGGAAAATGAATGGATGCCCATCAATTAGAGAATGGTTGGGTAAATTGTGGTATATGAATGTTATGGAATATTATTGTTCTGTAAGAAATGACCAGCAGGATGAATACAGAAAGGATTGGTGAAACTTACATGAACTGATGCTGAGTGAAATGAGCAGAACCAGGAGATCATTATACACTTCAACAATGATACTGTATGAAAATGTAATCTGATGGAAGTGGATTTCTTTGACAAAGAGACCTAACTCAGTTTTAATTGATCAAGGATGGACAGAAGCAGCTACACCCAAAGAAAGAACATTGGGAAATGAATGTAAACTGCTTGCATTTTTGTTTTTTCTCCCGGGTTATTTATACCTTCTGAATCCAATTTTCCTGAGCAACAAGAGAACTGTTCGGTTCTGCACACATATATTGTATCCAAGATCTATTGTAACCTATTTAACATGTATAGGACTGCTTGCCATCTGGGGGAGGGGGTGGAGGAAGGGAGGGGAAAAGTCAGAACAGAAGTGAGTGCAAGGGATAATGTAAAAAATTACTCTGGCCTGGGTTCTGGCAATAAAAAGTTATTAAAAAAAAGAAAAAGAAAGAAAGAAAGATACTGAAGGAGAAATCAAGAATGACTTCTAGGTTGGAAGTGATACCTTTGACAGTAAAAGAGAAGTTAGGAAGAAGGGAGAGCTTGAAGAGAAAGATAATGAGTTCATCTTTGGACATATTAAGTTTAAAATGTCAACAAGACATCTGGTCTTCTAAGAAGTCTAGATAGACTTCTGGTCTATCTAACAGGAAGTTAGTGAGAAGAGACTGGGAGTCCACAAAGAGTTTTGGGTTTGTGAAATAGATCTGTGTCATCTACACAGAAATGACAACTAAAACCAGGGAGCAGATCAAGTGAAATAGAGGAAGAAAAGATGGTGGCTCAAGATAGGATTACACCCATGGTTAGTGTTGTGGCCTAGATAAAATCTAGCAGAGGATAGTGGAGGGTGGGGGGAGGTAGGAGAAGAAGCAGGAGAGAGCAGGGTCAGGAAAACTTGGATGAGAATATCAAAGGGGATGATTTATAGTTTCAAAGGCCTTTATAAAGGTCAAGACAGATGAGGATTAAAGATCAGCCATTATATTTGACAATAAAGAGATCATCAGTAATTTTGGAGAGAGAAGTTTCAGTGGGATGATAACATTGAGATCCAGACTGCGAAGAGTTAAGAAGAAAGTGAGAGAAAGGAAGTAAAAGCACCAGCTGTAGAGAGTCTCAAGTTGATTAGCCATAAAAAGGAGAAGAGACATAGGGATGAATGTTAGAAGGGAATGGACAGATCAAGGAAGGATCTTTTGAGAATGGAGAAGACATCACCATGTTTGTAGGCAGTAGAGGAGCAGCCAGTAAACAGAGGCAATCTTCTGGAAAAGATAAGATAAATGGAACTATTCATCCTACCTTCTTTCTCCTTTGCTGGATGACACCTTTCTTCAGTTTTGCATCACCCACTCACTGCCTTTTGAATATCTCAGACTGCTTGTCCCTTAAGCATCTCAAACTCATGTCCAAAAAAGTACTCATATCTTTCTTCCAAGCCCTTCCTTTTTCCAAATTCCCCTATTATTGTCAAAGACACCACCATCCTCCCAGTCACATATGCTTACAACCTAAGTGTGATCCTGGAGTTAGTCATACTTACACTCCATAGTCAACTGTTGTCAAATCTTGTCATTTTTACCTTCACAGCATCTGTTGTATTCATTCCCTTCCCTACATGCATATAGTTATGACCCTGCCACAGGCTCTCATCAACTCATTCCTGACCTTTTCAAAAGCAGTTGGTCTCTCTGCTTCCAATCCATGTTCCAATTCACTACCAAAGTGATTTTCCTAAAGGGCAGATCTGATCATGTCTTTACCCCTGCTCAATAAACTCCAGAGGCTCCTTCTTCCCTCCAAGATTAAATATAAAATACTCTGATATTTAAAGTCTTTCACCACCTGGCCCCTTCCTACCTTCTAGTCTTCTTATCCTTCCCTCTGCATACTCTACCATCCAAAGTCACTGGACTTCTTGCTATTTCTCACATACAGCACTCTATTCTCCAGTTTTGTGTCATTTCCCTGGCTATCCCTGACACTTTAAGACTATTTCCAATTGATCCTATATATACCTAGTTTGTACATAGTTATTTTCATGTTGTATCTCCCATTAAATTATGAGCTCCATTCATTGAAATGCAAGTTCCTTGAAGGCAAAAACTGTTTTTGCCTTTCTTTGTATCTCCAGCACTTAGTATAATGCCCAGCACATAGTAGGTATTTAATAAATGCTTGTTGACTTGATGATCCATAGAATATTTAAATTCTAAAATCAAAGGACCATAGAATCTCATAATCATAGAATAAAAAAATCTGAGTCACAAAAAGCTAGAATTCAGAAATACAAAATCACAGAATGCTAGAATCTTAAAATCATACAATGTTATGTAATTGATGTGCCCAGGAGGCAATCAGTCAATGTTAAAAGATAAGGTTTTTGTTTTGGCTTTGAAGATGTCTTCCCAAGGTGTAAACATTCCCTTTAATGTGACATTTGAGAATGATGGTTTGAGTCATGGAGAATCATACCACTGAACTATGGATTATTTTTGAGTTTAAAAGGAAGAACAGAAGCAGACAGGCATGGAATAAACTTCAGCCAAAAGGGCCAGAGAAAAGTCAGTTGGACAGCTTCTAGTTTCCTAGAGAGAAACTTTGCAGCATCTCAACAAGTCACAGAGTCCCAGGAGAGAAGAGAATGACATGGTCCCATATGTGGAGGAATTAGTGAAAGTTTGAGAAGTTCCTGGGCCAAACTGGAACTTCAGAGTCAAGAGCCAGAAGCTGCAGAGTAGCAGTGAATGAGGGATGGAGGAGTTTCCTTGACAAACAGAATTCCATGACCAAGTCTCCAGGACTCAGCCAAGTCTGGGGAGCAATATCCTAGCAAGATGAGAAGCTGTGATCAGTGCTGAATCCTGGACCAAGGAGGAGCTACACGATCAGACCAGAACGCTGGCCAAGGGGCCCCAAGAGGAGGAAACCCGGACTGGGCCTTCATTAGTACTGATAGTTCTATGGACTGGGCTGAGGGAAAAGAAACTGATTCTTGAGACACTCCGAATGATCTTCATTATCACTCATTGCCAGTGGAGAGGAGAAGGAACAAAGAAGGGGACAAGGAGGCAGGAGTCTCAAACAAAGTAATACTGTAGGTCTGCAGATGATAGGAAGGGTCTCTGAGTGGATAGGGGGACTCTCCAAAGGAAAAGGAGTTCGTTCTCAGCAAACAGGGAGGATTTCCCACTTGTAGGGGCTCTCTCCTCCAGGATAATACTCTAAGTCTAGAGGCTGAACCAGGAATTAGGGGGTTGCTTTGCTCTTCAGCAACACTTCCCATTTGTCAGTGAATCCCAACTCTAGAGGAAAGCTACAATTCCAGAGGAGTATATGGGTCCCTAGGAGAGGTGAAGAAGGAAGAAGAGTTTTTACCGTTCATGGATTTGAAGGTGTTTCTGTTTTAGGATGGAGGTAGGGAAGAAGGGAGAGAGAGTATAGATGAAACCTATCCTATAGCTAAGGTATTCTGAGTCTGAATCCTAACATGAGAGTTCTTTTGTATATAGACCACCACATAGGCCAGACTCTGATGTTCCAAGGGGAAACCCTGGTCTGGAACATTCATTCTCACCCTGATATTTTCAAGGAAGGCCCAGGGCTGGGGCATGAGGGAGAGCAATTTGTAACATCTCCAAGGTTGAACTTGTTCCATGTAAACCCAAGTCTACATTTCTGGACTACAGGTCAGTGCTAACCACAGACCACCAAATGTTGGAATTACAGAATAATCTGAGCAGTAGAAGGCATCCCAAAGGTCATCAAGTTCAGCCCAAGCCTGAATAAGAAATCCCTCTGCAGAATATCGGATGAGAGATCAGCCAGCCTTTGCACAAGGGCCTTCAGTGAGCAGGAGCCCTCCACTTCCAGAGGCATTCCCATGTTCTTTCAAACAGCTCAGATTGTAAAAATATTGGCCTTTGCAAATTTTACCCATCACCCCCAGCTCTGAGCTCTGGTGGCAGGTGTCTGAAAGAACAAATTAGGACCAAGGCCTTTTAATACTTGAAGGTAACTATTGCTCCACACTCTACCACAGCCACCCACTTATTGTCTCATGGATGCCTTCAAACGACTTTCATGTGACATGAAGAGATTCATGAGCATCCAAATCGTCCACCGCTGGGCACTTTCCAGCCTATTGATGCCCTTCTTAAAACGTGGTTCCCAGAACGTTCTAACCAGGACAGAATACAGTGTCACTATCATCTCCCTGGTCGCATACGCATACATACTTTCAATGCAACCTAAGGTCTCTTGAGAGAAGGAGCTCCTCTGCACTCAGCACAATGCCTGGTACTTAAGAAACGCTTGTTGACTTGATATAAGTTTTAGATGCTATAACCCACTATTGACTCTTATTATGTTTGCTGCTCACCTAAACCCTTAGACCTTTTTCAGATAAAATTCCATCTGAGACTTTAACTATCTTATACATGTAAAGTTGATCTTTTGAACCCCAGTGAAAGGGTTTACATTTATTCCATTTTCAATTTTGTGTATTTTCATGGGTTGTCTCCATGCCTGGAATCCTCTACTTTTTCATCCCTATCTCCTGGCTTTCTTTAAATTACAGTTAGAATCTCACTTTCTATAAGAGGTCTTTTCCAATTCCTCCCAATCCCGGTGTCTTCTCTCTGAGATTACCTCCAATTGATCCTGTATATATCTTGTTTGTACAAGATGCTTTTATGTTTCCTGCCCTCTAGGCAAATGGCTCCTTGAGAAAAGCAACTATCTTAAACCTTGCTTGCATTTCCTAGCACTTAGCATGGAATATAGCAAATGCTTCATAAATGCTTGTTGACTTGACTTAAAAGTAAATTTTATTAGATTCAGACAAATGGTCAAACTTATCAAGATATTTTGGAATCATGACTATCATCCTTAACATATAACTGTTCTCCTGACTTCTGAAAATTTTAAGTCATTCATAAAAATATTAAACATTATAGGGCTGATCTGTGCTCAGATCCCTGAAACACTCTACTGAAGACCTCCTTTCAAGCTTTCCTATTAAAGACTGTTCTTTGATTATGACCATTCAATCATTCTGAATCCACCTTACATACTATAATCTGTCTATTCCACATCCTTCCATCTTTCTCATAAACACAGCCTGAGATTACATCAAATGCAAAAACAGAAAGGAAGCTTTCAAATACAAAAAAAAAAATATTCATAGCTGCATATTTTATGATTCCAAAGAACTGAAAATAAAAGATGCTCCCATCATTGATAATTGACTAAACAAAATTTGGTACTTAAATGTAATGAAATATTATCATAGTGTAAGAAATAATGAATATGAAGAATTCATAGAAGTATTCAAAGGCATGAACTGATGAAGAATGAAGGAAGCAGGACTAGAAAAAAAAAAAGCATATATAACAATGAAAAACAACACTCTCCCCAAACCCTCCAAAACTAGATGCTGAAGATTATAGTAACTAAGCTTCTCCCATAGAAGAAAAAACATCAGAAAATTTACCTGCTTCTCTTCTTCTTTTTTTTTTCCTGAGGCAATTGGGATTAAGTGACTTGCCCAAGGTCACACAGCTAGGAAGTGTTAAGTGCCTGAGACCACATTTGAACCCAGGACCTCCTGACTTCAGGACTCTATCCACTGCACCACCTAGCTTCCCCCCCTGCTTCTCTTCTTTAAAGAGGAGGGGAGCTATGGATGTAAAATATTTCATATACTGTCAAAGTCCAAGGATGCATTGGCTGGTTTTGCTGAACTGCTTTTTAAATATATATATTTTAATTTTTGTTATAAAGATAGCATAAAGGCTATATTCCTTCTCTCTCTCAAGAGAGAGAGAATATTCAGGAATAATATAAAAACAAAAGATATCAATAAAAATTAAATTTGTTTTTAATTTAAAATAAAGTGTGGCCAGGCATGGTATACCTTTAATAATCCTTGCTGCTAGGGGAGCTGAGGTTGGTGCTTAAACTCAGAAGTACTGAACTATAATACAGTTAAAACCAATTTGGTATCTGTATTAAATGAGACACCAAAATGGTGGGTCTCTGAGAGCAGGGGAGCACAAGGTTGCCTAAGGAGCAAGGAACAGAGGAGGTGAAAGCTCCCATGTGGATCGGCGATGAGACTGGGTCTCTGAATAACCACTGCATTTCTAGCTTGGCCAAGATAGGGAGACCCAGTCTCAAAATAAACAAATAAATAAGAGTCACTGTGGCCAAGTCACTTCTCTATACCTCAGGCAAATCTGCAATCCTTCATAAATGGGTTGCAATTTATATGAGTGCACTGATGAAATCCAAGATCCTTAATGTATTTCACATTGACATGTCTAAGGAATTGTATTAAACACCAAGGATAAAAAGGCAAAACAAAAAACAATGCTTGCTTTCAAAGATGGCATTCTCCTGGGGGAAAATACAACATTTATACAGAGGAGTAAATAGAAGACATTTTGATGAGGGAACGAACATTAATAACTAAAGGGCTCAGGAAAGCCTTTGTGTATGAAGTGACAGGTGATTTGAGTTTTGAGTGAAATTAAGGATTCTAAGTAGAAATGAGTAGGGAATATAGGCTAGACACAAAAGAGAGCATATGTGCAGCACTTGGAACATCCCCTTACATGTGAGCTCCGAGAAAAGCTATTCCAAGTCCCAGGCACTCCATGGATCAGCATTGTAAGGGACAGATGGGCTCAGGACACATTATAGAGGGTACACACATAGGGACATAGGTGATCATGTCCACATGTAGCAAAGGCATAACATGAAGCTACAGATATCCTCTGGACAGGGCATTGGACTTCTGCAAGGTCTCTCCTCATGTCTGCTGTCCACTGGATACCTCTTTTTGAGGGATTACTTCTCTGCTCTCCATTACAAAGTTTCTGTTGTTTGTCTCCATCATTTAAAAAATGCTTCCTAGTAGTATCTGCGGGTATTCAGCTTTTCAGAGTGGTCTGCTCTACTCTCTACTCTCCACTGAGATAAAACACTAGAAAATCAGACTCTAACAAAAGAAAGTAGATTTCCACCACCCACCCCCCCCACTGTTGTTTTTCAGTTATGTCTGACTCTTCATGACCCCATTTGGGGTTTTCTTGGCAGAGATATCAGAGTGGTCTGCCATTTTTTGCCAGCTCATTTAACAAGAGAGGAACGGAGGCAAACAGGGTGAAGTGATTTGCCAACATCCCTCAACTACTAACGTGTGGGAAGTCGGATCGGAACTCAGGATGTATCTGACTTCAGGCCCAGTACTCTATCTACTGCACCACCTAGACTCTTTTTTAGCAAAGACTATGAGCACCATAACTAATTAGGAATCTAACAAGAATCAATAAAATACCCCTAATGAGGTCTTCAATGTTAGGTGTGGTTAGCAGAGGAATTGATAAAAATTAATCCCTTAGGCTCTGATAATGGAGAATTCATTTTAGTTCTTTGGTCCTACCTTCTAAAGGTAATCCAGTCAGAAATCCAAGTTGTATCAAGACTCAGAGGCTAAATTTTCCCTATAAAACAACTTACGGCCCTTGCTTTTGTTGCTGCTTTCCTTTGGGTCAGTCTGCCAGGGCATGCTGCCTCCGGGTGTCTTTTCCCTTCCCCATGCCACATGATATCTCTTCTAATTCCACTATGCTTCCCAACCCCTCGTCTCCTTTTTATAGCTAACAAACTCTTTTAGGGTACAAAGTCCCTTTCAGGACTTAGCCTGTCAGCTAAGGGCAGGCCCCAACCTCATGGGGTGCTCCCTTTCTACTGAGTAATTATGAGTTTCACTGAGAAGCTTATCTTTCATATGCTCTCCCACTCTATTTCATATTTCATATTCACATTCCCGGTGTCTACTGCATCCCTTAATTTTGTCTGTGACCTATTCCCCTAAATAAATCTGCCTTTTGCCAAAGAGAATGGCCATTTTGAATTCTTCACAAACCCCAACTTTTGGTACCTGCCACCATTTGGTAACAAATCCCACATCATAGATCACATCACCCAGTCTAAGATTATAGTGCTTTTTTTTTGTCTCTTCCTATCTGATACTAAATTAAGGTTCATGATCTCAGAAAACTATCTCTCTTAGGGTTAGAAAATGTTCCTTATATTCCTATTTGTGAATCTGTGTCCCCTGCCCATTTCAAGGACTCTAGTTTCTGCTCCTCAAAAAATAAAACAAAACAAAACACAGGAATCATATGAAGGCCTGAGTGACATTCACTCCCCAAATCTTCTGGATTAGCATGCAAATGAAGCTGAGGACAGAATGGAAACTACCCATGAAAGACACTGCCAGCCATCATTTTACATATTCCCACCCCATCTTCACTAGTCCATATCCCTGCCTTTGTTATATACTGTATTTTTGCTAGAAACAAAATCTTGCTGTTCTCCTTCTGTGTGCAAAGGCCCACAGACACACAGAAGATGGATTTCTGATTTTAAACACCATCAAGTAACCAATCGGGCTGAAGCAAAGAGAATGTACAGAGGATTAATGTGAAAAATCCAGCAGAAGTAGACTCAAACGCCAAGATGAGGGATTTATTCCATCCCAGATACTGAAGGTTGTTGAACTGAGAAGCAAAATGATCAAAACTGTTTTAAGAAGACTGTTTTGATAGCTACACCAACATTGGATTAAAGAGGAAAGATATTAGAATCTTCAATTAGGAGGCTGGTCCCTCCCATATTCCAAGCAAGAGCTGATGAGGATCTGAACTGGTTTGGTGACCGTGAGTAGATGGAAAAGGACAGATATGTGAGATGTTCTGGGGGTAGAACTGAGAAGATATCAGCAAACAGACAGGAAAGTGAAGGAAAGGAACAAGTCAAGAATGGCTTTGAAGGTAAAACCTATGGTTCCTTCAATAAATATAGGTGTTAAAAGGAAAATTCTTCTTTGGGGCTTTCACTTTAATAAGGCAAAATTCAGGATAAAGATGATGTAAACTATGTCCCCTTGATCTTTGTGGGGATAGACCTGGGTTAGAGAAAGCCCCACCCTCCTGTTTATAGGGGAAACTCCCATAGTGATCTCCACCCACTATTCAATTGGAGATCTTGCCCTGGGGCATTATCACCACCCTTTATTGAGTTGAAAATTAGTTCTTCAAATTCATCTGGACATGGCTCCCTGACTCTGGGCCACAAAAAACCAATATAATCAAAGGATGAACCCCAAACTTTTGCTAAATTCCTCTTGGAACAGCCCACTGAGTTGTTTTCTCAGTGTACTAAACCCATTCTTGCCACAAACCTCACCTACATTCGGAATTTCAAATTCTTCTGCAAAACCTGCCCGGGCCAGGGGATCTCTCAACCCTCATTTCTCATACCTCAACAAAAAGAATTAAAAGCATTTTATTATAAGTACATGAAGGCCATAAAATGTTTGATGCACTGATCACTGAATATCAGCAATGGCTTCAAGGTGGGGGCAACTTTTCATGAGATAAACAATTCATACAGGTCAATGTCCCCTAAAGAAATTGGGCTCTTGCATCTCTATTCCTTCCCAAAATAGTAAGAACATGATAGTTTGCAGATGGGATACAAAGGTCACAGGTAGGAGGTAACTTGGCTACAGGACACATAGGAGACTGAGTCACATGTCCCTTAACACTGATGGACAAGTAGAGCTGGGGAAAGTGAGCCATCACGTCAACGTAACTTTTGAATATAAGGAAGTTTGGAAAGAGAGTTGGGTTTGTAGGGTAGGATATTAATTCTGTTTGAGACACATTGGGTTTGAGATGTCTATGGTAAAGATGTTCAGCAAGAGTTTGATGAAGTGGAATTAAGGCTCAAGAGAGAGATTAAAACCTGGTGTTTTGCTGGGCACATGACGATGTTCTCTTTTGTTTTATTTTATTTTGTTTTGTATTCTTTTTCTGTTTTTCTTTTTTCTTATTCTATTTGTTTAAACAAAATAAATTTTTAAAAGAGAAAGAGAGAGATTCAGGCTAGATATAAATATATATATTTGTGGGTCATTTGCATAGAGATGATAATGAAACCCTAGGGAGCTGATGAAATCACCAAAGAAGGAGTTTTAGAGCGAGAAAAGAAAAGGACTCAAGAGAGATGTTGGGAAGACAGACTCATGTTAAGGGGACTAAAGATAGATAATAAGCCAATAAAGCAAGCAGAGAAGGAGCAGTCAGTTATAGACAGGAAAAGAATCAGGAGAAACAAGAATCACAAAAACTGAGAGAAGTTAAAATATTCATGAGGTGGGGCTGTTGGAAAGTGTTAAATTAAAATTCTGTCTAGAAATCAAGAAGCTGAGGACTAAAAAAAGGACTCAGAGATCATTGATAACTTTGGAGAAAGCAGTTTCAGGCAAAGAATGGAGTCATAAACTGTACTGCATAGAACCAAGTAGTGAATCAGAGGAGAACACATGAACACAAAGTGTAGACAGATTTTTCAGGGAATTTGGAAAGAAAGACATATGATGAGGGGATGGCCAGGTGAAGTAAAACATTTTTAAGGAAGGAGAGAAGACTGGTCATGTTTGTTTTTAACATGGGAGGAGCCAAGAGGAAAAGAGAAATTGGAGAGACAGACAGGCAGAGAAAGATAGACAGGCAGAGAGAAACACAGGAACAGAAACAGAAACATATAGAGATAAAGAGAACAAGATGAGTTTGAGAGCTCAAGCAAATTATTTGGGAAAAGAAGGAGGATTGATGCCAAGGGGTTTTGAGGTATAGAAATGGGGTGAAAATGGAGTTCACAAAACCAATGGCATCTATTTTCTCAATAAGTGAGAATTGAGATCTGCTGAAAGGGAAGAGGGAGAGAGTAGTGTAGGAGGCTTGAGGAAAGAAGAAAAGATTTGGTACAGTCACTGTCGGAACTGCAGTAGTCTCTCATAGAAGAATAAAAGGATTGCCACAAGCCATGAAAACATGGTTGAGACTGAGTAACATAAATGTGTAATAGACCCAGTTAGAACAGTTATGTGACTTCCTCTAGAGACCTTAAATAGTGCCCAAATAAGTGTGGAAAAGGCAAATGGTAGGGGTAAACCAGGGTCAGATACAAGCAGTGATAGGATGGTGCTGGGAGTGGGAGGAAAAGGGGAGGGATTCCAGGGTAGAAGACAATATATAATTGAACTGATTAACCATAGATTCCTAGTTGCAGAGGCAAGAAAGTGAGGAAGAATAATTATTATGAACTAGGAAAGCTGAGGTAGATCAGAGGGACTGATGGTAGTCAGAACAATAGACAGATTTAGGAAGAATGAGAAAAAAGGGAGAGAGGAGAAGACAGGAGAATGTGATCAGAGTGGGAATTTCAGGGTTCAGAATCATGGAGGTAGCTGTGTAATGAGCAATGGTGAGATCAAGGATAAGACTATCACTTGCATGGTTGAAAGGAACTGAAACTGCAGATCATTGGAAACTGAAGAGATTGATGAATTGGAAGGCCAGGGTATGAGAGGAGTCAAGATACACTCAAGTCCCCAAGATTGAAGACAGGTGTTGGGTTGGAGAGAAAAGTCTGGGGGAAAGTAGATAGCAGAAACCAGAATCTGTATATCTGTTATTTGTTCCAATTCCCTTTGCTGTTCTGGTCTTTCCAGTCCAAAGTTCAATCTCTTTGATAATGAAAAGGGGAGCAAAGTGAGATTTGAGCAGCCTTGCTGTGCTTTTATAATCATTCTGACCATTCTAGATAGGAACTCTGTTTTTTCTTTGATCCTTTTTTTCTCCCACTATATCTAAACAAACAAATAAAAATGTATTATCCTTAGCTGTCTTTGCCAGACACAGATCATTTTAGCTTTTTCACACCCAAGACTATTTTTTATAGGATGATTCTATGATTTGTTTTTTTTTTTTTATTCATCTTCTACCACTTGCTTTTCCTTTCATTTTTGGTATAAAACTTTTAATTATCTAAGTTGCCTGGGGAGCTCCCTATGCCTCCACATGAGTTTCTTCACACAACTATCATTTTTCTTCCTCATCAGAATTGTTTTCTTTTGTGTCTTCAAAATTTCATTCTTGAAAATGTCCATTCCCTCCTGGGTTGATTTTTCTTATAGAATTTAAAGCCGTAGGATCCTACCTATCCATCCTCTAAACCCTTTGAAATCTGTTTTCTTAAAATCTAGAGGGCATGTCAGACTTTTACCAGCTTTTCTCTATCATGAATTCTGGGATGCTAGAATGCAATCACTTTTCCCCAAGGTTCCCACCATGTCTACCCCAGATAACAGTGGTGTTCTTTTGGTGAAAATGAGACTCAGAATGGAATTTCTCTTTGTTGACTTCTCAACCTTTTGATGAATGAAAGTATCATTAAGGAAAACTGAAAGTAGCTATTCTTCTTTTGGCTAACAGTAAGGTAAATCACTATTATAGATAGCCTTTAAGACAAACTTGGGATTTGTTTCCTGAACTCTTCCTTAATTTCCTGTTTCTGTCTACTGGATGTATATTATATTATTAAATCAGGATGCTAGAGATGAATGGCCACAGGTGGGTGGAAATTCCCAGAGTTTCTCTATTCCCTGGGGAGCTTCTCTGACCCAGTGACTGACTGGGACCAGACTTTGACTAATAGTTTTTTAAGTATAATAATAGTTTTTTCATTTATCAAAATTCACGTGGATACTTTTCAGCATTCACTCTTGCAAAACTTTTGTGTTCTAAATTTTTCTTCCTCTCTCTCCACTTCTTCCTTCCCCTAGACAGCAAGTAATTCAATATAGGTTAAATATGTGCAATTCTTCTAAATATATTTCCACATTTATTATGCTGCACAATGAGAAAGGAAAAAGACAAACAATAACAACAACAAAGATGAAAACACTATGTTGTGATTAACATTCAGTCCCTATAGTCCTCTTTCTGGATGCAGATGGCTTTCTTCATCACAGGACTATTAAAATTTGCCTGAATCTCATCATTATTGAAAAGAGCCACGTCCATCACAGCTAACCATCACATAATCTTGTTCCCTTGGTTCTACTCACTTCACTTAGCATCAGTTCAAGTAAGTCTCTCCAGGCCTCTCCATCCTACTGATCATTTCTTATAGAACAATAATATTCCATTATATTCAACTTATCCAGTCATTCTCCAACTGATGGGCATCCACTCAATTTCCAGTTCCTTGCCATGAAAAGGGCTACTACAAACATTTTTGTACATGTGGGTTCTTTTCCCTTTTTTAAGATTTCTTTGGGAAACAGATCCAATAGAGACACTGCTGGATCAAAGGGTATGCACAGTTTAATAGCCCTTTGGGCATAGTTCTAATTTGCTCTCCAGAATGGTCGTATCAGTTCACAACTCCACCAACAATGTATCAGTGTCCCAGTTTTCCCACATTCCCTCCAACACTCATCATTATTTTTTCCTGTCATCTTAGCCAATCTGAAAGGTGTGAAGTGGTACTACAGAATTGTTTTAATTTGCATTTCTCTAATCAATAGTGATTTAGCACATTTTTTCAAATGACTAGAAATAACTTTAATTCATATCCATTCTCTATTTGTCAATTGGTTTGTATTCTTATAAATTTGAGTCAATTATCTTCATATTTGAGAAGCGAGGTCTTTATTAGAAAGCTTGGATGTAAGTTCCCCCCCCCCCCACAGTGTTTTCTGCTTCCCTTCTTATTTTGGCTACCTTGATTTTGTTTATACAAAGCTTTTTAAATTTAATAAAATCAAAATTATCCATTTTGCATTTCATAATGTTCTCTAGTTCTTCTTTGGTCATATATTCCTTCCTTGTCCACAGATTTGAGAGACAGACTATCCCTTGTTCTCCTAATTTGCTTATAGTATCACCCTTTATGTCTAAATCATGAACCCATTTTGATCTAATTTTGGTATAATGTAATAATTTTTTTAGTCATTTTCAGCCATATCCAACTATTCATAACCCCATTTGGGGTTTTCTTGGCAAAGATACTGGAGTGATTTGCCATTTCTTTCTCCAGCTCATTTTATAGGTGAGAAAACTGAGGCACACAGCTAGTAGAAGTTGAGGCCTGATTTGAATTCAGGAAGACCATTCCTGATTTCATACCTAGCACTCTAACCACTGTGCCCCTGGATGCCTTTCAACTTTTAGTAAAGTGACAGAAATAAAATAGGATAAATAAATAAAATAGGAAGACTAGCTCTTCTTAGATATCTATGATGTTCTTAGCACTTTAAAGAAAAAAACACTAAAAAGGACCATCAGATCTTCAAAATAGTCTCTTGTAAAACTTGGTAGGAGATACTACAAGATCTGTTAAGTTTCTCCAAGTTTGGTAGGGTCTTATAAGCCTACTTTAGCTATTCTTTATTTAGAGTTTCCTCAGTTTTCTACCATGTATCCAGGATCAAAACTTTAATTATAAGGTTACAATATTTAGAGATCATTTAATCCAACTACCTCATTCTTCCTCTTCCTTCATCAACTACAAACTCATCAGTCACTAAATCATATCAAGCCTTCCTTCTCTGGATCCCTTTCTCTATATCATCACTGTGATTTCCTAGCAAAAACCCTCCAGTCTCCAATCGGCAGCACCTAATCAATTAGTCCAGCACCCATTTATTAAGCACTTACTATATGTTATACACTTCTAGACAATAATAATAGCTAGCATCTATACTGGTTTACAAAGCACTTTGTGTAATATGGTCATTTGGTCCTCACAAAACTCTATAAAAGAGATATTATTCTTACACCCATTTTCACATGAGTAAATAGTCTAAGAAAAGTACAGTAATTTGGTCCTATAGTTTATGTATTTGAGGTAGAACATGAGCTCAGGTTTTTCTGACTCCAAGCCCAATGCTCAATCCATTCTGACGCCTAGCTTTAAGGATGCAAAGACAAAATACTAAACAGTCCCCAGTCATCAAAGAGTTTATATTCTATTAGAGGAAATGACAGGGACATGTGTAAAATAAATCCTGAAGGCTAGCCAAAATCATGGAGTAGAAGGAAATAATGTAGCCAAGATCTTCCCAACATACAATGTGTAAAGATTTAGAAAACAAACCAGATCAAATTTTGATAGATATATCTAAGGGGGAAAAAATCAGTCATCATAATTCCAACTTAGTTCAGCCTAGGAAGTCAAAGAGATTGACATACACTCCAGACAGAGTCCTATTAGGACGGTTATCCAGAGCATTTCAGCACAGGGATTGGATGGGGGCTCGCCTTTGGCTATATGTCAAGGCAAGAAGAAGTCCCAGATTCAACACAGAGGAGCCTGAGTTTGAGCAGGAGCAGGAACAGGGCCCAACTGGCAGCCCCATCCCTCCCCATTCCGTGCTGGGTTATGGATCCATTGCAGACTGAGTAGGCGACCTGTACCTAGGGGCAGTGCTCCTGGGCCCTTGGCTGGGTACTGAGTGAAAAACAGCTGTGTTTCTCTGACTCTGGGAGTGGAGCAAAGTCTCAGATCTAGCTCCCAGATTATTTGAAGCCCACAGCGGAATAATTGGGGCAGGAAGCCCAAAGCAAAAAGGAGATCTGTAATTCTGTAACTCTGAACCAGCAGGGTTTTCCAGTCTGCTGCAAATGATTGAGTCCAGCAACAATATACTGGAGTTCCAGTCAAGGCAAGCCCACAATTCTATTTCTCAGACCCAAACTGAGTCAGGAATTTGTAGAACTTAGTTCAACAGGTCAATGATCAGACTTTGCCCTGGATTAGACAGTTTTTAATGTGCTGAAAACTTGTAACGTCCTCAGTCTGATCTATCCCTGAGATCCTGCAATAATGCAACACTTAACAATCCAAGAAAACGGCAACAGGACCAAGAGAACACAAAACAGGACCAAGTATGGCCCAGTTATTCCCTCCAAAAGTGTACAAAGCCTAGGTCTAAGATAAAAGCTGAAGTCAAGAAGCAAGGCAAATAATAAGTAAAACAATTCCCCCACATGATGACAGGGATGCTCCAGAAGAAAAGAATGACTCCAAAACTACAAGGAAAATCTCAAAGAAAAGCATGGCTTGGGCACAAATTGTTTTAGAATTCCAGAAAGAGATGAAATAAAAGCTAAGAAAAAAATAAGGGGAGGAGAGTAAAGAATGCACTAGTAAATGGAAGATGAGGAAAAAGCAAGATGAGGGGAAAATTCTCTTACAGTTTGAGTGCATCAATAGAAGACTACAAATAAAAAGAAAGGAATGGGGAGAGAAAGCAATTTTGACCTCATTTTCACTTAAACTGGTCAAAGGAAGGAAGAATATATACAAACACACACAGTGTTGTCAAAGAAGATATAGAGAATAGATTAAGGGAGATATTAGTCCTAAGCAAACAACTCTATAGAGTGTGGACTGAAAAGAAAGGTTTAAAAAGAAAGACAAAATGAGAACCTGTGATTAAGCTCTGGAGAGGGAAGAAGAAGACAGGAGCCTATCATATCAAATATGTAACACTGGTACTGGTCATATTCTTTTCTCCCAATATTCTGTTCTTTTTCATAAAGAAGTAGAAAACTCTGATCAACAAATCAGTCACAATTCCAGAGGACTCATGAATAAACATATTACTCCTGACAGAGAGGTGATGGACTCAAGAAGCAGATTAAGATATAGGTGTGTGTGTGTGTGCATATATACACACATGAGCACATGTATGTATATATATCTATACCCATACATATAAATACCCAGACATATTTATATTTTCCTTGACCACATATTTGTTAAAAGGTTCTGTTTTTTTTTCTTTTTTGATAAAAGAACAAGAGTGGGAAAGGGAGTAGAAGAAAAAGAAGGTAGATTTTCATCATTTAAAAAATAATAAAATTATTTTTTTTACAAAAAAGAGGTTGCAGATTGAATTAATCTAAGATGAGAAAGGAATCAGTTAAATAGGGAGGAAATCTAACCAAGTTTCATAAGGATCTCATTTCCAATATGAAAAGAACTATTTCTAGTTTATAAGAATTAACCATTCCCCAAAGGATAGATGGTTAAAGAAAATGTATAGGCAATTTTCAAAGGAAGGAATCTGAGTTACCAATAGTCATTTGATACTAATAATTAATAATTAGAGAAATGCAAAGTAAAACAACTCTGTGGTCCTACCTCAAACCCTTCAGATGGGCAAAAATGGAAAATAATAAGTGGGAAGGAGGTGCTGTGAGAAAACAGACACACTAATAAATTGTTGATAGAGCTGTGATTGGTCCAAGCATTCCGGAAGATAATTCAAAACTGTATCCCAAAAGTTACCAAACTATGCTTGCACTTTGACATAGTGATCTCACAACAGCTCTAAACCTCAAAGAGATCAAGAAAGTGGGAAATAATCCATTTATACAAAAATATTTATAGCAGCTCTGTTTTTAGCTCCAAAGAACTAGAAACTAAAGGGGTGACATCAATTGGGGAATAATTGAACAGTTATATGAATAGAGTGGAACAGCTTTGTGCCATACGAAATGAGGAAAGGGGAAGGTTTCAAGGAAACCTAGGAAGATTTGTACGATGCAAAAGTTAGTAAAGTAACACTAGGAGGACAAATTGTACAATAACAATAACATTGTAAACACAATCAACTTTGAAAGACTTAAGAATTCTGTTCAATATAATGAATAGCAATAGTTCCAGAAGACTGATGATGAAGTATTCTGCCCATCTTCTGAAAGAAAGAGCAGACTCAAGACTCAGAGACATACATTTTTAGATGTCCAGTCTGAGAATTTATTTTGCTTCACTATGAATATTTCTTACAAAGATTTTTTTTTCTTTTTCAATGAAGGGAAAAAGGTGAGGAGAAAAAACAAAATACTTAAATAAAAGAAGTAAGTTTCAAATAATGTTTTTGCTTACCGATCATTAAAGAGTAAGTAAAATAGAGGGCAAGAAGAAAAAAGATGGAACCTGTCAGGGACAGCTTGCACATAACAGGTACTTTAAAGTGTTTCACTAAATTAAGAAGTTCATAGATTCACAAAATCTAAGTATATGATCATTAAAAACTGTCATCTGACAGATGTGGAAATTAACATCCAGAAAGGACACACTCAAAGTTTCACAGCAAAATAATACAGAAAGATTCCACATTTTCTCAATTGTTGGATAACATCTATGATTGGAGATCAATCAAGAATGATAAAGGATCTCTCTGAAATGCCTGTGTAAATCAAGAGGGAAATACAGCATTTACTTTACAAAATATACCAGACTCACAACTTCTCTAGAACTTCATTGAACACATAAATCAAGACTCAACCTTCCTTTCCTACTTCCTTTCCAACAGATTTTAGGTGTCAATTATTAAGATGAAGCTGGGGTTAGGGCATCCCAGAATACTTGTTACTTGCCCTGCAAGCTGTATAAACCTCAAGCATAGAATTTATAGACACTCTCTTTTTTAGCTCTAGTAAACAAGGATTAGAGAAAAAACAAAACAAAACAAAAACCCAAAAAACTCTGATGTTTTAACTTTAGGTTTCTAAATTTTTGTAGTTCTCTGATGCTAAAATTTTAACATTCAAAAGCTCAATAATCCTAAAATTCTGGCACTCCAAGATTCTGACACTAGCATCCTGTGAGTCTAGAATTCTAGGAATCTGGGATTCTATAAACCATCTTTTTCTGTGAAAAAGACCAGAATTCATTGTGTCTCTCTCCTAACCCCCCCACCGCCTCTAGGAAATGGAGCCTAAAATAGAAACAGCCAAAACAACAAGCCAAACGAGCTCTGAGTGCCATAGTAAACAAATGGTCCAACAGTTGTCTGAGTGTTTAATTGTCGCCATTACAGCCAGTCCTACTTACTAAGGAGTTTCACACAGCAGAAGATGGTGGGCAGCTGGGATTAGCAGAAGCAGGGGATTGGCCCCAGGTGTGTCGCATGGGGAGTCCTGGGAAAGGGCTTCGGCCCCGGTCCAGGCAGCGACCCTCAGACCGGTCCAGCTCCTGGGTTTGAGCAGCCAGAGATCCTCGGGCCTAGCATCTCCCTATGGGAGTCAGTACTCCCAATCTGAGTAATTGAATTAGGTAACGCCACCGTTGTCAGCCCATTGCCTCTCTCCCAATGCAGCTGTTCAGCAGATGTTGCCTTCTACCCCAGATGGAGCCACATTTCAGTGGCAGACAAAGCAGTTATAGGATGCCTAATTTGTGAGAGGCTTTGGTGAGGAAAAGGATCCATAGAAATACTAGGGTTTGTCATTATTATTTAATAACCATCATTAATTTCACATCACCCACAGCAAACACTGCTATTGTCTTTGGATCCGAGTCAGTGGCTGGCAGGTTGGGAAACTTCCCTGGCTAAGCTTGGTGCAAAACAGCAAGAATCAGAAACAGAAGCCCCACCACCACCAGTCTGCCACAGGGCTACAAACCATGAGAATAATGGCCTCATCACATTCTAGATAGTGCGGTGATAAGCAGAATGCTGTCTCCCGCTCTCAGCATCATATTTTCTTGGGATATCCTCTTCCTCTCCATATTGCTCATAGAGCCACAGGAAATTAGAACAGGAAGGGCCTTTAGAAGACTGAATGTCAGAGCTGAAAGAACCTTAAAATGTCAAATATCAGAGCTGGAAGGAAAACATATAACGCAGACTGCCAGTGCTGGGAAGGACTTTAAAATTGGGGGTGTCAGAGCTAGAGGGACTGTAGGATGGAGAACAAAGAATGTAAGGGTAGAAAGGAATCTTAGAACATTTAACATGGACAATTGAAGAGAGAAGGGACTTCAGGACATAGAAATTTAGAGCCAGAGGGGGCTTTAGAAAAGCTGGGAGTCTTCAAATAGAGTATATAGATAGAATTTTAGAACATAGGAGGTCAGAACTGTAATGGACCTTAGTGATCACCAAGGTCAACTTCCTTCTTTTCCCAAGGGGGAAACTGAGGTCCAGAAAAGGGCCATGATTAGCTCAGGATCAGAGATATCTACCAACCCTTATTAGGGAGCTCCTTTGACCCCATCTTCAGAGCCTGCCACCCAAGCACATCTCTGCCAGGACTGAGGGAGGCCTTTGCTGATGTGAACCACCAAGCTCCCCCTTCTTCGTAGGGAAAGCTTGTTAACAGTTGGAACAGCCCCAAGCTGGCTCTTTTCACAGAGAAAAGCTATTGCCTTTCTTCTCTCTGCCAGGCTGCCACAGAGAAGCAGGACTTGAAAGGAACAAAGGGTTTGCTCGACCTTTGTCAGATCAAGGGCTTGGCTTGCAAGGAAACCAGCCTGGGCTTTGTGGCGAGGCTTTTAGAATGGAGAGGCCCTGTCCCTGCCACAGACTTGGGGAGAGCCCAGCTCTCCCTCCCTGTGATGCAGCGTAGGCTTGGAGCAGGAGATTCGATTACCTCACCTAATGAGGCTCTCTTTCACCCCCTTTCCCCTAATAGGGTACACCTACTCTGTCAGGGGTCTCTGAAATACCAAGTCCCCACAGCTGCTGGCTGGAGAAGACATTATAAAGCCGTCCCGTGTCAGAAATCCCCAACCAAAGACACCGCGGGTTCCCTGTCTCCCCGTTTGGAACCAGATTATTGGATCCAGAGCCAGGAAGGTCCTTAGATGGCCCTGAGTCCAACCAGCAGAGGAAGGAATGAGTCCCAGAGAGACGTCAGTCACTTAGAGTCACCCAGCTAGTAAGTAACAGCCACAATGTGAACCTGGGTCTTCTGAGGATGAATCGGACATGAGAAATGTTTTTGTGGATACTCAAGCAGCCATTGAATTTCTCAGACCCAGAAGAAAGGGTTCTAAGTTAGGGAAGGTTAGAAAGTGTGAGCTTAGTGGGGTTTGTGAAGTTGAAAGTCAAGGCCATCTAATGACCCTCCTAGCTCTGGATCCATGATCCAGTTCCAAATAGGAATACAGGGAATCCATACAGTGTCTTTGGTTGGGGCTTTCTGGTACAAGATAACTTTACAGTGTCTTCCCCGGCCAGCAGCAATCAGGACTTTGTATTTCAGACACTTGACAGAGAGAATGTATCCTATTTAGGGGAAAAAGGGTGAAAAAGGACATTCCCACTGGGAAGGCCTGGGCCTAGCCTTAGAGGAGAAAGTTTTCCCTTTGGTTACAGTGAGAAAGTGGTCATTAAGAGATCATCATCATAATGGACAGCATCTGTATATCACTTTTAACTTTTCCAAAATTCATTTTATACTCATCATAACCTTGGGAGGTGCGTATTATTCATACCCTTATTCTTTGTTGAGTTGGAGGTTTTTCTCAGTCACATCTGACTCTTCATGATACTATTTGGGGTTTTCCTGGAAAAGATATCAAAGTCATTTTAACCATTTCCTTCTCCAGCTCATTTTACAAATGAGGAAGTTAAGGGAAAGAGGATTAAGTGACCTGTCCAGGGTCGCACCACAAACAGTAAAGTTAGGATAGCACCCACCTCTGGATAAAATGAGTTTTGGGAAATTTACAGAGATACAAATGCTATTATGATGATGATCTCTTAAGGACCACTTTCTCATGCTAATCTATGGGGAAGGGAGCAAGTGCCTACAGCCAAATTTGAACTCAGGAAGACTCATCTTTCTAGCTAAGTGACCCTGGACAAGTCACTGGAGAAGGAAATGGCAAAAATACTGGAGTGGTTTGCTAAGAAAACTCCACAGACAGAGTTCCAAGGGGTCACACCTTGGGCACAACTGAAACCTGAAACAACTCTACAACATCAGCATCATGACTCCCCAGAGTAAGGGTCTGGGCTGTGAAAGCTCATTCCCATCATGGAGACTGACCCAGCTTTGATAGAAACACCTCCTTAGCACTTCTCTCATGAGAGGGAAGCAATCAGCTTCTACCAAAACCTCCCTTTATGGTCAGTCCCAGAATTTTCCAATTACCTTTACTTTTGGAGCTGGAAGGAACTCTACTCAGTTTTGACTTCAGGAACACCCCTGGGCAAGTCAATTAACCCTGTCTGCCTCAGTTTCTTCACCTGTACAATGGGCTAGAGAAAGAAATGGCAAACCACTCCACTGTCTCTGCCAAGAAAACCCCAAAAGGGGTCACAAAGAGCCAGACAAGACTGAAAAACTCCTTGAGAGCAAAGAATGTCTTTTTCTTATTTGTATTCCCCACTGTTGAGCACAGAATATAGTAAGTGCTTAATAAATGTTTATTGACTATTGACTTCTAAGTCTGTAGATCTGAATTTGGACCTTGGCTCAGCCACTTATTGGGTTTGTGGCTTTGGGCAACACAAACAATCTCTCTGGACCTCACTTTCCAATTAATAAGACTTCCTCTGCTTCCTTCACAGGATTATTTTGAGGGTCACTCAAATCATATTTTTCAAATAGTTTACAGAGTATTGGAATTAATTGTTATTTAAATATTTGGTAGAATTTTCTTGTGAATCCATCTGGCCCTGGAAATTTTTTCTTAGGGAGCTCATTAATGGCTTGTTTCCTCTTCTGTTAATCTGGGCAATTTATATTTTTATAAATATTCATCCATTTTGGTTAGATTATTAGATTTGCTGCCATATAGTTGGGTAAAATAGCTCCTAATTATTGTTGTTTTAATTTATTTTTCATTGATGGTAAATTCACCCTTTTTATTTTTGATGCTGATGATTTGGCTTTTTTATTTCTTTTTTCTAATCAAATCAAACAAAGGTTTATCTATTTTGTTGGTTTTTTTCATAAAACCAACTCTTAGATTTATTTATTAATCCAATAGTTTCCTTAGTTTCAATTTTATTAATCTCTCCTTTGAATTTCAGAATTTCTAATTTGGTATTTAATTGGGGAGGTTTTAATTTGTTCTTTTTCTAGCTTTTTTAGTTGCATGCCCAATTCACTGATCCCTTTCTCTATTTTATTCATGTAGCTATTTAGAGAAATACAATTTCCCCTAAGAACTGCTTTGGCTGCATCCTGTAGGTTTTGGTTTATTGTCTCATTATTGTCATTGCCTTGGATGAAATTACAGATTGTTTTTGTGATTTGTTGTTTGACTCACTCATTTTTTAGAATTAGATTATTTAAATTCTAATTGGTTTTTAGTTTAAATTTCCCTGCCCCTTTATGGAATATAATTTTTATTGCATTGTGGTCTGAAAAGGAAGCATTTACTATTTCTATAGCCTTTTCTGCATTAGATCATGAAGTTTTTATGGACGGTCACTCAAATCAACAAACATTTATTAAATTCATACCATTTGACAGGCAATAGTGGAGTGATGGGGTCACAACTTTGGGAAAATAAGTTTTGACAGCTGTGTGGAGAATGGATTGGATGGGGGAAAGAATAGAGATTAAGAGGTTGTTACAAAAATTCAGGTAAGGGAAGGTAAAGAATCTTTACTAAAGTAGTGGTTGAGAGACTAGAGAAGTGGAGAGTTGCTAGCAATGTTCAATTGTTTCTTCATGACTACATTTGGGGTTTTCTTGACATAGACAATGGAATGGTTTGCAGTTTCCTTCTCAGCTCATTTCACAGATGAGAAAACTAGGGTTAAATGACTTGTGCAGAGTCACACGATGTTCTATCCATTGCACCACTTAGCGGACCCAAGAAATAACAAGATTCGGCAACTGATTGGATAGGTGAGATAATAAAGAGTGAGAAGCTGAGGATAATTCTAATATAACCCTGTGTGATTGGGAAAATGGTAATCTCAACAAAATTTGGGGACATCTAGGAGAGGAGTGGGGGTAAGAGTTCTGTTTGGAACATAGTAAATTTAAGAGGCTTACACGTTGTCCCATTCAAACCCTCTACCGGGCAGCTGATGGATGATCTGGTACTAGAACTCAGCAGAGAGACTAGGGCTGAGAGCTGTCTCTGTAGAGATAATTGTTAAAGAAAATGGTGAAAAGAATATCTCGGTTTTCTCTTTCTTTTTTCTCTAAAAAAAAAAGAGGACCCAGGACAGAGCCTAGGGAAAATGGTGAAAAGAATATCTCGGTTTTCTCTTTCTTTTTTCTCTAAAAAAAAAAGAGAACCCAGGACAGAACCTAGGGACTTCACTCACAGTTAAAAAGAAAGATATAAATGAAAATCCGACAAAGGAGACTTAAGAAAGTCAGACAGGTAGAAGAGCCCAGAGAGCAGTGTTAGCAAAACACAAAAGAACTAGTTTCAGAAATGGTGAGTTTGAGAAGTCCCCGAGACATCTAGTTTAAAACATTCAATAAAGAATTGGTGATATGGGACTGAAACTCAAGGGAGAGACTGGGGCTGGATATACAAGTCACATACATAGAAACGATCACTAAATCCATGGAAACAGAGCTTTGAGAGAAAGACAGAGAGACAGGAAAGGAGGGAGGGAGAAGGGGTAGAAAGAGAGAAAGAGACAGACAGACACAGAGGAAAAGAAAGCGAGAGATCCTAGAACAGAGCCTGCTGAACAGCCACACTTATGGATGATGAGCAAACAAAAGGGACTAAGGAACAAGTCAGACAGCTAGGAGAATTGGGAGAAAGAAGAGAAGGTGCTGGCAAAGAGTGGTAAATGCTTCAGAGGACAAGAAAGGCGACCTAAGAGGAAAGGCCATCGGCTTTGGAGACTAGGAGATCCACAGGAACTTCGGGTGTAGCTGTTTCAGTTAAGGAAGGAGGCTAAAAGCCAGACTGCAAAAGGTTGAGATGTAAGGAAAGGAAAGCAACCAGAGCAGACAGATGCTGTTTATCTGTTGTTATTGTTGTTTTCTAGGAGTTGGCTGGGAAAGGAAGGAGTGATATAGGACAATAATTTTAGAGGATGAGAGAATCAAGGGCTGTTTTTTTTTGAGAACAGAAGGGATTAGGGCATATACTGGAGGCAGCAGGGAGGGAACCCATAGATAAGGAAGAATTAAAGATTAAAGGGAGGGGAAATGAATATGGGAACAATCTTTTGGACTTGATACAGAGCATTGTAGCCAGGGTACAAGCAGAGAGGTTGGTCTTGTAGGGAAGGGTCATTTCCTTATAAAAGATTGGAGGAAAGGAGGAAAGAGTTGGGCATCACATCAAGTATTTTAAGATGAAAAGAAAAAGAGAAGAGGAAATTCACAACAAATGGCCTCAATCTTCTCAGTAAAGTACGGAGCAAGGTTGACAGCTGTGAGAGGGAAGGGATGGGGTGCAGGGGGCTTTGAGCAGAGAAAGTTTAGAAGGGTCCCTCTGGGCAGTGGGAGAGAGAATCTGTTTGGGAGGAGCAGCGGGATTGCCTTACTGCTGTGAGAGTCCAGTTCAGACTAGGTAACATAAATTTGTAATAGACTCAGTTCAGTTGTGTGACCTCCCCACTTAGCAAGGCATGGGCAGGGGTAGGACAAGGGACTGGAAAATAAAGGGCAGTATAGTGAGACATTGAGTAACACTGGGATGGTGAAATAATAGTAGTCAAATGAGAAAACATATAAAAAGCACTTAAATAAATGAGCTTTGTTACTATCCACCACCCCCACCACCACCCCCAATCTCCCCTGTTCACAAGGCGACTCTGTCTCCACTCCCTTTGCCTGCCTCCCCCCATCACAGCTGGGGCAGCTGAACCCCCCTCTGCAGCCTCACCCCATCCCTACCACACAGCTAAGCAAGGATCACTAACAGGTTGGGTATCTCTTTTCCTCTCCGCCAGTTCTCTGTCTCACTGAGTATATAACGGCTTCCCACCTCCCTCAGGTTCCTTCTCACTATCACACCTCTGACACTGTCTCTTCTGACAACAGCCTCTCTCAGCCCCTGAAGGTGGAGGGAGGAGAAAAGAAAGAGGGAAGAGAGAAGAACTCGCACCTTAACTCCCCCCTGGAATCACCAGCTTGTTCCACCAGCTACAGGAAAGGCCAGCAGCACAGACTCCCATGCCCCAAGCCTGGAGCCCTTTTTTCCTTGTCACAAGTGAAAAATCATTTCAAAAATAAATCTTAAGCTTCACTGGACAGTATGTGACTTGATCTAAGAAAAATGACAAACTTCCCATCCATTTCATGGAGTGCAGCTTTAATAGGGGGCCCACTTCTCTGCCCCTTACTCCATCCCTACCTCTGTTTTACCCCCATTCCCTCCATCTGTCATCCTTTCTCCTTCTTCTCTTCTTTCTCTGCCTTCCTCCTTCCCACTCCACCTGGCTCTACCTTTTGTCTCCCTCCCTCTTGCTTCTTCCCTCCTTCTCCCGAATGAGTAAATGAATGAAGAAAAAGACCCTTTTTAAAGTGTTTGTTACACACCAAGCACAGTGTTAAAAATGGAAAAGAAAGAGTCTCTGTTCTCAATTATCTCACACTTTAATGGGAGAAGCCCCTGAAGTACAGTGAATGGCAAGGGGTCTTGGAAGGCACTAGCAGGTCAGGGGGCAATGACAGCAGGTTTTAGAGATTTAGAGAATTTAGGACAGGTGTGAACACCCGATGGTCTTCCATTTTGTCAAGAACAAATTGGTGCCTCCCTACTCAACCAAGAGGTGTAAATGGGAAATGGAGGATGGGTCTTAAGATCCAAGAGGTAAAGAACACCCCGATTGGGGCCTGATGTGGGGGAGATAGCCTGGGAGGCCTGGGGGTAGAAAGGAAGAAAGGTTCCCTCACCCAACCTAGTCCTATGTGCATCCTGAACTGCATCTGCTTCCTCCCTCTCCCTTTCTCACCTCTCTTCCCCTTCCCTCCACTTTATAATAATTGTTGTTATTGTTATTAATGACACATTTAAACAGACTCTAAGATTTACAAATTATCCTACAGATTGTAGAACTTACCTTCCCATCCTCCTCCCTCTCCCTTCCTCTTTCTCTGTTTGTGTGGAAGTGGATCAGTCTGAGTCTGTGACAAGGCTGAAAAAATGTTTCCTCCTTCTCAGCCTCTGGGGCTCTCAGAGCAGTTCAACCGAATAAACTCTCTTTGGGGTAAGTCAATGGATGAAGACTCTTCCACCATCACTGAAGCAAGGGAAGGAGCTTCCACAGGAGGAAGAAATTCTAGATAATAACTGAAGACCAGAAGTCACAAGAGGACAGGAAAGAAAATGGCAAATTAATGAAAAGATGAACTTTTTAACCACAGCTATATCATAAGACTTCCCAGGTGTAGTACCAGATGGGGAGGAATATAGGGTTTCCCATAAAAAAGAATAGAAAAGCCAGAACCTTAAAATCCAGAACAAAGGGAAAGCTGGTGCAGAAATAGATCAGGAGGCAGAGCCAAGATGGAGAGTAAAGGCAGGAATTTGCCTAATCTCTCCCACAAACTGCTCCAAATTCCTTTAAGTAATGACTTTAAACAAATTTTAGAGCACCAGAACACCCCCAAAAGAAGTAGAACATTTTCCAGCTGAAGGCAACTTAGAAGCTCAGCAGAAAAGGTTTGTGATCTGGCACAGCCCCAGCCCTTGCCTCCGGCCCGGCCAATGAATCAGCAGCAGTACAAGTGGCTTCTGGACCTCTCAGCTCAGGACACCAGGGAGTACCTGGAGGGTCAGCAGGAAAGATTTGTGGAACCAGGAGAGGAGCCCAGCCTGCAATCCCAGCCCAGCCCAGCCTGGCCCAAGCTCTGGCCCTGGTCCCCAACGTCAGTGAGGTGGGACCTCTGAATTAGCAGCAGTGCTGGAGGCTTCTGGACCTCTCAGCCTGGGGACATCAAGGAGGACTCAGAAGTCAGTGGAGAGGGTCTGGCAATGGAGCCTGGTGTGCAGGCCCAGTGCAGCCCTGGTCATCAGAGCCCCAGCTCCAGCCAGCACACTCTGTCTCACAGCTCCAGTGGGACAGGGACACTCCTAAGGTACCCAGGGCAGAAAAGAGGATTTGTGATCAGTTCTTAGAAGGATCTCTGAAAACAGCTGCACAAAACCTCTGAAGCCTGGGACAGTGCATCCTCCACCCTGGAAACAAGCTCTACTTTAACAGAGTTAAAAACCGAGTGATAGGCTAGGAAAATGAGCAGAAAACCAAAAAGTTCCTGACCATTATTATGTGGACAAGGAAGTTATTATGGACAAGGAAGATCAAAACACACTCAGGAGATACTAACAAAGTCAAAACTCCTATATCCAAAGTCTCCAAGAAAAATAAGAACTGGGCTCAGGCCATGGAAGAGCTCAAAAGGGATTTTGAAAATCAAGTAAGAGAGAAAAGAAAAATTAGGGAAATAATTGAGAGGTGCAACAAGAAACACAAAAAGCTAATGAGGAGAAGAACACCTTAAAAAGCAAAATTGTCAGTTGAGAAAGGAGGGACAAAAGCTGACTGAGGAAAATAATTTCTTAAAAAATACAATTTAGCAAATGGAAACTAATGACTTTATGAGAAATTAAGATACAATAAATTTTTTTTTTAAAAAATAGAAAAAAATGTGAAATATCTCACTGGTAAAACAAATGACCTGGAAAAGAGATCCAGGAGAGATAATTTTAAAATTATTGATCTACCTAAAAGTCATGATCAAAAAAAGAGTCTGGACATCATCTTTCAAGAAATTATCAAGGAAAATTGTTCTGATACTCTAGAAGCAGATGGTAAAATAGAAATTGAAAGAATCCACCAATCACCTTCTGAAAGAGATCCCAAAATGAAAACTCCCAGGAACATTATAGCCAAATTCCAGAACTCCTAGGTCAAGAAGAAAATATTGCAAGCAGATAGGAAGAAACAATTCAAATTTTATGAAGTCACAGTCAGGATAACACAAGATTTAGCAGTTTCTACATTAAAGGACCAAAGGGCTTGGAATATAATATTTCAGAGAACAATAGAACTAAAATTGCTACCAAGAATGACCTATCCAGAAAAAATGACTATAATCAATGAAACAGGAGTTTCAAGCATTCATGATGAAAAGACCAGAACTGAATGGAAAATTTGATTTTCAAATACAGGACTCTGGAAAAACATAAGGAGATAATCAGGAAAGTGATATCATAAGGGACTTAATAAAGTGTATCTGCTTATACATGAAAGGATGATACTTGTAACTCATTAAAACATTCTCATTATTATAGCAGTTAGAAGGTGTATATATGGACAGAGAACATGGGTGTAAATTGAATATGAAAGGATAATATATTTTTTAATGATGAAATTAAAGAATGAAAGAGGAATATACTGGGAAAAAGGAAAAGGGAAAAATAAAATTATCTGCCATAAAAAAAGAGGAAAAGCTTTTACAATGGAAGGGAAGAGGGGGAAAATAGGGAGTATGAGTGAACCTTACTCTCATCAGAATTGGCTCAAATAGGGAATAACAACATACATAATCAATAGGGGGATAGACATCTATCTTACCCTGCAGAAAAATAAAATGGAAATGGGATATGGAAAGTGGGGGAGGGTGATAAAAAAGAAGGCATATTGGGGAAGAAGTGCTCAATAAGTAGCAAAACACTTTTGAGGAGGGACAGGGTAAAAGGAGAGAGAAAATAAATGGGAGGAAATACAATTAGCAATAGTAATTGTAAAAAAAAAAATTCAAAGCAAGTTTCTCTCATAAGGCCTCATTTCTCAAGGATAGAGGGAATTGAGTCAAATTTATAAAAAACATAAGAGCCATGCCTTAATTGAGAAGTGATCAAAAGATATGCTCTGTGCCTAAAGGGCTGCAAATTTATGCATATACTGTGAACTAACAACAGCACTACCAGGCAGGAATATCAAAAAAGATTTGGAAAAAATAGGAAAAAGAAAAGAAAAGTGACCTATTGTACCAAAAAAAAAAAAAAAAAAAAATTTAGAGCAGCTCTCTTCTCAGGACCAAAAAAAAAAAAAAAAAAAAAAAAAGAAAGAAATTCAGGGGATGCCCATCAATTGAGGAATGGCTCAATAAACTGCGGTATGTGTCTGTGAAGTAATATTATTGTTCTCTTGGAAATGATGAGCAGGATACTCTGAGGGAAAAATACAACCTTGAAAAAATAATAACAATAATATTAACTAGTTTTAAAAAAATAAATTACACAAAAAGATTAAGATTTTTGTGTAATCCTAGGTATCTCACCCTCATTAAACCCCAGTTTCTCCATTTGTAAACAAAGTTCTTGGATTATATAAGGAGTTCTTAACTTGGGTCTTGCAGGCCCCCAAGTGTCCAAGAATAGATTTGAAGATGTCTGTGAACTTGAAATTTTTAATATTTTGATAACTATTTCAATATAATTGGTTTCCTATGTAAGCTCATGTGTTTTTAAAGCATTTAAATACATCATTCTGAGTAGGCTCTGTAGGCTTTTGCAAGCTGCCAGAGGGCTCCAGAATATAAACATGGGTAAGAATCCCTAGCAAAGATGATCTCGGAGGTACCTTCTAGTCCTAAATCTATGAGTCTATAGTGCATTTACTAACTAATCTATTTTCCTGCAGGTAACAATGTTTAAATGCACATGACTCAGAGAGGTCTTTAAAAGAGCAGAGGGCCTTGTGTACCTGTGATAAATGATATTGTGCATGATTCATAGAATTGTCAGAGCTAGAAGGAAGCTAAGACACAGAATGGTGGAGTCCAGCCCTTCCATTTAACAAAGGAATCTCATAAGGAACAAGGCACCCAAGTTTGTGATCCAAAACCACAATCAGAGGAAAAACTAGCATTAATATCTTAGTCTTTTAATTTGCAGTCCATGGCTCTTTCCAATATACCAAATATATTTATTTGAAGACTGTGATACCCAGCTAGAAATATTCCTCCCCTCTCTCTAAGTTATTTATGTGTCTATGTGCCCAGAACTTTTTCTGGGGCCCTATTGATACAAAACTCCTGGAAAGAGCCCTCCTCTTCCCCATGGTCCACATATTTGCCTCCTCCTTTTTTTGTGAACAAGAATCACTATAAGTTTGTTATGGATAAATGAAGGTGTATGTAAATACTCATTTGTGACAGCAAATTTTCCGAATGGGGGCTGGTTGGCTTGGAAGCAGCTGCACAATGGTTAAAAAAGCAAGATTGAATCCTGGCAGAGGAGTGAGTGGCAAGAGAAAGGAAGCTGGAAGACAAGGATGAGTCAGAAGGACAACTATAGAATGGGAGTGTGAAGCATCCGTTTGAGGTTAAGTGACTAGAAGGTTGGAGGGAATTATAGACTCATATGACATGTCACAGTCTGGAAGGGCCTTTGAATATAGATCATAGAACTCCAACTCCAAAAAAGACCTAGAACCCACAGGGTTAGAGCTGGAAGAAACCTTAGGACATGAGATATGAGGCTATCAGAAATCGGGAGGGACCTTAGAACATGGAATGTCAGGATGGAATAGAACTCAGGTTCTAGGTTGGGGAATTGATGGGGAAACTGAGGGGCAGAAAAGGGAAGTTACCTGTTCAGGATCAAAGAATGAGTCAGTAACAGAGTTTGAATGAATACCTTAGTCTTTTACCTCCCAAGATCTTTCTGCATAATGGAATTTTAAAATCCTTCCATTCCTCTTGCCTCTTCTCCCACTCATGTTTTTCTCTCCTCTTCTCTCCTCCTTTTTCTTCCTTCCCCATCTCAATCAAAAAGTGAGTATTTATTACATTATCTACTACATTCTAGGTACTGCTCAGAACATACATCTTAGAGTTAAGTGACTAGGGTTGATATAAAATTACCAAGTTTTTATGCCCAAAGGGCCATAAAACTGTGTATACTCTTTGATCCAGCAATACTGGACTCTGTCTGAATCCCAAAGACATCAAAAAAAGGCAAGGGAGGGCCGGTTTGTACAAAAATGTTTGTAGCAGGTCTTTTTATGGTGGCAAAGAATTGGAAATTGAGATGATATCTGTTGGGGAATAGCTGGACAAATCATGGTATATATTAGCAATAGAATGCCTTTGTGCTAGAAGAAATGACCAGAAGAAAAACCTGGAAAGTTTTATATTAATTGATGCAAAGTGGAGTAGCAGAACCAGAACTATACTATACACAGTAACAATAATATTGTACGATGATCAACTGTGAATGACCTCACTATTCTCAGCAATACAAAGATCCTTGACTGTTCCAAAAGACTCATGATGCAAAATGTAATCTACCTTCAGAGAAAGAACTGATGAAGACTGAATGCAGATCAAAGCATACTATTTTTTTGCTTTCTTTATTTTTTTGGATTTGTTTTATTTTTGCTGTGTGCCTTCTTTTATAACATGAGTAATATGCAAATAAGTTTTGCATGATAGTATATGTATAACATACATCATTTTGCTTATAGGATAGAAAGAGACAGAATTTGGAATTCAAATTTTTTTAAAATGAATGCTAAAAATTGTTTTTATATATTACTGAGGGAAAGTAAAATATTATTTAAGAGACCAAAAAAGAAAAAGAAAAAAGAAAAAATATTCCCAAATTCTTACTAAACTTTGCTGGTCCTTTCTTCCTCCTCTTGAAAATCTGTCTCCTTTGGGCCACTCCCTGGGGCTGGAAGAGGCCAAAACTAAGGGAAGACTGTGGGTGCTGAGCAATTTCTTATACCATGAAGTCGTAGGCAGTTTTGAGCTCTAGCCAGTTACAATATTTAAAGAGCAGGAGGCAGTGTGTGACATGGCCTGGATGACAGCCAACAATTGCCCTAGTGGGTTGAGCCCAGCTAAGCTAGAGAATCAGCAGAGACTTGGCTAGCAATTTTGGCACCTAGGGCAAGCAACACAAAACACAGTGGGTGGCTCCCTTTTTAAACTTATCCTTTATGATTGATTGATGATCACTAGGTTCTAAACTCAGTTGTTTCTATGCTCTTGAAAGAGTAAAAATGCTGTCAGAGCCCTGGAAATTTTGGTGCCCTTGGAGAAAGCCTCAAATGCTTCACCCTAGTTACAACTCTGAAATTGAAAAAGTTTAGAACAAAGATTAATAACTGGAAGAGAGGAAAGCCATGATTTTGGATGGAAAAAAAAATGAATATTTTTTTGTTTTCTCCAGCCTTTGATTTTCTATGTAATACTACATATTTTATTCTGTATATCCAAAACCATTATTCCAAGAGGGGCTTCTGAAGGCTTCACCAGTTTGCCAAAGATGCCCATGAGACTAAAAGAAAGGTTAAGAACCCCTTCTTATTTTGTTGTATGAACTCAAAAAAAGTTATTTAACTCCTAGGGTGATAAGATAAGAACTCAGAAGTAGTGAAGAAAGGACCCACTTTCTGGGTCCTTCCATAGTTTGGACAATGTTCACCTGTTTCCTCCCTGTGAGACAATCAAAGCAAAATACACTGAACCAAACCACACAAAGAGGAAGTACCTCCCTCACTAGTATACTATACTCATCCTCATAGTTAGCTAGCTATCCTCATTTCCTGATGAGGAAGTCAGAGGGGTTGAGGTATACAAAAATCTGGGCTAAAGATAGATCTGAAACTCAGAACTTTGGATCTTGATTCTAATCAAGGATAGACTATATTCCGTTATCACCAACCCTGGGTTTTGGTTCTTTTTTTTTTTTTTTAGCAGTTTTTATTTTTATTAAAAAAAAAAAACGATTCTCAGTTTTATTTAATAGGTTTGACCTTTCAATAAATTATCCATTATAGTACTTGATAAATCATTTCACTTGTCAGTATGTTTAAAATGTGTTGCGACAAAAAGAAAGGATTTGTATTTCTTTATCTAGCCATTTATGTTAAAAACAATTTGGATAACTACAAAATAGGAAATAAAAAGTCAAAATGTAGATCAATCTGATTATCTTCAAAAGATTCAGGCCCTTCGATGAACTGTTTTTGATACTAGTTATTTTTAAAGGATTTTATTGATGCTTTTTGTCTTTATATCATTTTTTTCTGGAGATAAAACCCTGCCCATTCCCTCCAGCCTGTACCTTCCCTTGGTACAAATAAAAACAATTAAGCAAAATATACAGATTACAGAATCCAACTTTCTGTCCCAATAGACCCCAACCTCTCTGTTATATTATTTGTTCTCCAGGATCTTCCCTGGTTTTTTAGTTACTCGAGAGTTTTACTTCCCTTTACTGTCATTTACACACAGTAGCCACTGTATGTATTGTATACTGCTTTATGCAGAGCATGCCCTTAATAAAGGTTTCTTAATTATTTTCTTGGTCCTGATCATTTCATTCCGCCTCATTTGATACAATTAAGAGATGCAAAGGAGAAGGAAATGTATTCCAGGCATGGGGGACAGCCCTGAGCAAAGGCATGAAGATGGGAGATGGAACACCCTATGGGAGTGCAGCTTGGCTGAACTCTAGAATGTATGACAGATACAGAGTCACAGTCAGTTTGTTAATCAGCTGGTGAGGGAAACAGACAGTTAATGTGAGGATGTAGGTGAGTTTGCCAAAGTTAGGTAAATTTTCAGTATGCCAGTCAGTGAATGAATGGGGGCAGCGAAGTTGTGCAGTGGCTAGAGCCCCAGCCCTGGAATCGAGAGGACCCAAGTTCAAATCCTTCTTCAGATACTTCCTAGATGTGTGACCCTGGCAAGTCACTTAACCCCAATTACCTCAAAAAAAATTTTTTTAAGCTAAAATGAAGGAAGGAAGGAATAAATTATTAAGTACTTCACTATCTGCTAAGCATTGTCAGACAGTCTCTGTCCTCAAAAAACCCACCTTATAATGGGGGGAAAACAACACATATAGGAAGTTTTAGCTTGATTTGGATGGAAAGACTCTTTTAGGTGCAACAGTAATATATTTTCTTTAATGCCCATTAATTTCCATAATGCAAGCCTGTTTTCTGATATTGAACTGTTTGATAGTGCCAAGGATTTTAGTGATAAGAATTTTCTTTTTTCTTCAGTAGCTGCAGCTACTGAAGTAGGGGACAGCAGGGAGGGCTATGGTACATGTAGAAGCAATGGCCAGGTCAAATTGACAGTGACTAGACAATGGGTTCAGGGGCTGGACTAGAATCAGGACCTGTGTTCTGAGGGATGAGGGATGGGGAGCTGTTCCTGGGGCTCTTGGGCAAAGAGTTGGGGCTATTTCCATAAGAATTTGAGAGGAGAGAATACCTCCTATCTTGCCTATTCTAGCTGTGGCAGTTGGCATTGGCTGTGGCAGGGATGGCAATTCCCTTCTTCACAAGGATTGCTTCCCCGGGTTGATGATTATAAGGTCAGCATTAAATCAGGAAAACACTGTTATTTCATAGTTCTTGGGCTTACTCGTATGATTGTGGCACTTTGTGATGGCAACCATGATGGTGAGAGTCAATCAATCAGTCAATCTGCAAAAATAAGAAAGACAGGTTGGTTGGTTAATATGGCAGGATCAATCATTTTCATAAAATCAAAGATTTCAAGTTTGAAAGGATCTTAGTGGTTATCTAGTCACGTAATGGAATGTGAGGGTTGCAAAATATCAAAATATCCACCAACTCTGAAAAACATTGAAGATGCTCTATGTCCTGCAATATCAAATATTCCACCAAGATGTAATTCTTTTATTTTATAATCTTTATTTATTTATTTATTTTTATTTACAAAACATATACATGAGTAATTTTTCAACATTGACCTTGCAAAACTTTCTGTTCCAACTTTTCCCTTCCTTTCCCCCACCCTCTCCCCTAGATGGCAGGTAGTCCCATACATGTTAAATATTTTAAAGTATATGTTAAATACAATATATGTATACATATTTATACAGTTATCTTGCTGCACAAGAAAAATCGAATCTAAAAAGAAAAAAAAAAACCTGAGAAGGTAAACAAAAATACAAGCAAACAATAACAGAAAGAGTGGAAATGCTATGTTATGGTCCACACTCATTTCCCATAGAACTCTCTCTCGTGAAGCTGATTTTCTTCATTACTGAACAATTGGAACTGGTTTGAATCATCTCATTATTGAAGAGAATCACATCCATCAAAGTTAATCATGGGATAATCTTGTTGCCGTGTACCATGATCTCCTGGTTCTGCTCATTTCACTCAGCATCAGTTCATGTAAGTCTCTACAAGCCTCTCTGTATTCATCCTGCTGGTCATTTCTTACAGAACAATAACATTCATATACCACAATTTATTCAGTCATTCTCCAGTCGACGGGCATCCACTCAGTTTCCAGTTTCTTGCCACTACAAAAAGGGCTGCCACAAATATTTTTGCACATGAAGGTCCCTTTCCCTCCTTTAAGATCTCTTTGGTATATAATCCCAGTAATCCCAGTAGTAACACTGCTGAATCAAAGGGTATGCAGTTTGATAACTTTTTGAGCATAATTCCAAATTGCTCTCCAGAATGGTTGGATCCGTTCACAGTTCCATCAACAATGAATCAGTGTCCTAGTTTTCCCACATCCCCTCCAACATTCATCATTGCAAGATATAATTCTTTATGTAAAAATAAACAAGCACATCTATCTTATTAGTATATAAACGTGCTTTCTTTTTAATAAATGGTTTTATTATTTATTATATAATATATATTTATTAAATTTGGTAATGTTATATATATGTGTGTGTGTGTATATATATATATATATATCAAAGAATTGTTTTAAAATAAGTTTCTATATGATTTATTATCATTAAATGTTTGGTTTATATACCTATCATATATCCATATATCTGGGGTTGCAAAAAAATGTTTTGGGTGAAAAAAGGGGCACAAGTGGGAAAAGTTTAAAAAGTTGTGGTCTAGTCCAACTGCCTCCTTTTGGAGATGTCTTTCCTCTATACTCACATGACTATGACCCTTATTCAGGCCCTATCACCTCTGTCTCTATTACAAGGGCCTCCCAATGTATTTCCTTACCTCACATCTATTTTTTTCTCCAGGCTATCCTCCAATAGATGCAAAAGTAATATTCCCAAAGTACACGTTTAATCATGTTATTTCCCTGCTCAATAAATTCCACTTCCTCCCTGTCACCACCAACATCAAATATGAACTCTGTCAATTGGCATTTAAAGGTCTTCATACCCTGGCTCCAACCCATCTTCCCAGCATTATTACATATTCCTCATCCTCTCATACTCTCTCCTGTCTTTGGACATGACATTCCATCTCTTAAATCCATGCCTTAGCACAGCTGTCCCCCATCTCAGCAATGCCCTCCTTCCTCCACTCCACTCTTAGAATTCCTATTATTGTTGCTATTGTTCAGTCATTCCATCATATCTAACTCTTCATGACTCCATAGTCATGGGGTTTTCTTGGCAAAGATATTGGCATGGTTTGCCATTTTCTTCTCCAGTAGATTAAAACAAACAGAAGTTAAGTTATGACTTGCCCAGAATCACCCAATTAATGTCTGAGGTCACATTCGAATTCAGATCTTCCTGACTTCAGGTCCAGTGCTTTATCCACTGAGCCATCGAGATGCCTCCTAGCTAACTAGCTGCCTTAAAGTCTCTAGCTTTTGGCAGTCATAAAAACCATTTGGTACTGGCTAAAAAAAACAGAGTAGTAGATCAGCGGAATAGGTTAGGTATCTAATATACAATAGTCAATGACTACAGTAATCTACTTTTAGACAAACCCAAAGACTCCAGCTTCTAGAATAAAAACTCACTATTTGACAAAAATTGCCAGGAAAATTTGAAAATAGTACAACAAAAAGTAGGCATTGACCAACATTTCACACCTATACCAAGATAAGATTGAAATGGGTCCATGATTTAAACATAAAGGATGGTACTACAAGCAAATTAGGAAAGCAAGGAATAGTCAGATCTGTGGAGAAGGGAGGAATTTATAGCCAAAGAAGAACTAGGGAACATTATGAAATGTCAAATGGATATTTTGATTACATGAAATTGAAAAGTTTTTACACAAACAAAATCAATGCAGCCAAGATTAGAAGGGAAACAGAAAGCTGGGAAACAATTTTTATAGCCGGTGTTTCTGATAAAGGCCTCATTTCTAAAATATATTATACCATCCCTTAACGATACTCTATCCTTGTAGCTCCCCTTAGAGATACTCTAACTGCCCACCCATGGGTGGCACAGCTAGGCCACACTTAACCATTTTCAGGCACCAACACGGATCACACAGAGACAGACTGGCCAGGAGGTAGGGGTGAAGTGAAAGAGAACTTTATTCTTAGGTACCATATATTTATACCTCCCTGAGAATCCAGGAGAAGGAGAGCTCCTGTAGGAACCTGAACAGGCAGATCATAACAGGATTGGCCTGAGAAGAGGGAGAGAGGCACACTAGGCTTTGAGAGCACTAAGGAGAGAGATGTGGTACCTGGGGGTCAGACACCAGCCTCTTGGGGTTATGCCCCACCTCCACATAGAATTCGCCTGCACCTCAGTATCTCTCATCCCTCAGGTCCTCCCATATGCCTTGAGTTTATTCCTTGCATTCCTTTTAACCCTTACATCTCCCCCCTTTTGTTTAATGCACTGTCTAGGGGGTCCTTAGGAATGTCCAGTGAGGTTAAGGTAATCACTTTTAACTTGGTGTTTAGATTGCTGAAGTATGCAAAAAAAACAGCTAATCATGATTGATAAGGAAATTAATAGAAGGAAAGCAAAAGCTATTATAGCACCAATTTGTATAAAAAGGAGGGCAAATGGTGAGGAGGTTTTATCCATCAGGGCAGTTGTTCTATAACATCTCAAGACTGTTGTTGTGACCATTGATTGGTGTAGTTAATTGTTAAATAGATAAATTGTCGCAAAGATTACAATTCTGTAGTGAAATTTGTGCTTTGAATTTCAGCCAATGTTTGTGATGCATTGCACCACTACTGTGAGAAGGGAAGAGGAGACACATTACACATCTCATTAGAGGGTTAAGGGGTTACACATATTTAAGAATATCTTCCATCACATGGTAAGGCACTTCTTAATTCTATCCAAAGGACTTCATTACCCAGTTGTTGAGTAATTTCTGCTAAATATTGGATTTGTCCTTCTAGCATAATTTTGCCTGGACTTAAAAAGCTTGGGCCATTTTCTGGGCCAGATCCTGAATTTGGGAAGCTAGCAAGTTAGTTTGTGCATAAAGTTCTCAAATTTGTAATTCTTCAAAGATAAACATAGCTAATGCTACCCCTGCTAGTATCCCTCCCAAGTCCTTTTTGTGTCTCATAGGTAGAGCCTGACTAATTTGATGTTATGCTGCATCCTCAGTGGTGGCAAACCAATAGTCAGGGGAGCCAGCCTATTAGAAATTAGGTAGAATTTGGAGGATATGCTTGGGGTCCTATATTATCTGTAAAACTACAGTTATGTATATCTGCCTGGAACACAGGTTCTTCTAATTCGAGGTTTTTCAAGGTAATATTATAATTGGAATTATTGCATATTAAAAATCCATAACCTGAGTTTCAAAGGAGTAAACCAGGGTATCATAACCTATATTAGACTGGTGTTCAGTGGTATAGTTAGCCTCATTATGTCCAAAGAGGGTCCTAATTGCCTGGAAAGTCGGGTTTTTTTGTGGTTTTGACTTACATCTACAGAGAGTGATCTTCACATATGTTCCTGGAATAAAAGCTACTGTGGCTTTCCAGACTGCTGGGTGCAACACCTTGGATATTGCATTACTGGTTTGGCAATCTCAAGTGGCCTTTGAGTGATTGCAATATTGGATCATCCGTTCAACCAGGAATATATCTGAATTCCCTACCTATCATTATATTGGGTATCTTTGAGATAGCCCATTGCTATCCAAGGAGTATGTAGGATGGGTCCATAGCAATCCAAGAAAGGGGGGCCACAGTGGGGTCATAGGTCCAAAGGTGCAGGGTCTAAAGGGAGGGTTCAGAGTAATCACCATATGCCACCCACAGTACCCCACCCATAGTCCAGTTTGTATAAAGGGGGTGCCCAAACACCACATCCACAGAGTCAGTATTCATGATGTGCCATGCTCCAGGAGCCTGCATCACTCTTAAGCAAAGTCTCTTTGTTGTTGGGGAAGGCACTTGGTCTGTCATACATATATACCCCTGGTAATAAATGTAAAATCTTTTAAGGTCTTAATTCTTGGTTCTCTAAGGGGTGGGGGCTTACTAGGATCTCCCTCAGTCAGGGAGGTAACATTACCACAGAAAAGTAAATCTGGGGAGGGTTCGTCCCATGTCAAGAGTCATCTTTGGCCCCCATCCACTAAAACCCATCTCTCTGTACCTTGTTGCTCTGCCTGCTTTAGTTCTACCATAGGTTCAGAGTCTGTCTGAGCCGGGGCTAATTGCACAGAATGGAGAGGAGACATGTTAATGTCCTGAGATCAGCAGTCCTTTTCTTCCCGTGAATTCTTCTCCTTTACCTGCTTCTCTCTCTACTGTTTGCAAACATGAAACAAAATCAGGGAAAGACTCATCTGATCCTTGCCTAATTCTGGTCATAGAAGGTTCTGTTTTCCTTGAAACCTGAACTTTTGTCCATGCTTTCTGTGCACATTGAAATACTGCAGCATAAACTGCAGCTTCATATCACATCTGATTCCTGTTTTCCTCATGTCTACTTGCTCCTACTATTTTTTGAAAATCATCCATAGGTGTCTGACTCTGCATATCTCTAACAAACTTCTTGGCTACTTCTGCATATAAGGCCATCCATTGGAGAGCCTCTCCGGATTTCAAACATAATTTTTCTATGGCTTTCCAGTCATTGGGTGTTAGGACCAAGATTTCTGCCAGGAAAGACAGAAGTTCCTTTATATAAGGGGAGTCTATGCCATATGTATGGGTTGCTCTCTAAGTTTTCTCCATTCTGTTGGAGCCCAAGTTCTTCCCCCTTGATTGTCCTCAAATACTGGGAAGGCCTGAAGCCATTTGTCTGCCTCCATGTCCCCTTCCAGTGCTACCTGCTGATGGACTTCAAATAAGGTTTTTTGAATCTTCTGCCGGGAGGGTGGAGTTGTGGGGCAGACAGCTAAGTGCCTGTAAACAAAGGTGGGGGTGACCATCCCTTTTGTCTTTCTCTCCCTGATTTTTGTTCCTCCTCATCACTCCTTGCCTCACTTCCTGACTTATCTCCTAAATTTATGTCCCTCATATCAGTATTTATTCCTTGCAGGCACTTTTTTTCATAATTACAGAGCTCTCCAAGGTAGGAGCCCATTCAATTCCCTTTTTCTTCTTGCTACTTTTGCAATTCCCCTTTTCTGTCTGCACTTCAATATGCATATTGAGAGGGTTTAATTTAGTTCACTCAATGGTGCTTCATATTACTTGATATATCAGGTGATGTCGTTCAGGGATTTCCCCTGGATTTTCTCTTTCATAAGAGGCCATCTGATGTCCTACAGTGCCCCATCTGTTTAAATCCAGGCTGTTATATGCACCCACGGGCGGCATAATTGTATAGTTTCTATAAATTCCTGCAGGGTCTTCATGTCTATTTCCATCTCCGCTTTCTTAACAGTCCAGTATACTTCTTTTCCCAATGCTTCCCGGTCTGAGACCCTTACAATAGTTTGTCCCCATTCCTGACTTTCTACACACTAGAGCAGAGTTCTGTCTCTCTTCCGAACCTGAAGGTCTGCTGCACAGTGAGGTCCTAGCCAAAATTGTCCCTGTTCAGGAGCCACGTATAGCATTCATTAATGCTACTCTATCCTTGTAGCTCCCCTTAGAGTTACTCTAACTGCCCACCCATTGGTGGCACGGCTAGGCCACACTTACCCGTCTTCAGGCACTAACCCGAATCCCAGAGACAGACCACTAGGAGGTAGGGGTGAAGTGAAAGAGAACTTTATTCTTAGTAGCACATATTTATATCCCCCTGAGGATCCGGGGGAAGGGGGGATCCTCTAGAAACCCAGATGGGCAATCATAAGGGGATTGGCCCAAGAAGAGGGAGGGAGGTGTGCTAGGCTTTGAGAGCATTAAGGAGAGACCTGTGGTACCTGGGGTCAGATACCACCTCTTGGGGCTATGCCCCATCTCCATGTAGAACTCGCCTGTGCCTCAGTACCCCTCATCCCTCAGGTCTTCCCACATGCCTTAGACTTCATTCCTTGCTCTTAGAGGCTTTTTAACCCTTAAAATATATAGAGACCTCAGTCAAATTTATAAGAATACAAGTTATTCCTCATTTAAAAAATGGTCAAAGGATATGAACAGAGAATTTTCAGATGAAGAAATCAAAACCATTTATACTCCTCTGAAAAAAAATGCTCTAAATCACTATTAATTAGAAAAATGCAAATCAAGACAACTGTGATGTACCATTTCATAACTTTAGATTGGCTAAGATGACAGGAAAAGATAATGATGAATGTTGGAGGGGATGTGGGAAAACCAGAACACTAATGCATTGTTGGTGAAGTTGTGAACTGATTCAACCATTCTGGAGAGCAATTTGGAACTATGCCCAAAGGGCTATCAAATTGTGCCACTATTGAGTCTGTAACCCAAAGAGATCATTAAAGAGAGAAAAGGATCCACATGTGCAAAAATGTTTGTAGCAGCCCTTTTTTGGGGTAGCAAAGAATTGGAAACTGAGTAGATGCCCATCAGTTAGGGAATGGCTGGGTAAATTGTGGTATATGAATGTTATGAAATATTATTGTTCTGTAAGAGATGATCAGAGGATGATTTCAGAGAGACTTGAATAAATTGATGCTGAGTGAAGTGAGCAGAACCAGGAGATCATTGCACACAGCAAGAGCAACATTATATGATGATCAACTACGACAGACTTAGCTCTTAATAGCAATATAGTGATCCAGGACAATTTCAATAATTCTTTCTCCATCTACCACTACCCTCATGCTCAACTTAATCCTCCTCCATTCCCCATCAACATCTTCCACTAAAGCTACCCACCTCTTCCACTGTGCTCTCTAAAATGCCTGTTTTGTAGGTAATAAACTAGCTTTCATCTTAAAGTTTTACCTTTCTCAGGCCTTTTATCTTCTGGCTCTCACTGAGACCTGGCTCCAGCAGTATGCTAGAACTTGCTCAAACCTTCTCTGAAGAGCCAACTTAAATTTTCAGCTCAAGCACTTACCTCAGAGATCAGCAAATGCTAAAAACCAGGGCTTGGTTTATTGTTTTGTTGATTGTCTAGAGATAAGAAAATGATGGAGAAAATGTTAATAATTCCAGTTGCTGTCTTGGGGAGGGGAAAGATAGGGAAGGAAGAGAGAAAAAATTTGAATGCAAAATCTCACAGAAATGAATTTTGAAAACTATCTTTACATGTACTTGAAAAAATAAAATTATTGAGAAAAAAAGAAAATTTTTCATGGGTATATTTTTTTTGAGAATCTATTATTAAACATGTAATAGCACTGCTTTCCTGTCTCCCTATTGATGACACAACTTCTCCAGATACCCTTACCAACACTAGTTGCCCTTTTTATTCATTTCTTCCAACTCACATGGTCATGAGGAGGAAGTGGAATAATCCTTACTCCACATTGCCACTTCCAGGTTTTCTCTATCACTATGACTCAGTAACTTCCCCTCTGAAATTCATTTAATCTGTAGCTATCATTCAATCAAGATTCTGGGAGCTATTGTCCCCAGGATACTTTCCTTTCCTTCAGTTCAGTGTGTAGCTCCCAGCATTTCTCTCCTGCCCAATTTCTGCCCTCATTCAAGGAAATATACAGAGTGATACCCCTTCCAATACCTTAACCTTCCCAAGGCCTCAACTTACTTCTCATGACCTACTTCCTCCTCCACTCCACTTCAACCATACCCAGAAATCACTGTAGCCTTGATCTTGCCATCACCCATAAGGACTGCACTTGCATCATCCTGAACTTTGAAATTACTTTACTTTATCACAAACTTTTCTCTTTCCACCTTTCCATGCACCTTGTAATCCTTGATCCTATTCTTAGTCCTAGAGAGGACCGCTAATCCTTCCACCCACTGATTATTTCCCAAGACCTAAACTTTGCACCAGCTCCACTTCCTTCCTTTCTTGGTGAACTCTACACTGTCCTCTTCTCCAGAATCGGTGCCTTGTCCCCTTTATCCTAGGAAAGGAAATTGTCCTTTGCCAGGCCTCAGCTTTGGATTCCTTCCATCTGCTACCTTTGCTCCTGCTCAGATAATGAATGAAGCTGGAGAAAATCCTGAAACTGTAGTGATTGGTTCCACTAAAAACTCATGTTACATAATTTCTACTGGGCTCTCACTGTGGCAAAGCAGTGCTTTTATGTCTTTCTAATTGATTCTACTCAACACAATCGTTTTTTAATCCTTTTATGCGTCTTTAAACATTCTGTGATTATTCCTCCTCCATCTCAGCTTGCCTCATTTTTCACCAAAAAAAAATGGAGGCCATCCACCAAGAGCTCCCTCTTTTTCCCTCCTCCCCATGTCCCATAACTTAGATGCCTTCTGCCATTATGTTTTCCTTTACCCCTTTCTCACATAATGGGGAGGCCCTTCTCCTTCCATGGGAACTTCTTTCTGTGAGATGGAGGCCATCCACCAAGAGCTCCCTCTTTTTCCCTCCCTCCTGTATCTTATAACCTAGATGTCTTCTGCCACTGTTTTCCTTCACCCCTTTCTCACATGATGAGGAGGCCCTTCTCCTTCCATGGGAGTTCCTCTCTATGCATAAGTGATCCAATTCCAACCTCTCTAACATCCTCACTCTCATTAATATTTAATCATTCCCTATCTATGGTTGCTTCTCATATTGCCTACAAACACTCCTCAATAATCCTTCACTTGATTCATCCATTCCTCCGACATCTCCCTAAACCTTTCTGCCTTATGTGGCTAAGCAACCTGAGAAGGCCGCATACAATCCACCTCTGTCTTGACTTCCCCTCCTTTTACCTTCTTCTTAACTGCTGCAAGAGGCTTTCGTCCTCCTTATTGGACTGACCACTCCCTTTCCAGTTACCAAATTTAATAGCCTTTTCTCAGCCTTCATCCTTCTTGCCGTCTATGCAGCCTCTGACACTGTAGATCACCTTCTTTCTCTTATTATTCTCTTCTTTTCTAGATGTTGTGACAGTGGTTCCCTTCCCAACTCTCTGACCACTCCTTTGTAGTCTTTGCTGGATCTTCATCTAAGTCATTCCTACATTTAAAACTCTGTCCAGAGTTTTCTTCTCTTCTCTCTCTATACTATTTCACTGGGTGAGCTCATCAGTTCCCATGGATTCAATTATCTGTATGCAGATAATTCTCTAATCTATTTATCCAGGACTAACCTCTTTACTGGACTCCAGTCAAGCATCTTCAGCTTCTTATTGTACATCTCAAGCTGGATGGATTGCAGACATCTTAAGCTCAACGTTTACAAAATGGAACTTGTTGTCTTTCCCTCCCCAATCCTTCCCTCTTGCTATCTTCTTTATTACTATTAAGTACATCATTATCTAACTCTATATCCCTTTTTATTCAGAAATTCCAGTGGATCCCTGTTACCTCCCAAATCAGATATAAAATCTTCTGTTTGCTTTTTAAAGCCCTTCAAAAGCTGGCCCTCTCCAACCTTTCTTGCTTTCCTCCTCTCTTCCACAACTCATGCTCTCTCCCAGTGACCCTCACCTTCTCCATCTCCTGCCTCTGGGCATTTTTACCAGCTATACCCCCTCCTTGGAATGTCCTCTTTTTCATCTCTACCTACTGACTTCCTGCAGAAGCTTTTCCCCCTCCCGGTTAATGATAGTACCTTCCCACTAAGATTATTTCCAATTTTTTCCAAGCTGTATTTTGTTTGTTCATTTGTTTGCATGTCATCTCCTTCATTAGATGGTGAGCTTCTTGAAGGCAGGGACTGATTTTAGCCTTTCTTTGCAATGCCAGGGCTTACCATAGCACCTGGCACATAGTGGGGGCTTAATAAATTCTTATTGACTGATAGATTGATGAGCCAAGGGGACTGCCCATCAGCAAATTAATATGTGAGTCTGTCTGGATGTCACAGATAGTCGACCTGTCAATCAGTCAGTTTGTGAACAGTCATTCAGAAGCACAGCCAGTCAATCAAGGTCAAGGTAACAGCTGATAATCAGTCCCTGAATCAATCAGCATCAGTCAGTGTCAGTCCACAATGGAATCTGCCAAGCCCATTTCAGTCCTTCAGAGAGACAGGTAGTCAGAGCCCATCAGCCAGCCAGCACTCTACCCACACATCACTGTGTGCAGAACCTGGGAGGACACAGAACCTACTGCAGATTTCCACTGGTTAAGCCAGAAGACTAATAACTACTTCCCTAGATCAGTGTTAATTGAGCTCCCTGGGGATGCAGAACTCTTCTATGGCCATTTGAGTGAATTCAGCCAAGCCAGCAGTTTGGGTTGGGGGATCCTTGGGGAATGCTGGGCTGAAAAAGCTGCCTGCCCAGGGTTGGGGGCTGGCCCTGGCAGAATGCCCAGTCCTCTGTCTCTCCCTTTCTGGGTGGACTTCTGCATCTCCCAGAAACTCTTAGCCGGTACCTCTGGGGAAATAATCACAATAATAGCTCCATTTTCTCTAATGATTCATCAGTTACAAAGCCTTCTCCTCACAATAACCTTGAAAGAAACATTATCCCCATATTACAGCTGAGGAAACTGAGCTCCAAAATAGAAAAAAAAAATTACTTCAGTCTTACAGTTGATAAGCAGCAGAATAAAATTTGAATTCAAACCTGGCTCCTAGTCCAAGGCTTTTTCCACTGCTAATATCTCCAGTCTAAAAGGAAGGAAACTGAAGCCTAAAGAGGTAACAGCTTTGTCCAAGGTCGTAGGAGGAGCTGGAAGCTGAGCTAGGTCTCCCCATTATGAGGAGACTCACCTAGGAGGTAGTCTCCAAGTTGAGTTTTTTGGTATAATCTTTTAATATTTATATACTATTAATATAAAATCCCTTTTACTATAGATTTTACAAAATCTAAAGAATAGGAGTGGTAGGAATTGCACTTTTTAGTTACCGAGCCACTCAAAATACCTTTATCATATAGTTAGCACTTAATAAATGCATCTGAGTTGAATTTTAAAGAAAGCTAAGGTCTCCATGAGATGAAGGTAAAGAGTGAGTGCCTTCCAGGTAAGGAAGACAGCTTGGGCAAAGGCAGGAAAACGAAATGTCATGCATGGGGGAAGGAATGAGCCAGCAAGAGGATGTGGAGTGGACCCCATTTCCACAGATGTCACTAAGAGTGCAGGACTTTGCTGGGCCATACTTTTAGGCTGTAGGTATACATCCAGAAATACAACCCTGGCATTTTATGAATATCAGTGTGATGTGGTAGAAAGAGGGGACTTGGAATGGAGAGAAACGGAGTCAAATCCTGACTCCTACTTGCTGGGTGGCTTTGGGCTGGTCCACTCTTCGGGACTTCAAGTTACTCATCTGTAAAATGGGAATGCTCCTGCCTGTGTTTCCTAGCTCACAGGTTGTCCAAGGCAGTGTTTTGTAAACCTTAGAGCATTAAAGTCATGGGAATCATCATGTTGATGAGAATGATGGTTATGGGTGTGTTATGGATATTCAATCTCATTCAGCAGCAGAAATGGAGATTAGAGTGATAGAAAGATGAAAGACTTTGTTGTTTCTTTACCCTTTGTTTTATGAGTGATGTCTTGACTTGGAGTGAATTGGATTAACGGGAGAGACAGCTGTGCAGTCCTCAGCCTTACTTGCTCTCCCAGCATTCCCTGAAGTCCAGCAGCAGGACAAAGGCAGGGAGGCACGGATGACCCCAGCGTCTTGGGCGTCTGGCCGAGCTCTAAACCCATTCCGGCCACTTGGTGGCCATTAGAACAAACTGTCCCCACCCACCCACTCTACAGGGTGGTCTTCGCTTGCTTGGGGCAGCCGTCCCCTCAGGTCTGAGGCCTGTCAGTTACCCTCCTTTGTCTGCCCAAGGGTTGTGTGGGCTGGCCATGCTGCACCTTCTGGGAAGCACAGGTGAGAGTTGGCTGAGAGCTAGACTCCAAAGGTGGAGGAACAGCCCTGAGAAGGACTGGAAATACTGGTCCTCCTGGGCCCTGTGTATGAGGCAATAGATAGGGGAGGGAAGATAAACAGAGACAGAGCACTTGCTGAGTGAGGACTTAGGATGTGGCACCTACTGGGCTCAGTGCTTGGGATACAAGAAGGCACGAGTTCCTGGCCTCAGGGAGCCAGCACTCTGGGCTGGAAGGTGAAGGAGACGCACAGAATTGGGCAAGAGAAGGTGGAAACTCGCCCTTCAGGTCTCAGGGGGTGGCAGAGACACTAAGAGTGCAGGGGGAAGAGGTGACAGCCAAAATAGACGGTGTTAACGGTGGCAGTTCTCACAGAGACGGTGTCTCTGACTTCCTGGAGAAGGAGGGTCCCCTCTGCCCTTTGTCTATCATGCCCATCCAGATTGATGTTTTCTTAAGTGTCCATAAAAATGGAGCCTTCCACAACCCTTTCAGATCTACAGAGCTTTGCTCACATTGTCTCAATTTGTCTTCTCTAAGACAGCCCTGTGAGATAGGGTCTGAGGCATTATTATTTCTGCTTTACAGAGGAGGGAAACTGAGGCTCAGAAGAGGTGTGCCAGTAAGGACCCAAACCCAGCCTTCTTCCCACTAGAGCACATTTCTCTCTTCTGCTCTCACCCCGGCAGAATCCAAGTTATTCCATTACCTCTAGAAGTACAACAGTATGAAATAGCCCTAGTCAGGAGGCAGAAGGCTCGATCCAAGTCTTGGTTCTGGGGTTGACTCCTATGCAGACTTGGCCAAGTAGCTGCCCCCCAAGCCTCAGTTTCCCCATATGTAAAATGGAGGAGTCATCTCAGGCAGAACACCCATAGAGTTACCCTTACCAGCTTGACCTGCTCCTTTCTCCCTGGGAGGGAGAACCCAGAGACACAACCAGATTTGGAGGCCTTGGAGGGGCAGAGGCGCTCCCGTGGGCTTCCTGCTCTTCCAGAACCAGCCCAGCGGCTCTGGGATCAGGGGAGCCCAGGCAAGCTCCCAGCACACCTGTCAGACAAAGATGTTCTTTTCCACATTAGTGCTCTGGCCCCAGGGGGATGCCTGCCCAAAGGCGGGGAATCAGGCTCTGGGGCCTCCTGGGAGCTTGCACCTCAGGAGCCCAGAGGCAGGAGAGGAGGGAACAGCAAGGTCAGGATCCCCCCTCCATCATGGGCCGACAGCAGGGCTAATATTTGGACAAGCTTTTCTGCACTGCCTTCCATCCAGGTTACCAAGGACTCTGACAGATGGGCCGGCTCGTGCCAGAGAGGAAGGAGCACATTGGTGACCTGGGCAGGAGAGCATTAACTCTTCCAGCGCCACAGGGGACCAAGAATCAGAAATATCAGGAGGAGGGAAGCCCTCGGAACCGAAGAAATGCCAGGCTGGAAGCGGCCTCCGAATGTGAGAACTGAAAAGGTCTTGCTGTGCAGCGGCTTTTGATTGTGCCTTTGTGACCCCTCTGGGGTTTTTTGGCAAAGATACAGGAGTGGTTTGCCATTTCCTTCCCCAGCTCGTTTACAAATGGGGTTAAGTGACTTGTCCAGGGTCTCACAGCCAGTAAATGGCTGGGGCCAAAGTTAAATGAGTCTTCCCTCAGCACACGGAATGTCAGAGATGGAAGGGACTTTGACACCAAGAATGTCAGAACCAGGGGGGACCTCAGAACATAGAACGTCAGACGGAAAAAGCTCACTTCCACGTCTAGAACACGGTCCCTTCCAGTTCTGACATGCTCTAGTATGGTCCTTCTCTGCCTGATAGCTGATGGCTCTTGCTAGCGGGGCCTGGACACTGGGCTGAGCACCATGTGTTTCTGGCCAAGGCCTCCTCTTCCTCCCCCTCCCACCACTTTCCCAGGATAAATCAACCAAGTCAGTCAACAGACTTTGACAAAAAAGAAACAAGTTCGTCTTTTGACACCACAGAGTGGGTCTCTCCAGAGGCACCGGGGACAGATCGGAGGGGAGCAAAGGGAATGGGGGCTGCTGGTCCCTGAACAAACACCCTTTTGTTCCCTTGGACAAAAGATCATATGTCCAGACAAGATGGGACCCTGTGCCTTTCAAAGCAGCCCTGAGAGGCAGGATTGGTTGGCAGGCGGTCAAAACCTCCCCGTGACTGTAGCTGCCCAGTGGAGGCTGACACAGCCCAAGGGGCTTGCTCACCCTGCCTTAGTCTGGCAGGCAAACAGGACGGGCCTTGAGGGACCTGCCAGCCCGAGAGCTAGGTGGGTCACCCTGTCACCGGCTCCTCTCCTGCACCCAGGCCTTCGGAAGGGCCGGGACCTGGTCTGTGGCGGAGCAATCCCCGCTGAAGCAGAGAGGGAGCAGATCCCAGAAACGAAAGGGTGCCTGCAGAGGAACAGGTCAGGCAACTCCCAGCTTGGCACAAGCTGGCCCGGAGGCCTGGGGTTAAGGGGAGCTCATTCCAGGCCGGGCTCCCACTACTGCAGAGGTGACCTTGAGCAAACAGAACCCTGTTCTGCAGGGACCTCAGTCTCCTCAGGTATAAAATGGAGATAATTACAGTAACTCACTCTCAGAATTGCTGAGGATCACTTGAGGGAACATTGCAAATCTTACATATGTGTGAGAGTTGTCCTCACTCTAATTATCATCATTCCCCAGGCTTCAGTTTTCTCATCTATAAAATGGGGATAATAACAGCAAACTCCCAGGGCTACTGTGAGGATTAAATAAGATGACAATGTAAGTGAAGCCCTTTGTAAACCACAAAGTACTATATATAAAAATGCCATAACAACAACAATAATGTTCTCTGTGTCTCGGTTTTCCCATTTGTAAAAATGAGCAGAAGGTCTTTTCTTCTCTCCAGGCTTCAGCTGCCTCATCTGTAAAAAAGCGGAGGGGGTGGGGGAGGCAGATAGGGAGAAGGAAAGCTTTAGATTCAATGATCTTAAAGGTGCCTTCCAATTCTAAGCCTGGGACCCTTGGATGCTTCTCCTTCCTCCTTCCACAAGAAGGGAAAGAATGTTCTGGCCCTGCTCACCTCCACCCCCCAACCCAAGGCACGGGTACCTGAGAGAGAGAGAAGGTGCACACACACACACACACACACACACACACACACCTGCTGCTCTGCCCTCCGAGGACAAGGAAAGAGCTCACCCACATCCCCCAAGAACCACCAAGAAGCTGTCTTGTCAGTAGGGCTGAGTCCTGCACAAATAAGTAGGTGGAGGTAGGCTTTGCACAGCACTGCAGTCCAGTTATAGCTGCTGCAATCAGGCAGAAAGAGAGACGAGTGTTCCCAGATCCCCAGGACCTGCCTGAAAGCAGGTACAGACTGGACCCTTGCCATCCCCCATCAGAGCAGAGATGGGTGGCAGGGTCCCCCCCATCATCCTCCTGGTTCAGGGGCTGGCATGCGGCCAGCATGTGTGCTTTGTTGAGTGCATGGCCAGCTTGCTTGTTGGCTGTCGGGCTGACTGACTGACTGACTGATTGACTGGCTGGTTGACTAACCGGCAAGATAATTGACTGGCTACTTGTCTGCCTGACTGGCTGGATGACTCACTAGCCAACTGAGTAACTGAATGGCTGATTGAACTGTGTGGTCAACGGGGTACCTCAGGAGCTGGATGGAGGGATTGCTAGGTGATGGATTCATGGATGAATTTAAGGATTCATGGCTGTGTGGATGGATATATGAATGGATGCATGCATGGATAGCTGAATAACAATATTTAACTGTCCAACTAGCTGACTGGGCCCAGAGGTTCCCTACCTTTTGCTCCAGACCTTTCCTTTCTCACATCAAAACCTGCCTTTCATTGGAAACCTGATACAACACCCAGACTGGGTGGGGGTAAGGGTGGCAACCTGAAAAAGGGAAGTTGTGGAAAAGAGTGCCCTGAGAAGGAGGGGAGGGGAGGCCACAGGAAGATAGACCATCTGGACAGAAAACAGGAATCACTATCACATCCTAAAGTCCTTCCAACTCTTTTGGGAAGGATAAGTTAGCCTTGAACGCATATTTCTCCCCAGATGTGGGGGAAATGCAAAAATATCCCCAGAAGGTCACTTCTGGGTTCCCATTCCAAAGCAAGGACATCCTCTAGGGATACAAGATCACTGAACTTCATTCTACTAGGATAAAGAATGTAAACCTGAGATCTACAGACAGATTTCAGGCGCTCCATGAACTTGAACGGGAAAAAAAATCACATCTTTATTTTCACTAACCTCCAACTTACATTTAACATTTCTTGCAATTCTGAATTTTTTAGAAAGACATTATCCGAGGTATTCACAGATATTACCAGATAGCCAAAGGCTTTATAATACAAAAAAGATTAAGAACCCCTATATTAAAAGATGAAGAAGGTTGCTGTCATCATGAAGCTGTCAGCAGAGTTTGAGAGGTGTGTTTAGAGAGGAAAAGACCCAGACTTCAAGACAAAAGACCTGGATTCTAATCTTAGCTCAGTCATATATGGGTCATGTGACCTTGGGCAAAGCCTCTGATCCTTGACTTCTTTAATTAGCAAAGAATAGGGATTGGAGGGAGAAAAAGAGAATGATAATATTTGTACTTCATCATGTTGTAATATTCAAAGAACAACAAATGGAAAAGTATATTATGAAAAGTAAAAGATAGCTTCTATAATTCCCTATCACAGAAATGAATCTTCACCCAAACTGGTCTTCACCCCCATCCCAACATGTTCTGTGCTCTCCCATCTCCATGTTCTTCCTCAAGTTACTCTTGATGTCCCCCTCTCCTTCTGCAATTCCTGAATTTTTACCCTGTCTTTCTTGAAGGTTAAATGCTGCCTAAAAGCTCCCCCTAGACCCCACTGGTTGTGGACAGCTTTCTACCTTTAACCTTCCTTTCTTTGTCCCTCTTTAATATACTTCACATAATGCTGCATTATCTGGTTATCTATGGTTGTGTTTAATCGCTCTGCTTGACCCTAAGTTTCCTGAGAGAGGGAATTGTGCCTTATTTAGACCCTACCTCTCCCTTAGGGCTCTATGTACCATGTTTTGCCCACATTCAGCTCTTGAGAAATGTTTGTTGATAAAGAGATTAATCCAAAGTACATGATGTGGTTATAGAGTTGGAGAGGAAGACGCAGCTGTCATTTGGGGCTTGCTTATTCATTCTCCCAAGAAGACAGCAAGGGAGAGTGAGTCAGAAGAGTGTCCCTATCTCAACAGACATCCCCGAAGATCCATGTGGACCAAACATCAGGGAAGGATAGAAAGAGGGAACCCAGAAAGCTAAGTCCCAGGGGTGGGACCCCAGTGAGGGACTGGAGCATTCAGTGGGGAGATGGAGAGGGCAGTGATGGAGATGAGGTTCTCAATGAGGGAGGGCCCTCAGGAGATAGAGACTGGATGAGGGGATGGGTGCATGGAGTGAGGGAAGCTTAATGAGGGACATGGAGGTAATGAGGAAGATGGGACCCACAGAAAGGAAAGATGTTCAGAGAAGGAAATGGGGATTCATTGAAAGCTCGGAAAGGGATGTGATTGATGGGGGTAAGTAAAGAGGATGGATTGGGGGATATAAATGGAGATAGGAAATCAGGAGGTGAACAATAAGGAAAAAACATTTGTTAAGAGAGATAGGAAGTGAGGGAGGGGATGGAATGTTCAGTAAGAAGATGGGAGAAAGCTCATTGAGAGGAATACGAGCTAAGTGATGGGGAATTGAGGCTAAATGAGGGGTTAGGATACTGACAGTGGAATCAGGAGCCTTAATAAGGGGAAGCAAGAGGCTCAGTGAGGGAGATACAAGATCAGTGAGAAAGAAGGCAGCTCAGTGAGGGTGATTAGGGCTCAGTGAGGGGCCAGGGGTTCATTAAGGAGGATTGGCATCTTAGTGAGGGAATGGAGACTTGGGGGAGTGCTGAAGGCTCTGTGATGGGGTAGGGCTCAGTGAGGAGAGGAATGGCACACCCAGAACCTGTGGTGGGGGAGGGTGGATGCCAGGGACAGCTCCAAGCTAAAGTAGCGCCCTGGATCACATCCTCTTCCCAGACTGGGGCCTTCCTGGGTCCCATTTCACACCTACAGTTCCCGTCTGGGCTGCATTTTGCTCAGGAAATGTAAGTGAGGTGAGTTTCCCACCTTCTGGGGCTGGGAACTTGGGGGAGGTGCTGTTGGGAGGGGGCAGGGAGGATCATTTCTCTGGAACTTCTGGCTTCTGGCCAATGTTTCCCTCTGGTAGCAGAGCTCTCTCTCCCTCCCCAGAAGCCCCCACTCTTCCCAAAGCACCTGGCACAGATCGAAGAGCGCACCCTCCGAGGCATTAGTCAGCTCTTCGCTCATCCCTGGTTAAAAAAAGAAACCGTCGGTGGCACTTGTGAGAAACACGTTGCCAAGCTGCCACCCTGATGTGCAGCCGCCCTCCTCCTCCTCTATTCCCCAGGAGCAGCTGAGCCTGGAGCCTGGTCCTGGGAGCTGGAGAGAAGCGGGGAGCAGAGGCAGGGTCCCTGCAGCGACACAAGCCCCTGTGGGCCTCAGTTTCCCCATCTGTAAAATGAGCTAGACCAGATGACCACTAAAACCCTAGACATTCTAGGGTATGTGCAAAGCCCCTCCCTCTTCCTTTCTCCTCCAGCACTACTTCACAAGGAACTTCCCATCTCTACCAGCTCTGATAGTCCATCATTCTTTCTGTTCCTTTCAGCCCCAGAGGACAGAACCCAGGAGCAATGGATGGAATTTTCCAGGAAGCTAATTTAAGCTTGAAAAAACTTCCTGACAATTAAATGTGTCCTACAGCGGAATGAGCTGCCTCTGGAGATGGAAGGTTTCCCCTGGGGTCTCCAGGCTGAGCCTGGATAACCACTTGTCAAGTATGTTACGGTAGAGATCCCTTTCCTGTTCAGGCTTAGGTTCAGATGCTGTAATTGTGTGATTCCAAGCCTGGGGCTAGGTCATGGGCTGCCTAACAATCCACCTTTATCTGTTTACCTGTGAACTATCCTTTACTGGTGGAAAAATGGAAAACCAGGAGATAAACCCCCTTTTGGGTAGGAAGGCTCCCCTACCTCCATGCCTCCAGCCTTTGTTTGGCCCAGATCCCCTGTCAGCACTTCTATGGGCCAGTTATTTTGGGCCTGCAAAAGTTTGATCAATAACCCTCCTGGGGCCTGTTTGTGTTTGCTCTGTCTTGTTATTGGCAACTGGTGGTCCCAGTGAGCAAAGTCCACTTTTCTGGCTCTATTCGGGATTGTTCTAAGGACAAGGTAATTTTCAGGGATTATTGCTATTTGATGAAAGCAGGGCAGCCACTCCAGAGATCTCTCTTATCAGCATCGCCATCAGAGGCCAAATAACTGACCAAAGGGGTCACATTGCCCAGAAATCCAGAGTTAGAAGAAGCCTCAGAGCAAAGAATGTCACAACTGGAAGGAGCTTTAGGACATAAACTATCCTTTACAATATAGAGCTAAAAGGGGTCTTTAAATACAGCACACTAATGGGCAGAGCAGGATGTAAGAGCAGGAAGGACTTTAGGACAGGGAATATTAGTGCTGGAAGGGGCAACAGAATGTAATATCATAGTCAAGATTTAGAGTTGGAAATGATATTAAAGTTCAGTTAGTCAGCTGGCATTTATTAAGCACCTACTGTGTACCAAACATGTGCTAAACAAAGAAAGGTGAAAAAAACATCCCCTGTTCTCAGAGAACTCACAGTCTAATAGGAGAGATAACAATAACCTGGGCAAAAAAATAGAGAGATCAGATAAATTAGGAACAATCTTAGGAGAAGTATTATCTAGTATCTAGGGAGATGGGGAAAGGCTTCTTGCAGAAGATGATACTTTAGCTGAGACTTGTAGTTAGCCAGAAAGTGGAGATGAGGAGGAAGAGCATTTCAGGCATCCTGGACAGCCAGATGGACCATCTTGTTCAAGAAAGAGCCAAGGAGACCAGTGTTGCATAAAGGTAGGATTCCTGGGACGGGAAAAAAGTATAAGAAAAATGGAAAAGTAGGAAGAGATCAGGTTATGAAGGCTTTAAAAATTAAACAGAGGAACTATGCCCCCAAATTATTTAACTATTGCATACCCTTTGATCCAACAATATCATTATTAAATCTATATCCCAAAATAATCAAGAAAGAAGAAAAGGACCCATATACACACACACTAAAAAAAAATTGATAGAAGCTCTTTTTGTGATGGAAAAGAATTGGAAACTAAGGGGATCCCCATCACTTGGGGAATGGTTTAACAGGTTTTGGTATATGATTATGATGTAATACTATTATGCTGTAAGAAATGATGAAGATGTTTTCCAAAAAAACCTGGTAAGATTTATATTAACTGAGGAAATGTAAAGTAAAAGAACCAGGAGAACAATTTGCACAAAAAAAAAAAAACAGTATTATAAAAAAAGGTGAACTTTTGAAAGATTTAGAAAATCTGACCAGACAGAAAGCTAATAAATTCAGAGTGCAGATTGAAGCATATTTTCTTTCTTCTTCTTTTCTTTCCTTCTTTCCAGATATGCCTAATATAGGAATTTGTCATATTTGGCTATTTGTAATGGTTTTGTTTTTCTTACCTTTCCACTGTGTGGGGGGAAATTGAGGGTGATGTAGGGAAGGAGAATTCAGAACCAAAAATAAAAGAAAGTTGAATTTAAAAAAGAAAAGAAAAAAGATCAGATTTTATATTTGATCCTAGAGGCAGTAAGGGAACCCTTCAAGCTTATTGAGTAGAGGTAGGGCTGGGAATATGTGATATGATCAGATCTTCATTTTAGGAAGATTGATTTGCTAGCTGAATAAAGGATGTATTGGAGTAAAGAGAGACTTGGGGCAGGTTGACTAATCAGGTGATATCAGTGTCATGAGAGAGAAGGAAGCATATGGAAAATATGTTAACAGATAGAATTAACAAGCAACAGGTTGGATGGAGGAGGAGGGTAGGAAGAGAAAAGTGAAGTGTCAAAGATGACACTATTCTGGGTGACCAAGGGGGTGGTGTATTCCCAACAGTGAAATGAGAATTAGGAAGAAGGGAGGGCTTGGAGGAAATAATCATGAGTTCAGTTTTAGATATACATCCCCAATCTAATAGGCAGTTGGAGATCAGCAAAGAAGTTAAGGTTAGACAAGTGGTCTGACCCTTCATTTTGTAGGTGAGGAAACACTAGCCCAGGACCATTTTTGTGTAAATTTTCAAGATTTGCAGAATGATTTGCATAATCCCCTTTGATGACCACGTGAGAAAAATATTACAGTAATTATTATATCCCCGTTTCATAGATGAGAAAAATAAGACTCACCAGTTTGAGTGATAGTAAGCCCACCCAGAGGTGAGATTTGAATCCACTTGTGACTTAAGACCCATGTGCTTCCTCCTATGCCACACCACAGAGCCAGGATTCCTAATCTGAGCTGTCTAGGACATTTTGCTGGGATCTTATAACTGAGAATGGCAGAACTGGAAGGTACCTCAGAGAACATCTTCTGATCAACGGCACTGATTTTTAAGATAAACCATGGTCCAGAAAGGGCTGATTACTTGCCTTCTATCACCGGGCAAATTAGTCCCTAGAATCTGGGACTTCCATCTCTCAGTCCAATATGGCTCACGAGCTGGCTAAGAGCACATCTGCCTGCCCCTCCCTGACACCCCACCTCTCAGCAACGATGTTCTGGGGCCCAGGGGAGACACCTGACAGAGCCCAGACTCCCCGGGGCCTGATGAAACAAGGCATCGGGCAGGGATGCCTGGAAAACACATCGGCTGAGCCTCCCGAGCTCCCTCAGGTCCATTTGTTTTACATCTTTCTCCTCATCCCCGTGCTTTATTATCCATTTTATGAAAGCCGCTCAACGGGGCTTTGCGTTTGGGGGTTGTCATAGGAACCGTCTCAACTTGGGCACCCAGCCGATCATTTACCCATATTTGCGATTGAGTGGTAGAATTCAATTCTGCCGAGCACAATGGAGGGGCCCTTCCCAAGTCAGGCCCGGCCTGCTAACGACTAACACATGTTTGGGAGAGGGGCCGATTTCACCCTGCAGATGGTCCGATGCTGTAATTACTCGGCTCCCCGGTCCCGGCAAAATACCCCCACCACAATTCCACCAAGAAGGGATGTGCCCCCTCCCCCCTTCTCCTCCCTCCCCATAGCCAGACCGTCGTGTCCAATCAGAAGCAGGGATGGGGCCCAGACCTTCCCGGGAAGCTGAGAACTAAATATGCTATTATATTCCATCTGAGGACCGATTACCGCAGGATCAGTACACACATATGCACACACACACACACACACACACACACACCCAGGGAAGTGCGGGCTTTGCTTCTCATCAGCCTGGAGCCGCGGGCTTGGCTTCCCTTCGCACTGCCAGCTTTTCCCTTTCCTCTCTCTGCAAATGAAGTTCAGGCTGAAGAACAGAGATGCATCATACTGTCCAAAGTTCCACCTTCTGCACTGCTGAGTCCTGACTGGAAAGGCAGAAGGTTTACCTGCCCTACCTGAGAAGTAATGGAACCTGGGGTCAAAAAAAGGGCCTTATCCAAGGCTGTGAGACTTGCGAGGATCAGAGGATGGCGGGGAACCTGGGCGGCCGGACCGGGCAACCTCCTCGGTTCCGCTTGCCTCTTCTCCGACAGCTCTCTGGCTCCATTATATTTTGCCTGAGGCATGTCAGTTTACAGTGGCAGTCGGATGCTTTTCCTGGGCAGTGAAAGATAGCTCAGAACCACGAGGCGATATACAATGTTCATTTAGTGGGCTGAGCTGAATATAATGAGAGGCTGCATGAACAAGGGTCAAATCCCAGCTCTGTCACTTCTGCGAGCCTCTCGGGACCGCGGAGTTCTCTGCCTCCAAATAATAAGGTTGGACCATGGGGTCTCTGAGATCCCTTCGGGGTCTAAATCTAGGATCCTGAGATTCAGCATCATTTTGGAATACAGAATGTTAAAGCCGGAAGGGAAGTTGTAACACAGATCCCAAAATGTTAGAATTAGATCATAGTCCATAGAACGTCAGCACTGGAAGGAATTTTAGGATGATGGATGTTAGAGTCAAGAGTTCTTAGAACACACAATGTTAGAGCTGGAAGGGGCATTAGAACATAGAGTAACAGGAAGGCAGGAAGGCAGGAAGGAAGGGAGGAAAGGAGGGAGAAAGGAAGGAAGGAAGAGAGAGGAAAGGAGGGAGGGAGGAAGGGAGGGAGGAAGGAAGGAAGAAAGGAAGGAAAGAAGGGAGGGAGAGAAAAAAGGAAGGGAGGGAGAGAAAAAAGGAAGGGAGGGAGAGAAAAAAAGGAAGGGAGGGAAGAGAAGAAAAGAGGGAGAGGGGAGAAAATAGAGACCTTGAGGAAGCAGCCTGGTATAGTGGAAAGAGCACTACATTGAATGTCTGTAGACCTGACAGACTTACTGTGTGACTCCAAGCAAGTCATAATCCCTCTCTGGATTTTAGCTCCAAAATTGAAAAAGGGGTAGGGGGGAGAAGAAGAGGGAAAGAGTGAGACTGGATTAGAGAATCTATAAGGTTCCATCCCCCTCTGGCATTATTTAAATCAGTCCTGAAAAAATAAACCGTTTCTTCTCACTTCAACTATTATAATAGCTTCCTAACAAGGCCTGGCCTCCCGTATATCCCTCTCAATTCAATTCAATTCCACAAGCATTTAATTAGGGTTTAGTCTCAAACTCAGCACATCCAAAACAGAACTCATTATCTTTCCCCCATACCCTCCTATTACAGTTGAGGGCACTGCCATCCTCCCAGTCACTCAGGCTCACCTCAGCAGCATCCTCAACTCCAATCTCATTCACCCCACATGTGCAATCCCAATTTGATGCTTGGTTTAAAAAACAACAACTTTAACCCCCTCTCCTCTACATCTCGGTCTCTCTCCACAAACAGCCCTCTTTAGCTCTAGCCTGCACTCTTGCAGAACCCTTTTGCTTGGACTCCCTCCCTAACTCCCTCTCCAGTCCACCCTCCATTCGGCTGCCAACTACCCAGTGATTTCTCTAAAGCACAGATCTGCACATTTCTTCCTGCCTGCCTTACCCTGCTCAGTGAACTCCAGCGACACCCTATTACCTCCAGGAGCCAATATAAAGCCTCCCTTAGGTATTTGAAGCTGCTCATAATCCAACTTCTTCCTGCCTTCCCAGTCTTATATTTTCCTTTTAAAGCTGTGATCCCTCTACATTGACCTTAGAACATTCCATCTCCCAACTCTGCTTTTACACAATCTGTTCCTCATGCCTGGAACTGCCATCCTGTCACCTCTAGCTTTTAGTTTCCCTAGCTTCTTAAAAGATTCAATTTCTACCTTCTACAGGAAGCCAGCCCCCTGTCCCTGCTTGCTAGTGCCCTCCCCATTCAGATTACTTTCCTTTGAATCTCTATGTGTCTTGTTTGTACCCATTTTGTTTGTTTGTTTGTTTGTTTGCAAGGCAATGGAATTAAGTGATTTATGCAGTCACACAGTCTGTAAGTATCTGAGGCTGGATTTGAACTGAGATCCTCCTAACTCCAGGACTGTTGTGCTATCTATTGCATCATCTAGTTGCCCCATGCACCCATTTATTTCCATGCCGTCTGCCCCATTGGAATGTAAACTCCTGGAGGATGAAGATTAGTTTTTTTTTTTTCCTTTCTTTGTATCCCCAGCACTTAACATAGTGTCTGACACTATGGTAGATACTTAAGCACTTGCTAATTGACAATATGTCAAGCACTGTTCTCAGTGCTGGAGATAGACAAAAATGAAACAATTCTGGATTCTTTAATCAACCTTCACCTGGCTACCCCATATATTGCTCTAATCATGTCAATCCTCCACTCATTAGCCTTTTAGATCTCCTTCATCTAAGAGGAACATTCCATTTCCCATCTTCTTGTCTTTGTAAAAGGCTGTCCCCTTGCTTAAAATGTTCTTCCTTTTCATCTCTCCCTCTGAGAGTCTAGCTTTCTTCAAAGTTTAGCTTGAGTACCACTTCCTGAATGAGGCTTTTCCAGATCCTTTTTCACCATCAACCCATCCCCCCAATCTTCTAGTTCCTTCTTTTTTTGGACCTTGAATATATTTTTCCCAATAATATTTTATTTTTCCAAATATATGCAAAGATAGTTTTCAACATTCACTTTTGCAAAACTTTGTGTTGCAAATTTTTCTCCCTCTCTCCCCATCCCTCTCCACAACAGCAAGCAATCCTTTATAGGTTAAACATGTGCAGTCCTTCTAAACATATTTCCATATTTATCATGCTATACAAGAAAAATCAGATCAAAAGGCAAAGAACCATGAGAAAGAAAAAAACAAACAAATAATAATAACAACAACAAAAGGTGAAAATACTATACTTTGATCTACATTCAGTCTCCATAATTCTTTCTCTGGATGCAGATGGCATTTTTCATCCTAAGTCTATTGGAATTGCCTTGAATTACCTCATTGTTGAAAAGAGTCATGTTCATCATAGTTGATTATCACATAATCTTGTTATTGTGTGCAATGTTCTCTTGGTTCACTCAACATAAGTTCATGTAAGTCTTTCTAGGCTTTTCTGAAATCAACCTGCTCATCAATTCTGTTAGAACAATCAGTTGAATATATTTTCATATAATTGTGTGTATACATATAATTTTCCCCAGTAGAACATAAGCCTCTCAAATACAAGGATTATTCTATCTCTGTCCCCCCACTACCTAATGCAATGCCAGGCACGCAGTTGGTTGGGTGTTGTCTTGTCTGAAGAGAACCAAAATGAGATTACTATGTCAGAGTCAAGTTATAGTGTGTCTGACAATGACTGATTAAGCCACTATGAGCTCGGAAGGCTCTACCACCAGTAGGGCACACGGTCCATATGAACATTTGGTGTGGAGATATCTAAATTTATGCATCTCATGTTTCTTTTGAGCTATTGTAATTCAGCTTTGCTCATGTAGCAGATCAGCTTCTTTGCTAAGAAGTCTTGTACCAGTATCTCCCATGCCCCGACATTCTTCAGAGAGACCTTGAGAGTATCTTGTATTGCTTCTTCTTACCTCTGGGTGAGCACCTCCCTTGTGTAAGATCTCCATAAAATAGTCTTTTAGGAAAGCGTACTTTTGGCATCTGAACATGATCAGCCCATATGACTGCATTCTCTGCAGAAAGTCAGAATGCTTGGCAGTTCAGCTGGAGAAAGGTGCTCAATGTCCTGGATCTTATCTTGCCAGGTGATCTTCAGAAACTTCCTACGACAATTAAAATGAAAGTCATTCCATTTCCTGGTATATGCTGGTGTATTGTCTAGGTTTTACAGGCAAACACAACAATGAGATCAGTACAACTCCTCTGCAGACTTTCAGTTTGGTAGGCAATTTAATACCTCTTTTCCCCTATGCTTTCCCTTGGACTTTCCCAAATATTGAACTAATTCTGGCAATGGACACATCAACCTCATCATCTATGTTGATGATGGAAAGTTTACTTTCAAGGTAAGTGAAGAGCATTCATTGTCTACAGCATTCAAAATCTCTCCATTGGTTGTAGCTGATGGAACACAAATAAATGATATAGTGAGGGCTAGTGGAGAACCTGTGGTTTTTTGGCTTTAATCATGAGGTCAAAATTAGCACAAGTGACAGAAAATCAATCCCTACTCTGTAGCATCACAACTTCAGAACCTGCATTGAGTGCACAATCATCTGGGAGCAAAAAATCATGCACCAACTCTCCCTCTACTTTAGTCTTGGCTTGTAGCCTTTTCAAGTTTTAAGTTTCAAGTACGTTAAATAATTTACCATCAGTGTGGTAGCTGACCTTGATGTCATTCTGTCCTCGTGGAAGGTGTTTGGCAATGTTGGTGAGAATATGTCCAAAGCATGGGAACAGGCACCCATCTTCCTTCACTCCACAGATTCCTGGGGAAGCACAAGAGCATCGTCCATCACCTAGGGCCTGCAAGCCAGGGACTTCCAAGTACAATACTAACACACTTCTTTGAGCCACCAAACAGCACCATCATTTTCCACAAGCCCTCACAACTGAATTATCAAAAGGCCTCTATTCTGCTCCTGGAATTGCTGGGCAGCAAACATTCTATCCACTGCTCCTTGGCCCTTTCTGAAACCCCAATGGCTCTTGGATAAGTGGCCATCCTAATGGTGAAGGAGGTCAGTCTGTTCTCGTAAGGAGGACTCTGGCAAGGATCTTGCTGGCAATGACTAGGAGAGATATCCCCCTGTGGTTGACACAAGACAAACTATTTTCTTTTCCTGCACACAGTAGGCACTTGATAAATGTTTGTTGATTTATTGGTTATTCAAAGTCTCTAGTGATTCCCCACCTACTCAGAAAAGTATAACATCCTGACTTTAGAATTCAAGGACATCCACAAGATGGTACCAAATGAACTTTACAGAACACATATCTCCTACCACACAACAGCTCTTCATTCATGTGCTCTATATCCAGCTAAACTAGATTATTCTTCTTTATTTATCCTCACATCCTCCAAGTGAGAAATAGACTCCCTTATTCCTCTCCCTTATCCATCTTTTGAAGTTCCTCCTTTTCCTTCAAAGCCCAATTCAGGTTCCACACATTCTGAGAACCCTTCCTGCATGACCCCCAAGTGATAGGGATCTCTCTTTCCATAAACTTCTCATGGCACATTGCCCAGATCCCTCTATTATATCTATGTTCCTCTTCTTGAAACCTATAATACCTTTGTCCTTACTCCATTCGATTGTAAGCTCCTTGAGAATTGGGTCTATTTCCTTTATCATTAAGGACAAAGATGGCTTTTAATCAAAGATGGATGAATTGAATTGAATTGACTTCTTCTCTTTATTATTACTCTGCTGGATCCTGGACTCATCAGATTGAATTTTCCCCCTGTCATGACATCCTACCCCTCAAGAAGCAAAAGACCCACAGCTCAAGCCCCTTCCCAGGGACTTTCCCTCTGAGTAATGCTCATGAAAAGAAAAACAATCATCATGAAAAAGAACAAGAAAAGAGGAAGAATAAATTCAAGAAAGAGAAGTGATCTAAAAAGCTTTTCTTAGGCAAAGTCACATACACAACAGGTCACATGAAGTTTTTATAGTAAAAATAGGTCCTAAGTTTCCAGTGGAATTGGCATTTTCCTGAACTATCTCCCATGTTCTTCTCCCAGTCTCCCCACCATAAGTGAGTAATTGAATGCTAGGATATCAAAGCTGGAAGGACGCTTAGAATGCAGAGCATAAAAGGAATACAGACTAAGAGCTTAAAAGGAACTTTAGACCATAAAATATCAGAACTAGAAGGAACCCCAGAACATACATGAGACTTGGAAGGACATAGAATGCCAAAGCTAAATGAGACCTGAATTTCAGAGCTGAAATGGGCCTTAGAATATAAATGGTCAAAAATGATCTTGGGAATTTGAGTGTCAGAATTGAAAATTTTCACTTACTCTAACCCCCTGTTTTTTTATAGTGGAAGAAACTAAGGGTTTTAAGAAGGGAAGTAAAACCATACATCTAATCAACAATAAACTTGGGGCTAGACCCCAGGTCTTATGAGGCAGTCTGGAGCATATTTTCACAGAGATGAGAGATCTGAACCTGAATTTCTGACAGTGGATGCATCTCTCCTGATTAGCTCCCACTTACTCCAGAGAAAGGCAGTCATTGCCTCTCCCCCCACCCCCCATCTATCTCTCCCCAAACAGCTGCCTTCTGAAGCCACAAACACCTTCCAGCCCGCCCCGAGCCTGGAGGTCAGGAAAGGTGAGGTACCCACAAAGCCAGAAATCACAACTGGTTTCCTACACAGCTGTTTTATAATTACAGTACTCTGAATCACAGCCTATCCAGGCCCCACAGGACTTGGACCCCGGAGCCCAGCTGAGCACGTGCCTGGGGATGGCTTCCAATTGAATTTCATTATCAACTCATTATAGACCATGAAAACCCAGGTCTCTCTCTGGCATAGACTGAATACCTCCACATAATCTTAGCTGACAATAATAAGTGAAGTGGTGGTGATGAGAGGGGGATGGACTAAAGAAGAGAGAAAGAGGAATTGAGGGAAGATACGGATCTTAGACTCCCAGAAGCATCTTCAGGGCTGCTCTCGGAGGCAGGATAATAAAGTAGAAAGAGCAGCGAATAAATAACTTGAAGTCTCAGGGGTCTGTCACTATGTGACCCTAAACTAATCCCCTTCTCTCTGTTTCTGTCTGTCTCTCTGTGTGTATGTGTATGTATGTCTCTCTCTGTCTCTCTCTCTGTTTCTCCTCCCTATCCCTGTTTCCTATTCTTAAAATGCACAGCTCCAAAGTCCCTTCCCACTCTACTCTGCGGTCCTCTGACCCCTTCCAGCTCTGACATTATATGAGCACAGAGCTGTACACAAGAGGCACTCCATAAATCAGTGAGTTTCTAAGTAAACAACAATATTAAGGGACGAGGTGGAACGCCAAAGGACAGACAAACCCGCTAAGTGACTGCTCTGGTTGGATTCCTCTGCTCGGTTCTGTGGGGGAGGAAGATGAATGAGGGAATACAGCCACATCTTCTTTCCTCTGGGGAAAGTGGCCCATTTCCCCTCACACTTCATGACTGAGCAACAAACGCCCACCCCTTCTACCCTGCCAAGAGCTGTCCCAATGACAGCCTATAAACTCCCATGGGGCCTGATAAGCTCACTGAGAGCATCCCCCCTGGATGCCCGCGTCTCCTCCTGCTTTTTGCTGGGCGTCCCGGGAAGCCAATGCCTGTGAGAGGGCTCTCTCTTCCTCTGGGCCCAGGAGCAGAAGGAGGAAGTCGCTTGGCTGGGGGTGGAGGCTCTCTCCCTCACACTTGGCTATGCTCCGGCTGGGTCAGCTGGGCTTGTTACAGCCCAGTGCCTTTGATTTTCAAAGCAGCTGCTCTTCCCGGGACTCACTCACCCTGTGTCTGCTCCGAGGAGCTGGCTTAGAGCAAAGCTTTAATGAGGTCAAGGTCACCAGGGCCTTGAATGCCGGGCAACTGGGGCAGGGGTGGGATCTAGAGCTAGAAGATCTTCCAAGATCACTGAGATGAAGTCCTTTCATTTTACAGAGGGAGAAACTCAGAGGAAGTGACTGCACCTGGCCGCACACCAGACAGAGCCACCAAACTAATTCAGAACCTCTCCATTAAAGGCCTGTACTCTTTCCACTATCCCACTAGGGAGTCCATAATAGCGGGTCCCCAAGACTGAGACCTGATTGGACGGCTCCGGATAACATAAACGCTGCTATTTGTCCCACAGGTGTGATGGATGAGCAGGCAATGGCTGCTCCTACAGCATCCGGAGCCCTCTCCAGGCCTCTTGATTTACATCCTGCCACCGGCCCCAGATGGTTCTGGAGGGGAAAGTGAGGCAGGTGACCTGGCACAGTCCTCCCTACTTGCATCCAATTCCCCTGCATGTGACGGCCTCCCCTCCCTGAAGTCACGGTCCTCTTAGAGAACGACATCCATCTCTGCTCCAATGGCGTTTGATTATTAATTCCAGTTTTTACAAATGAGGAAACTATGGATGGTTGGAGTGACTTTCCCCACAATCAATTCAACAAGCTGGTCTATGCACACAACTAATAAGGAGCAGAGTGAGAACCAGAGCCCAGGAGAAGCCTCAGAAGGCAGAGTCCTGGGTGCAAAATCTCCCCCTACTGAGGGATTTTCAAGGGAGAGGTAGCATGATATAATAACTGGAGAGGGAGTCTTTGCCAAGGAAATCCCCTACGTGGTATGGTCCATGGGGTTACCAAGAACAGCAATAAAGCATAATATAGTGCAAAGAAAAACAGGTTTGGGTTATAAAAGGAGTTCAAACTGTGTGACTGTAGGATTATCTTCTTCCCTTCCTTGGATCTTAGATTCCTCATTTATAAAATTAGAAAGTTGGACTAGATTAGAAGTTTTTAAGCCAGGTTCTTACATCTCCCTCCACCTCCAAGAGATCCATGGAGAGCTATTAGGGTAGGGTCTATGAACTTGGATGGGAACAAATTACATCTTTATTTTCACCAATCATTGGTTTCTTACCAAATTTTATGTATTTAAAAACTTTCTGAGAAGGGGTCTGTAGACTTTATTTCCAAAGGGATCATGACATAAAAAACATAGTAAGAGCCCCAGATGAGATGTTCTCTCCCAGCTTCCACATTCTGTGTTCTTTATTTTAAGGTTCCTTCCAGCTCTAAGATTCTAGTATAATTTTCTAATTCTGCATTCTCTTGGCTCCTCTGGTCCTCTGTCTGCCCCTGAGCCAGGCCTTTCTATAGCCCGACATAGCCCCGAAGGAGGCCCGTTCACTACATGTCCACCAGCAAGCAGCTTCCCATTGCCAGTATCAATCGGTCCTTGGAGACAGGAGATCTCACACAGCTGTGGGCCACCTGGAGCTCCCTCGGCTCCCCACAGGCACCCTGATCCCAAGAGGTTTCACCTCTGCCAGAATTCAAGGGCTTTGTTACATACTCAGAGCACAAATGGCAGCTCGGCTCAGCCAGGAGAACAGAGCAACCGCAGGAGCCCCTCACCTCTGGGCAGCCTTACCTTGCTCTGCACCTGCCCCTGGATGAGAGCTTATGGAATAGCTGGGGAGGCCATGGAGTCATCACAGTCCTGCTCTGAAATACTGCCCATTGCTAGAAAATAGGAAAATAAAAGTCTTTGGTTTAAAAGCAGAGGTCTTGGGCTCCAGTTATGACCATACTACTTCCTAACTGTGTGATATTGGTTAGCACAGTTCATCCTTTGAGCCTCAGTTTCCTCAGTTGTAAAGGGCTGGAATATGTGATTTCTAAGGCCCCTTCTAACTGTAAATCCTAGACTCCCCTGAGTCCTAGTATCATTGAAAGGTCTTTCTTCCCAAACCTCTTCCCCATCTTCTTATACCCCAAATCTCTTGCCCCATCAGCCTCTCATCACATCAAATTTAATGTGATGATGTGGGGAAAGCCTTGTCCTTAAAATCAGAAGACAAGAGATTCCACTTCACAATTCACTGACTTTGTGACTTTGGGCAAGTGATTTCACCACTTTCTGCCTTACTCTCCTCCTCTGTAAAATGGAAATAACATTATTTGCAATACTAAACCTCAAAGCTCTGTTATGAGACTCAAATGAGATAGTAGATATGGAATGCTAGAAAACTGTAAACCTCTTCCCAAGGACTCCCTAGCACCTCTTCTGGCTGCCCATCATCCTACTCCAAACTCAATTTGCCCAAGGTGCCCAAATTCCTTATCGTGGCTCTTATAAATATAAATATCTTACAAATATCACAAGATTCAGTGTTCAAGACAGTCAGAGAGGTAAAAACTCAGGGGCAGGAAAGAATCCTAAGGACTGAGACAGTTAGGGAGGTTTCCTGGAAGAGGGATTTTGAGTTGGGCCTTGGAGCATGAGAAAAATTTGAATAGATATGGGGAGGGAACAACAGGCTGCTGAGTTCTTGGATGCTCTACCTGGCCTGCTGAGGGCATCTGATAAATCTGGGGGTTTATTTCACTCTTCTCTTCCCAGAATGTTGCAGCTGAGAACACAGATTGTTAGAAATGGAAAGGGCTTAAAAGAATCAGGGTTCCAATTTTGGGGAGGTGGAAATGTGGGGCCCAGAGGAAGGTGCTTCCCCAAGGCCACCTGGCTAATCAAGAGAAGAGCCAAGATTCACACACAGTCCGATGCTGCTTCCCCTGCTTGCCCAGGGAGAAGGCGCTCCCCCTCCCTCTAAAACTTTGTTGTAAACATAGCTAACACTTAGGCAGTGTTCTTGGCCTAATTTCAGGCCCTTTGATTTTGACCATCTCTGGGAGGGTGAGATGTCGGATATGTTGGAGAGAGTTCAGAGAGGCTCGATGCAAGCGATTGAGGAACCGTAGGGATATATTATTAATTATCATGTAACATTTATTAAGAGCCCCTGGTGCACCCGGGGCTCCACAGAGTGAAGGAAGCACACTCATGCTGCCTGCTTGGAGGAGAAGCTGATTAGCAACATTTGGAAAAAAATATTCATCACATCGCAGAAAGAAGAGAAAACACCTCGGGGGTATGTGGGATCTCCCTCTCCAGGGATCTTTCAGAGCAGTTGGCAACAATCTGGAGTGAGGAACAGAATGGAGGCTGAGGAATGGACAAGATGAATTCGTTCCCCTTCCTCTGGCTCAGAATTCATTCATTCTCTCATTCATCCAACAGGCATTTATTAAATGCCTCCTGTGCACCAGGTACTGTGCTATGGGATTCCTCTGACAGGGTATCAGGCCCAGCAAGAGGCCCGGGCCCAGATTCATAACTGAGTTAGTCACTCTCTCTCTGGCTGTGTGACCCTGGGCCCCAGTGTCCCCTCTAAAATGAGGAAATTAGTCTAGTTATATTAAAGATCCTTTCTAGCCGCCAGTGGAACACACCAGTAAAGTTCATTAATACTGGCTGCCATCTCTCGAGTCCATTACAGACTGGAATTACAGGTTGGAATGGGAGCGGCTTGGCAAAATGGAGAGAGACCTGGACTCAAAGCCAGTCAGTCAGTAACCAATTATTAAGTGCCCACATACAAAAAATACATGGAAAGGCACTAGAACTGAGAAAGACCGGGGCTCTGCCCTGACACACTTTGGCTGTGTGACCTGGCAAATCATTCAGTCTCTCCATGTTCTAACCAATTCTCTAAGATTTGGGGCTGTGAGAAGAGGAATTGCTGCTTTAATGGAGAGAATTTCCTCATGTGGGAGTCCCCTGTCTCCATGAAATCACAGGCCCAGAATCCATCCCTATCACAATAGGGTATATTCATCACAGTACACTCTATGATAAGGTCAGCAGTACAAATATCATTATATTTATTTTGTAGATGGGGAAAACTGTCTAGTTCCTGGCACATAGTAGGTGCTTAATAAATAATGCTTGTCCCTTACCCCCCCCCCCCATCCAATTTCATGGCATTTTATGTTCCTCTTGAGCATACTCATTTTGATTTATATGTATCTTATTCTTATTATCCTCTCCTCTCTTTCCACTGATTTTAATAGTCCAAACTATGTCTTGCTTATCTTAGTGTCTCCCCCACTGCCTGGCACATAGTAGGTGTCAAATAAATACTTGTCCCTTACCCCTCCCTCATCCAATTTCATGGCACTTTATGTTATGTTTTCATCCTAACTTATAGTATTTTGATTTGTATGTATCTTTTTATCATCTCTTCCTTTGCCATAGATTTTAATAGTCCAAATCATGTCTTGCTCATCTTAGCGTCTCCCTCAGTGTCTAGAATGGGCTAAGGTCTCTTAATAAAGATGTACTGCATGTCCTGGGGACAATGGTCATCTCACCCATTTACATTGCAGCTAACTTGTTTCTGATGCTGAAAATGTCATTTAACCCCTCAGAGTTTCAGTTTCTTCATCTATAAAATGGGGATAATGATATTTTCACTTCCCACTTCACAAAAGTAAAAGCTATTATCTGGGGCCAGAGTTTCTTTCTGCAACTGAACTTGCCTAACTCAGACTCACAGCCTTCATACAGACTCACGAACCAGCCTCGGCTTTTAGGGGAGGAGAGGAGACCCTGTCCTGAGATGTAAACAGTCTAGACTCTCTACTGGACCATAGGCAAAAGGACTTGTCATCTCTGAGATTATTTTTCCATCTGCAAACTAGCGACCAGGATATACATGTCACTTAGATTAAGACACAAGGGATAAACTCCTTTTCCCAAGAAATAGGTCTCCATTACTTCAGAAATGCAGAAAATATTAGACTAGGAAGGGACTTTTAAATATAGATTATCAAAGATGGAAGTGACCTTGAAATGAGTATTCTGTGAAATCCTGTCAGAACTTAGAAATTTAGATCTGAAGTACAGATCAGAATTAAAAAGGATCTTCTAGATTACCTACTCCAACCACCTCATTTTACAGAGGAAGAAAATGAGGGGAAGAGTTATTCATCCAAGGTCATACAATAAGTCAGTAGCAGAACCAAGATTAAAAACCTGGATCTCCTGATTCTCAACCCAGTACTATGTCTATCCTAGAAAGAACTAGCGTTTACTGAATATCTACTCCATGCATCCCTCAGCAGCTATGCCATAAAGGACACAAAAGAAGTAGATTTGGTCTCTGCCCTCTGCCATAGGCTCTCTGGGGAACCAAGACTCATATATAGGAAACAATTAGAGAATAGTATGAGACAGTATTGCATATAATTGTATTAAATTGTAGGTTGCAGGCTAAATAGTTTAGGAATTTAAAGGAAAGGAAAAGTTAAGGTGAGAAGGTCTGGGAAACCTTCCTGGAGGGAAGGAATTTGAGCCAGGTCTTTACCTATGAGCATTTAGGTTGGAAGAGATAAAAAGGGAAAATGGTTCCAGACATCTCCAGCTATGAAAATTGACTGAGAGAACTATTGTAATAAGTAGTGGGAAGTATGTAGAAGGCATAGGCTCATGGAGTTAATAAGAACCTTACGGATCATTGAGTTCAAATACCCTTCCTGTTTTCCAGATGGGGAAGTTAACATCCAATGAAGAGAAATGACAGTCCAGTGACATATAGCTCCTCATGAAAAGCCCCAAGATACAAACCCATGTTTTTAGATTCTGCCATTAACATATTCATCATTAAATGAAAACTATTCTCTTCAAAATCACAATTGATGGCAAAGAATTGGCCACTGAGAAGATACCCATCATTTGAGAAATAGACAAACAAATTGTGGTTTATGATTGTGATAAAATACTACTCTTGTTCTATAAAAAATGATGAAAGGGATGGTTTCAGAAAAATTTGCAAAGACTTTTATGAACTGATACAATGTGAATTGAGCAGAACCAGGAGATCATTGTACACAGTAACAACAATATTATAATGATAATCAACTGTGGAAAACTTAGTTACTTTGATCAAAACAACAATTCATGACAATTCCAAAGGACTTACCATGAAAAATGCTTTCCTCCTCCAGAGAGAGAACTGATGGATTCTGAGTGCAGATTGAAACATGATTTTTCTCATTTTCTTATTTCTTGCTTTTTTTATAGAACACACCTAATAAAAGAATATGTTTTGCATGACTTCATATGCATAATAAGTATCATATTACTTTCCTCCTCAATGGGTGAACAAGGGACTGGAGGGAGGGAAAGAATTTGGAACTCTAGATTTTTAAAAATGAATTTTAAAAATAAATAATTTCAAGAGTATTTTAAAAAGTTATCCTCGGAGATGGTCTTTTCTCATCCTTCTTGACCTCTCTGCAGCATTTGACAACACTGACCTTCATTGCCTAGATACTCCTTCTGTGGGAACTACTTTCCTAGTTTTCCTGATATCTGTCTGTCCCTCTCTTCTGTATCCTTTCCTGGGATCCTTATCTATATCCCCAACAGGGAGTGCACACCCCAGGGCTTTGTCCTGAGGCTTCTTCTCATCTCTTTTTATTCTCTCCCTTGATGATCTCATCAACTTGCATGGACTCAAATACCACCTCTAGGCATGTGATACCAGAATTATAAATCCAGCCCTAGTCTCTATCCTGAGCTCAGGCCCCAGATCCCCAACTGGCTTTGAGATATTCCCCACCCAATGTCTCTTGACTAAAGCAAAAGTACTAAAGCAGAGGCCAGTGGCTCTCCCTACAAACCCACCTGTCTTTCAAATCCACCTATTTCCATCAAGGACAAGACCAGACTTTTAGCCATCCAGGTTCCAAATCTCAAAATTGTCCTTGGCTCTTCCTTCTTCCTATCCCTTATATCCAATCAGTTGGAAAGTTTTATTAATTCTACCTTTTCAGCGTTCAGTTCTTCTCTCCTTACACGGCCAATTATACCTAATCAGCCCCAAGTATCTCCCCACATCACCCCCCTGCTCAAGAATCCACAATGGCTTCCTCTTGTCAAGGATCAAAAACAAATTCCTCTGTTTGTCCTCAGAGTCCTCTGTGGCCTGAGTCCAATGGTCTTTTACAGCTTATTATACATTTTCCCCTTCATGCACTCCACAGTCCAGCCAAACTGGCATCCTTGCTATTCTTCAGGCATAAATATTACATCTTCTACTTCTGTACCAGTGCACAGCATGTCCCCCATGCCTGGTACATAATAGACACTTAAGAAATGGTTGTTGATTGGCTGATTGATCATTTGGCACACTGATCATTAACATGCAATTGTGTTTAATCAAGAGGTGGAAAGACTTTGCCTCTTTAGAGAAAGACTGAAAGGTTCGGTGTTTAGAGAACAAAGACAATCTGGATGTTCAGGTTATAGATGGAAGTATATGGATGGAGGGAAGCCAGGAGCCTTGGATATGCTGGACCTGAAATGATCCTTCCATTCTGTGATGTAATAGTTATCCTAAATCTTTCTTCTGCACTAAGTTTGTACTCCTGATTCAGGCTTGTACTAATAATTGTGCTACCATGTGAGTATTCCTCCCACTCTCTCTCACTAGCCGGTAAGTCCCATACCTTCTCTAAACGTTGTGCTGCTTTCAGCATCAATCCAGCATAGTGCTTGGAACAAAGCAAATGTTTTTGTTTGTTTGGTCTTTATTTTATTATTCTTTTTATCCCCAAGGCAATCAGGGTTAAGTGACTTGCCCATGGTCAGCAAATGTTTAATAAAGGTCTGTTTAATTGAATAAACTCTATATGGACCCCATGTGCTGCTGTTTTAGAGATAAAGAGATTCAGATAAAAACAGAAAAATGAAAGGCAGAGACAAAAAACAGAAATAGACTGAGAGATAAGAGACAAAGGACCAGAGACATAAATAGAAATTAGGAAAAGGTGGGGAAAGACCAAAACAGATATGGACAAAGAAACCAAAACAAAAGCTGACCTAATGAAAAAGGAATTTATTATACTTTACTATGTGCTAATACTGTACTAAGCACAGAGGATACAAAATAGTCCCTTCTTTAAGGAATCTACAGTTTAATAGGGGAGAAAATACATAAACGGGAATGTTGGCCAGTGGTACTTGAGACTAGAGGGTTCCAAGAATAGTGTATGAGACTTCAGGGGACTAATGTGACATTCCCATTCAGCCTCAATGACAGAGTTGATTTGATAATGATTCATGTTTCCAAAAGGTCCCCATGTGAAAGGTAGTGATTGGGGCTATGGAAGAGATAGCTAAATAATTGGAACTGAAATGAAGTGTGGTTGGAGCTTTTCCTGAAAGTCAAGAAAAGCAATCACCAATCAAGGAAGATGACATTAATTCAGAAAAGGCATCATTTTCCCCTTTGTGGGGTCACTGCAGATCCAAATAAAACCAATTTTATTCATTATCTTCTCCTCCCTTCCTTTTCACCACAGGGTAAATTTAGGCCCATGGGCCCAAATTCCCATAACCCAAATTCACCAGAGACTGAGACTGACTGATGAACCAAATGTGTTCATTTATATTGAGCTGGGAGTAGGGGGGGAGGGGTGTTTGCTGTAGAGCCAGACCTTCAGCAACCAGACGTTCACTTTTTCTCTCCAGGTCCCATTCAAAGAAAAGGATATTGTCTGTGATGTGCAGGAGTCAATTCATACCAGCTTAAAAGAGCCAGTGATTACATTTTCAGTGTGAACATTTACATCCCAAATTTTTGGGAGCGCTACAAATCAGGGCTTGATTTATTGTTTTGTTGATTGTCTAAACTTAACAGAGTGATGGAAAAAATGTTAGTAATACAAATTAAACTTAAGTGTGTTATGCATATATATATATATATATTTTTTTTTCTTTTTCTTTTCTGTTCCTCCCAAAGAACTAGTTGAACATTTGCCAGACTATCTTTGGTTACCATCATCAGAAAGTTACTTTGTGAGCCCAGCCTGAGAGTGATGGAACTTGGCTGATCTTGAGAGGCAGTGCCTACATCTGGTGCAGAAGCTGGAAGACAGAGCCTGCATCTGCCCCACTAAAAACCTCATTTTCAGGAAGATGATAACTGACTTCTATAGGACTTTTAAGATTTACAAAGCGTTTTCATCACAACACCCTTGGGAGGGAGAGAAGGAGAAAGGAGGAAGTAAAAATACTCATTTCCCCATTTTATAAATGAAAAAAACTAAAGTTCAAAATGGAAAACCAACATCCCTCAGCACCCAGCTAACTAATCATTTGCTCTATCATCCTAATAAAATCGTCTTGTGCCTCAGTTGCCCAATCTTTTAAAAGAGTGAATTTGGACTGGTGTGTGAGAGACAAGTTCTGTAATGGGAAAAGTACTGGGTGACTCACTTTGAATCTTGCCTCTGCTACTCATTTGCTCTATGACCCTCAATAAATCATCTTGTTTCTCTTATGCCTCAATTGCATATTCTTTTAAATAGTGAGGTTGGAAGGGATACCCCCTTTGGGCTCTTAGATGCTCAAAACTCCATCCTTATTGAGTCACAGGCAAGATTCAAACTCAGTTCTCTATCTCTACATCCATTACATCCCATTGACTCTTCTTTCTAATCCTGCCCTTGCCACGGCCATTTTAATCAAATGAGAGATACATTACTAGGATAACTGAGGAGGGGGCAGGCAGAGGAACAAGGGGCTGATTGAGCCCTGAGCAGAGCAAGGCTGACCTCAGGACAGGCAAAGGCGGTGGTCACCTACGGAGTCCGGCTTTAGGAGCCACTCTGCAGACCACCAGGCGCCTCCTTAAGAATCTCCATGCTTGGCCACATGCCCCAGGAAGCTGGCAGAGCCAAGTAGGCATCCCCAGCTCTCCTTGGCCAGGAAGCCAAGAGAGGAAATAATGTTTAGAAAAGGGAAAACAGCACTGAGGCCAAAAAAGCACATGGACAGGGGTCACCGGGGACAGGCTGATGGGGGCAGGTCAGCCTCCACTGGAGCCCCAGTGCCCAGGGCACAGCCAGGGAAGCTGGCGCCAGCTCTGACTAGAAATCAGCAAAACGGAGAAGAACATCACTGGTCCCAAGGCTTAGCCATTTCAGAATTTTTCTCCTTTGTGGCCCCCATTCCCACTACCCTTTCTTAATTAAAACCTCCGCCCAAAGAAGGCACAGAGCTGTAATGGCAGGCGTAAGGGACTTAAGTTTCAGAGGTTACCTGAGCCAGGGGAAGTTCAGGGAATACAGAGCATTTTGGAACATGGAGACATTAGCAAGCCAAACACCTTTATTTTACCTGTGAGAAATCTGTGGCCCTTGAGGCAGGTACCAATGTGTTCAAAGCCACACAGGAAGTAAATAACAGTCAGGATTCAAACACAGGTCCTTTGTGCAGTGAAGTTAAAACACTGGCAGGCAGGATGCTGAGAATTCTGCAGGAAAAATATTACAGGAGGGATTCTTAACCTTAAAGCACTCCACCCACACAAACTCGGAGAACTAAAGACATCGGCCTTATTGCTGTTCCAAAAACAAGACACTCCAGGTCCCAACTGCGGGCATTTTCCCTGCTTGTTCTCCCACTCCTGGAATGCTCCCCCTACTCATCCCCATCTGGCTTCCTTAACCTACCAGCTAATAACCCACCTTCTACAGGAAGCTTTTCCTGATTCTTCCTCATTCTAGTGCCTTGATTATTTTCTAATTATCTAGTATATAGATGCTCTGTATGTAACATGTTGTCTCTCCCACTACACTAAGTTCCTTGAGAAAAAGGACTGCTTTTTACCTTTCTTTGTACCACAAGTGCTTAACAAAGTGCCTGCCACATAGAAAACTCTGAATAAATATTTATTGATTAACTGGGATTCATGAATCCCAAGAGTTTTTGAATAGATTTTGAATGGAGAAAAATCCATCTTTATTTTCACAAATCCTTAATATAAACTTAGCCTTTTCTTTAATAATCTTAATTTTTTTAAAGGAACTTTCTAAATACCAGACTGCCAAAAGGATCCAACAACACTCACACACATTAGCAACTCTTCCATCTAGAAAGCTAGGTGGGACAGTGGATGCAGTCTAGAAGACCTGAGTCCAAATTCATCCTCAGATGCTTACTAGCTACATTAGCCTGGACAAGTCACATAACCCAGATGAGGAAGAATGGATAGAACATACTATATAGTATATAGTATAAACCTCCCCATTCCAGCCTATCTGAAAACCAACCGCAAACTGCAAGGGGATTTTCCAAGGACTTCCTCCCAGTTAGCTCTATACCTATACCCATAGACTACATCTTATTTACATTTCAGTTTGGCCCAACTAGGAGGGCAATCGCACTGCATCCTGGGAAATTGAATGAGAGGTAGATTGCTAACTTAGTATTTCTTTCCTTCCCCCCAATTGTCTAAGGGTTTTTCAGCATCTTTTAGCCTCTATAATAAGTCTATATAATAAGGAAATATATATTTACCTCCTGCAAGGGAAAGTTTCCCTAAAGGAAAAAAAAAACTTCCCCAAGTGCGCTACCTCTACTTCCAATAAAAGCCATTACTCTACTTGGAGATGCTCTGAATTCTGGGGCACACAGCAACCCATGAGCCTGCTCCCCTCAGTTCTGTTGGTCTCAGTTTCCTCATCCATAAAATGAGCTGGACAAGGAGATGGCGAGTATCTTTGCCAAGAACAGCCCAAATGACTGAGCAACCATGACAATGGACAGCACCAGGCCGCCGTCCTGTTAGACCGGACACTGAACATTAGAGAAGGAGAGGACCCTGCAACATAGAGAATATTGTAATGGCAAAGCTTCTCGGAGATCATGAAGCTCAGATCATCTGACTCGGAGTCCAGTCGGATAAAGAACTAGACCAGTTACTCTAATTCTTGACTCCAGTAGAAGGCAACCTATTCCACCTCAAAAGAGACAACCTGGGACTTGGAGGGGTAGTCTGGGACGGATTCTCAAAGCTGCTTAAAAACCAAGTAAAACTGAGTTTCTTAATTATTCATCATCTCCAGACGAGCCCAACCAGTTCTTACGTTTTTTTCTGGACAATCCCCATGAGGGGGCTGGGATAATTAGCCCAGTTCTGCTGACAGAGGCTCTTCTACTCTCAGCCCACAGACCATTCCTAGTTCCCCTGTTCCCCAGCTCCTCCCACACCAGCTCCAGTCAGAGTGAGGGGTAATGTCTCCCAGGCACGGCGCTTCAGACAAATGCCAGTCATCTCCCTCCTGGGCCTGACTTCCCCTGGCCTGCACCCAAAGGACAGGGACTGGAAGTCCCCAGGTTGCTGATGGCCCTCTCCGGGGGGCAGGAGGAGGAAGAGCTCAGCTCAGTAACAGGAACTGCCATGTCTCTGGGGGTTTTAAGATCTGCCAAGTTCTTGACCTGCCATCTAGCTGTGGTGTAGTGGAAAGAGCCCTGGATTTGGCTTGGGGGAGAGGGGAAAAGGGAGGGAACCAGCATTTCCCAAACTTCTTGTTACTTGTCCTTCGTTCTGGAAGGAGACCAGGACCATCAGGGAGGGGATGCTGGGATATGCAAGTGAGTTGGGCTTAAGTGAGAGAGGCTGGGTGAGGTCTCCTGCCTCACCTTCCCCTCCAGAGCTGTCTGGGTGATTTAGATATAGATCAGGATGACTGGAGATGGCCCTGATGCAGTGGGAGCCCCTGACTTCTAAACTGCTAAGAGCTTAATAATAGCGAACATTTAAGTAGCATCCACCATATGCCAGACACTATGTCAAGTACTTTGCAAATATTGTTTCATTTGATTCTTCACAACAATCTTGGGAGTGAGTGTTAATGTCCCCATTTTATGGATGAAGAAACAGACAAACTGAGGTTAAGCAACTTGACAAAAATCACATTGATAGTTAATTTTAGTTAGCTAGTTAGGGGCCATATTTGAATTCAAGTATTCCTGACTCCTGTGTCAGCTCCTTGCTTCTCTGAGGAGCTGGGTTCAAATCTGCTCCTGGCTCCCTTTGTGATCTTGAGTGCTGACTTGACTTGTCCAGGTCTCAGTTTCCTCAAATGGAAGGCAAGTTTTGTTCTAAATGCCCTGTAAGAAGTCTTCAGGCTCCAAATCCTCCATCCTAAGGAAATAGTCCAGACCTTATCTCCCCCATTTTACGGTGAGCCACTCATTTAAAAGAGAAGCAGACCAAGGCGAGCTGGCATGAAGTTCAGAAAAGCTAAATGATTTATCCACAGTCATTTGACATCCACTAGCCATGAGGTGTCAGGAGGGAATCCCTCTCCCCAGACATGCTGACTCCTCACTGCTGATATGGTTGAGATCCACCCCCACAAACTGGTTTTTCCCCCACCCCCAAGGCGGAGAGTGGGCCTCCCATGCCCCCTCAGGCCACCCTGCTCTGATCTCACTTCCCTTTCTTACCTGTGCCAGGATGTTCATTATATCTGGGTTTCACCTGGATAACATAATTGGAGGGCAGGGAGATGGGTGAGTAATCCGACCTCCTTCCCCCATTATCATCTTTTAATAGACAAGTGTCAGATCTGGGAAGAGCCAGATAACAGAGAATGTCAGAGTCAGGACTGACCTGCAGAGGATTGAGCTGGGACCTGAAAGACCACCCAGCCCGACCCTCTCATTTTATGGACACCCAGAACTTGTCCAAGGTCACACAAACACTCAGCTGCACAAGTGGGGCAAGAACCCAGAGGTCCCTGACTCCCGGGCTAAGAACCCTTCCCTCCGTGCTTCCCTACTTGTTGGATGATTCATGAACTGTAAACAACAGCTCAAGGTCAGGAGAGGGAAAGGGACTGAGCCATGGCCACACAGCCCCTGAGCAGGAAAGCTGAGAGAGCTTTCAACCCCAGCTTATGCCTTCCTCTCCATTGCTGCCTCCCGAGTGGCTGCTCCAAGAATTCAGATAATCATGAGAAGTGAGACAGAGGTCTCAATCCTGGCCCTGCATCTGGGAACCATGGTTACGTGTCCCTGTGATTGGCAGATGGTGGAGCCCAGATTAAAGTAGCCTCCTTATTCCTAGAGGTCACCCTGGAAGTCAGGCCGAGGGGCCCCGGTGAAGACAAACCGGGAAAAGCCTATAGGCTCTGGGATAACAAGAGCCTGACCTCCAATCTCCAAAGACTTCAGCCGAGCGCCTTTCACCACCGAGAAATCCTTTTTAAAGCGCCGAATTAAAAATAAATTTGCAAGCACATAACCAGATGTTACATAGGGAAAAGATAAATAACTCGGCCTGTCAAGGAACTGCCTCATCTCAGTCAACCCTCTCTCTTTCACAAGGTTTTAATTTTTAATTTCACAGTGGTAGCTATAGCAACCTGCAGAAATAATATATTCCATAGCAAAACAACTTTTCTTGGCTGGGGTTTGGTGTTTCCTCGCTCTGCCACAGCTCTCTCTCCTAACTTGACTCAGGTCAATCTCCGTCTTCCTGGGCCCTGCCCATGTCTCTGAGCTCCTCCCTCGAGACACGGGAGATCCACATGGTACCAGAGCTGCTGCCACCCAGGCAAGACTACGGCCAAACCCTGGAGGGACTTCTCGGTCCCCATTAATTGAAAGAAGGGAGAGACAGAGCGTTAGAATGGGAGCCGGGAGACATGACTCCAGCTCTGGATCTACTTATTATGTTATGTGTCATTTCCCTTCCTTGGTCCTTTAAACATTCTCATGCCTTTGAGTGCTCATTCTGCCTTTCATTCAATAAGGGTTAAGGCAGCCTGGGAAGATGGAAAGAACAGGCTTGGACTTAGAAGGCCTAAGTCTGGTCCCAGGCCTCTGCCAAGGGACTTCACCTCCCCTCACAGGGCCTGCTTCTCAATATGTAAAATGAAAGGGTAAAAGAAGGAAGGAGGGACAAAGGAAAGAAGGAAACAAAAGAAACAACCATTTTTTAAGGACATAGTATTTTTCAGACACTATATTAAGCACTGAGGATATAAAAACAAACCAAAGAAAGACTTTTCCTTCCCTCAGATAGCTTACATTGTAATCAGGAAAGACAATGTATGAGAGGAGATGGGGGAAAGAAGGGGGTAGTGGGAGAAATGACTTATACAAACCCTGTATACAGGATTTGGATCCTGAAATCCAAAAGTTAGGGACAGAGTCAGGAGAGGAACGAAGGAGGCTTCTCCACAAAATGCAAGTCCCAGAAGGGACTCACCAGTGGGAGAAAGGGGCAGAAATATCACAGGTTGGGAAAATCACATGGTCTAAGGGGAAGAGAATCTAGGTCCTGATGGAAGCTCCAGGATGAAACAGCAGGTGTTCCAGGAGTGGGGAACATGATGACCTCAAAGGGACATTCTGGCTTTTATGATCTGGGTTCTAAGATCTCTTCCTGCTCTAATATCCCTGCTCTAGCATCCTCTGCAGCATGGTACAGTAAAAGGAGGGGCAGCTAAATGGCACCATGGATAGAGCACTGGACTAGGAGTCAGGAAAACTCATCTTCGTGAGTTCAAATCCACCGCAGACATTTAGGGGCTATGTGACCCTGGGCAAGTCACCTAACCTTGTTTATCTCAGTTTTCTCATCTGTAAAATAAGGTGGAGAAGAAAATTATAGACTACTCCAGAAGTTTTGCTGAGAAAACCCCAAATGGGGTCATGAAGACTCAGACAGGCCTGAAAAATAAAACAATAGCAATACACTGCAAAGAACCCTAAGTTTGGAACCTAAAGACCTGAGTTATAACACTAGTTCCATCACTTACTACAAGTATGAATCTGGTCGAGTTACTTACTGATGCTTTTTAATTCTAGTGCTTTACCTCTCTTAGTTATTTCCAATTTAATCTATATATAACTTGTTTCCATGTTGCCTTCCCCCTCTATTTACCCTAGTATTGTCAGGGTTTAGCATCTTATTTGACACATAGTAGGTGTTTTACAGGTGTTTACTCATTGACTGGGGTTTACTTTTCTCGTTTGTAAAATGAGAGAATTGGGTTAAATGATTTCCACTTTCCGGCATTGAACCTCATAGTTGTACGAATTTATGTACAAAGGTTCTTCCAGCTCTAATGTTCTGTGATTATAACAAGTATTTATTGAGCACTTACCATTCCACAGAGAGAAATGCTGACAGGCTACTAAGCAACACAAAAAAAACATGCTCTCATCCCCTGGCCCTTGATCTCTCAGAATCTAGATTTGATGACACAGCGACAGCTGTTGAGAGGTGATGGCCACAAGGAGACAAAAGAATGAGTAAACTCCCCATTTTCCTGTCTCTCTGAGGTGGAGGTTCAATGAAAATCTTCAAAAGTACAGTTCAGAAAGTCCAACCTTTCCCCGATTTCCTTCAGACCAACTCAGTCTCTTTTCCAAACTGACAGGACAAGTGAGTACTTAACCCTGCTCCTTGGCTGCCCGTGCCAGATGTTAACCAGGAGAGGAAGGAGGGTTCGAGGACACCTTCCTGAAGGGAGGGATGCACTGATAATATTCTTTCTCATGACCCTGGAGCCCAAGGATGTGTGTTTACATAGAGACATCCTGGAGTCTCTATTGCTTCTGAGTGGTTGTCCTGGGGTTGGGGGTGGGAAGAGGGAAGGGGACTGATTCCCAGAAAAAGGAAAATTGGTTATTCATCCTGGGACTGCGTCCACAGCAGCATCTTCAGCCTGCACCAGCCAGAGACTTTGATGTAGAGATTTGATAACATGATCTGTGTAATTCTAAACAAATAAATAGAAACAACCCTGAATATAAAATCTCTCACTATTTTAATTTGTCCTGAAAGGAATGTTTCTGGAACGCGAGCTAGGGGATTGGGCTGGCTGCTCAAAAACTCAATGTTCAAAGCTCCCTTCTGGCTCAAACATTCTGTTTCAGATCTAAAGGCTACCTTTTCCAGATCTGATATTTTAAAGGCCTTCCAGCTGTGCAATTTTATATTCTAATGGCCTTTCTAACTATTAATATTCCACGGCTGAAGATCCTTCCCATTTCAAAATTCTGTGTTCTTTATCCTAAGAATGGGTCAACATGGAAGGCAACAAGTTATACAGTCTACTCAATGTTAAAGTCATGGGAGAAGTAAATCAGAATGAGTTTAGGAGCCCTTATTGGATAGGATGCATAATTAGTCAATTAGTCAACAGGTATTTTTTAAGCACATACTATATACCAGGAATCAATTGTCCTAGATGCTGAGGGATATTCAGAAAAAAATGAAACAGTCTCTAGCTTCAAGGAGCTTACATTCTATCATATCAAATTTTTTGCCCTTCTCAATGAGTGAGGTAAGTGACAAGCAGGAAAGAGGAAGAGAATTTACAACTCAAAATTTTTTTAAAGAAATGTTAAAAAAAAAAAAAAAGAAAGAAAGAAAGAAAGAAGCAATAATTAAAAAAAGAAATCAAATGAGAAATTTTAAGTAACTTTTTCTATCTCAAAACTGCACAAAAGGCTACTATAGATAATAGGAAAAGGGCGCCCTCAAATAAAGCCAGTGTCAGCATAATCGGAGACTGGACATATGTATTCTTCAAGGCTTTCTAAAGGCAGAAAGCAGAAAACTCTTCAAAAAAAACCCATTGTGTTCAAGAAGCCCTTGGATGGAAAATTTGGAAGCCCCCAGATTTAGGATAAATAATCTAAAAATCACTAGCAAGATCATAAATGAAAACTACCTAGATATCTTAAAACTACAAGTCAAAAAATGGAAAAAACCCATTGATCACCTTTTGAAAGGAACCCCCAATAAAAAATTTTAGGAATGTCATGAACAAAATCCAGAGTTCCTATGTCAAAATAATAATAATAATACAGTGCAAGTACCAAGGAACTGGAGACAGGATCACACAAGATGTGGTAGCTTCTAATAAAAAGAAGAGGAAATTTTGGAATATAATATTTTAAAAGGCAAAAAATATAGACTTACAATCAAAAATGCAAAGCTAAATATAATTCTACAGGGAAGGAAAATGGATTTTTAATGGAATAGAGGACTTTAAAACATTTCTGATGAAAAGACTCAGAGCTGAGTAGTAATTCTGAAATACAAATACAAGAGAAACCTGGAAAAGTAAGATTATTTTGGCAGTCGAAAGGAGCTGTATGATACTATTGTGCTATCATTATAACAGAGGGAGAAGAAACAAGTCTTGCTAAAGAAACTTAAGGTTTTCAAAAAGCATCTAGGAAGTTATGTAAGAAAAACAAAACTGAGAGTAGATTGTTTTTGGTATGGTTTTTTTTTTTTTTTTTGAATATTAAAGAAAAGGAAGGGTAAAAGGAAGAATACACAGTATAGAAAGGAAAAAAAAGAAAGTAGAACTTGCTATTCCTTATAATTGGGATATGAAAGAAGAATATACAAATATGAAAGAAGGGATGAGGTAATGGGCATCAAATGAACTTTATTCTTACTTGAAATAGTAAAAGGAAAGTTGAACACACAGAGAGGCTGGCTTAGAAATACATCAAATTCAACAGAGAAAAAAAGCAAGAATGGAAGTATGGGGAGAGTAGTAAAGGGAGAATAATACTAAGGAAGAAATAATTAAAACAAACTTCCTCATTTGAAAGGGGGAATTAAAAAGGAAAAAAGAAATATCCATCCTTTTTCATTAGTTTCCTGCCTCCCTGTTTAACTATAATGATTTGTTACAAGCTTTTCCCAACCCTCCTTTTCTTTCTTTCTTTCTTTCTTTCTTTCTTTCTTTCTTTCTTTCTTTCTTTCTTTCTTTCTTTTTTCTTCCTTCCTTCCTTTCTTCCTTCCTCCCTCCTTTCCTTTCTTTCTTTCTTTCAATTAATGGAGGTAAGAAGAGAGTCAGGAGGGAAAGAAAGGTTAGCGATAGTATCCCCCCCTCCAAAAATGAGGGCCATTCTGTATATTTTAAAATACAGAAGAAAACAGAACGAAACACGGATTAACAGGACAGTTTTGAAAGTAATGTGTAGAATTTAGCAAATATCTAGATATATAAAAAAGCAAATGGCATAAAATGGAGATTCATGGTTTCATATTGAATCTTCTTTTGATATTCTGTTGTATCTATGGAAATATTCTTTTAGTTCTTTTAAGTTCAGAATAAAAAAAATATTTTTAAAGAAGGGAATTGTTGCAAGAGATCCAGGCAAGACAAGCAGCTGGTATTGGGAGTCAACAAAGACAAAGGCAAGCAGTAGTTCAGATGTAAGCTAAAGGCTCTGGTGTCCTAGATCAAAGAAAACTTCAGGTAGCAGCAGTGCAGGACCCTCCATAACTTCCTGGGAGAGGAAATGCTCTCGTGGACCTCAAAGGTGCAATGAAAACTTTTATCCTCAGAATTCTAAGCCTTCGCAGTTAGTTTGTCTCTGACACGGGGACTTCTGAAAGGCCCTACCTTCTTTCTGACAGCTTTGTTCTTAAGAACTGTGGAAGGGGAGAGCTATTCCCACGAGGAAACCAACATCACCACAGAAAAGACAAACAATCCCATCCCCAGCCAGGTTTCCTTCTAGCAGCGGCCCGGAATGGAGAGAAGAACTAGGAGCAGTCAGTCAAGGCAACCAAAAATAAATGAGACATTTGTAAAAAGTGCTTAGCACAGAGCCAGGTACACAGTTGGCATTCTATAAATGCTCATTCCCTCTTTCTCACCTCTCTAAGGACCCCAGCAGCACAGCACAGCTGGGACGAGCTCAGTGAAAGGCATATGAATGAATACATACCCATTCCACAAAACATCTCCTTGCCATCCCTGTGTTAGGTACAATGGGAGGATTCATGGGAGGATTCAAGAAAAGATAAAAAAGAATCTGTCAAAACTTACCCTTTTGTCTCTGTAGGTATTCCCTGTACAAAGGAAGGCTACAACCCTACTAAGACTTATTAGTATACCGCTGTGGTATAGAAAATGATGAGTTGATTTAGAAAAACATGGGAACGGACCAGAGAAGGAAGACACTATCCATCTAAGAGAAACAGATGCTAGGAGGACAGGAGCAGAGTATGGCCTACATATATGTGTGTGAGTATATATGTGTGTATTTATGGACATCTATATTATCTTTAGGGTGGTGGGGGAGGAAGAGTGAAAAATAAAGTAAAAAATGCTCAGGAGAGAAGAAAAGAAAACCATCAAGAAAGCAAAGCTGGATAGCTTTGAAAACAATATGTAGTATTTATTATATAGGTTTCTTTGAAATGGAAATTTATTATTTTATATTGAATTCTCTCTTATTGTCTGCTGTGTATATGGCAGCTTTTTTTCTTTTCTCATTTTCTATTTGTTTGCAATAAAAAAATTATTGGAAAAATAAGACTTAATAGTTGTCAACTTTTAGAGTTTAATATGTTCCCCTTTCTTCTTCCAGGAAAGAGAACTGCATCATGCAGAATGTGTCATGCACTATCAGCCATGGTCACTGTGTTAGTCAGCTTTGCTGAAAAGGGTTTGTTTTACAAGGGGTTGGAAGATGGGGGACAGACAGGGATTGGAGAGAAGGAGTCTCCTTCCCACAGGACAATCCATACATCTACTTACCATATATATAAGTATTTCTTTTGCCCCTTATCCCCCACACAACGCAAAGGGAAAAGGATACCCAGACTGCCCAAGCTAATGTCAAGATAACATGTCCTGGGTTCAAATCCTACCTGCTCAGACATTTACTAGCTGTACAAATCTTTTAACTTTTCTTCACCTGTTACCTCGTCTGTATAAAGAGGGAGGTGGTCTTGAGCTCTAAGATCCATTCCAGTTCTCAGTCTATGATTCCATGATTTCATGACTATAAACTAAAAAGAAACTGCAACGGAAACTTTACATTATTAGCAGTGCCCTAAAATTCATCACCCTGCAGCCAATCTGATGAAGAACCTCTCTTCACTTGGGGCTGGACTAGACAACAAGCACACTGTCCATTATTAGGCCTAAATTCTGGGACTTATATCTCCTGCTGAGCTTATGTTCCTCTAGCATATTCTTCAAAAACCTAGGCTCACCCCCATGCACCAATAAGAGCTTTAACTGAGGAATAAAAATAGTCTTATTTCCTTACTAGACTATAAGTTCTACCACGTTTTAGTATGGGTTTTTTGTTTTTTTTTTTTGAAGATTAAAGAGAAGGAAGGGTAAAAGGAAGAATATACAGTATAGAAAGGAGAAAAAAGAAAGTAGAAGTTGCTATTCCTTATAATTGGGATACGAAAGAAAAATATACAAATATGATGTTATTGAAAAATCTATAACTGAGGTACCTATTCCAGGCCTCTGCACACATTAAAATTAATAAATGGTTGTTAAAAATTGTGGCATATAAATATAATGGAATGCCATTGTGCTATAAGAAATGGTGATCAAGAGGAATTCAGAAAAACCTGGAAAGATTTACATGAACTGATGCTGAGAAGTAAACAAAACCAAGAGAAAGTTGTACACAGTAACAGCAAGATTGCATGATGATCAAGTGACAGACTCCGCTCTTCTCAGCAATATAATGACCTAAGACAATTCCAAAAGATTCATTATGATTGAAAAAATAGAATATAGAATCTGAATGCAAATCAAAGAAAATACTGTTTTCACTATGTTTGTTGCTTTTTTCTTGTGGTTTTTTCCTTTTGTCTTTATTCTTCTTTCACAATATTACTACACTGGAAATAAGTTTAATATGATTGTACATATATAACCTATATCAGATTGTTGTCTCAGGAAAGGGAGCAGAGAGAAAAGGAGGGAAGAAAATATCTGGAACTCAAAAGCTTATAAAAGTGAATGTTGTAAACTATCTCTACATGTAATTGGAAAAATAAAACTTTAAAAATTTTAAATGACTGTTAAATGATTAATGTGAAAATATATTTAACATGATTTCACATGTATAACATATTAGATTACCTCCCATCTTAGGGAGAGGAGGAAAGGAAGGAACTCAAAATCTTATAAAAAATCAATGTTGAAAACTATCTTTACATGTAATTGGAAAAAATGAAATACTGTTCACAAAAATAGAAAGTTCACTGAGCTTGGTGGAAAGAGCACTCTGTTGGCAGACAGAAGACCCCGTCTCGAAACCCAACGCCATCCCTTAATGTGTGCCTGGGCAATTTCCAACCTATTTGGCTTTCATTTTCAACATATGTAAAATGGGGGATTTGGGCCTGTGAATCCCCTTTCTATGTTCGTCTTAGACAGGAGGAAGCTGAGGTCTGTTTGCCCAAAGTCACACAGCACAGGGAGAATGGGGAAAGATCTGAGGAGAACCACAGCTCAGAAATAAAAGGAGGAGAGAGACCCCCTGGGACCCAGGGCCCAGGCTCCTTCATGTCCACATCCCAGCCATTTGTGGCGGGTTGTACAGAAAATGGGAGAGCAAGAAGCAAGGGAATTGACTGGAGGAGGAGGCAGCCTTGCTGTGGCGCCAGCCAGCCAGTGGGTGACGAACCCGAGCCCCAGCTGGGAGAGGTTCGGTGACACTCAGCAGAATGACACCGGGAAAAGAGAGCACGGGTGGGCGAGCATGATTGCGCCCTCGCCCACGAACGTGCTTCTTCTGAAGATCCCATGTTGAGACTGCTGCCGATTCAGAGTTGGGGGCTGGGGGTGGGGAATGACTCCATGTTTGGGTGGGAGTTTCTGCTGTGACTAATTACGGAGGGGAACTCCCTGGGCCCCCTCCCAGGGACCTGGGGGAAGGGGAGTCGCTAGCACTCCTTCCCTTCCCGGACTTGTTTCCCACTGCCGCAAGTTAAAACTCATAGGCCTATGGGACTATGGGACGTGGTGCTGAAAAGGTTCTAAGCCAAGTTCTTTCTTTTACAGTCTCAGAGAAGGAAAGTGACTTGTTCAAAGCCACACAATTACTAAGTGACCTCAAATGTTCTTTCCGCCATCACCCACCCGCCACTCTTCATGATCTAGCATGGCAATAGAAACCTCCCCAATCTGGCCCCAGCTTGTCTTCCCAACTTTATCTTTCACTGCTCCCTACAATGATGGTCTCATCCAACCATGTTGGTCTCCCCATTCTCTCTCAAAACACCAGGAAGGGCGAGGGCAAACCTAGACTTTGCCCATCACCGTTAAGTGAAACACTCAGGTCTACAGTGAGAAACTGGCTCTCTAAGGACGCTGAGTAAATTTTCTTTTTGGGTTCAGGAAATGAAAGGGAAAGCCTCAATCCCAGGGTAGTACTCTTAAGTCAAGGTAACGGATAGGCCCGGAGGAGAAGAAAAACCCATGAGATGAATGCTGTTGTTTTTTAAAATCTAAACAAGGTATTATACTTTCCCCTTGGGGGAGGGGAGAGGGGAGAAGATCATACTCAAAGTAGAACTATAAGTATAGAGCATTATCTTATTTGTAGGAGGAGGCCCAGGTTGGATATCCTTTTATGTTTTTCTGCAGTTTTGACCAATTAAATAAAACCTATCCTACATTCAATATTTTGTTAGCCTGGGTGCTTGCATGGAATCTGGGGTTCCTTACTTTTTCAGCAATTTGGGTATGAGCCGAATTCTGGTATTCCTAAGAGAAATCCTGGACCAAAAAAACAAACAAACAAACAAACAAAACACACACACAAACCAAAAAGGTACTAAAAAATCACTAAAATTGAATCATATAGGTAGCTGAGAGCCAGTTCATCTTGGTAGAGAGAACACCAAAATTAGGAAATCCTGACTCAATCTCTTTAGGCTTCATTTCCCTTTTCTGCAAAATGAGAGTAATAATAGCCCATATATTCCTGGGTTGTTAGTAAATGGAAATAGCCCTGGTTCTGGAATCAGATTTGGGTTCACAGTGATCTCTGAAGCTTACTGTCTAATGTAACCAGGGGTAAGTCTTGCCCCTACTCCGTTTATTTAATATATTTATATATATGGCAATCCCAATAGACTGGATAGAAAATGTCATCTGTATCCGGACTGGTGATTCAATGTAACTCAAAACATGTTCACTTCTTTTTTCTGTTTTTTTTTTTTCTCTTCCATGTTTTTTCCCTTTTGTTCCGATTTTTCTCTCCTAACATGATTCATAAAGCAATGTGCCTTAAATTCATTTTTTTTAAAGGACAAAAGAAAAGGTTGGGGTGGAGTGGGATAATTGGGTTTTGAGTTGAATTAGATGGACTAATAGTGACTCTCCGAGCCCTTTGTCACATTTTCAGTGTGAGGATCTGCCCCTCGGAAATGAGCCAAAACCAGGACTGGATCTATTGTTCTGTTGATTGTAGACACCGAAGAAAGTGACGGGGAAAAGACGAGAATAAAGCAGAACAAACTTCCAAGAGCTTCCTGTGCACAGTTTTTTCTGGAGCGCGGGTTGTAAAACCTTCACCAGAACACCTCGGCCTCGGAAGTCCCCTTGCCTTCCTAGGCCTATGAAGCTATGCAAAGTGCTGCACAAATGTCAGCTATTGTTATGTAAATCCAAAGTTGCCGCGGCGGTGCACAGGTTATACAAAGTAACGTCAGCCGCACTTTATGTTTCAGGGCCCAGCTCCGGGCTTAGTAACGCAGATGCCCAAGAATGGAATTAGCTCAAGACCCCGCCAGTCTGCCAGCCGTGTAACTTTCTGTGCCGTGACATTGCGGGGCGCCGGACGCCCCTCGGCGTTCCAAGATCGCCCCCTCTGCCCCCACCCCGGCCAGCTCCTGCGTGCTACGTTCGAGACCCCCAGGCTCCCCTCCCCCACCCCTCGCCCCCTCCGCCCCCCAGCTCTGGCGCGGTCCTAAAAGTCCCGGGAGCAGAGATCCGCAGCCTTTTGGGGGAGCCTGCCCCGGGGTCAGTGACGCAGTCCGGATCGGCGTGGCTTTCGGAGGCTCCAGCCCTCCCCGCTTAATGAATCTCCTCCAGCTTCGCCCGGCGGGGCCCGGTGGGTGGAGAGCACTGCTGCAGTGGTGCGGGCGCGAGAGGGGGGAGAGGAGAGCGGGGAGGGCCCCGGCAAAGGCCGAGGAGAGGGTCGGCTGTGAGCGCCGCGCCGCCCGCCCGTCCGGAAGCGGAGCGTGTCCAATGCGGCCGTTTGCATTCAGGGACTGCCGCCCTCCTGCCACCTCCGAGCAAGGAGAGGCGCGCGGGGGTGGCGGAGCCGCCGCCCGCGGAGCTCGCTGGGCGCACTGGCTGAGCCAGGAGCCCCGGGCACCGTCCTCCCCTCCCCCGCTCCGCCTCTCTCGCACCCCCAGGGAATCGCACCCCCCGCTCGCCCCTCCAGATGCGACCTTTCCTTGCAGGGAGTGGGGGTCCCGAGTGGCGTGGGGGTCCCGGGCCCCCCCATCCCCTGGGCCAGAGGCAGTCAGTCTCTGCAAGGGCTGCGCATCCGGGGCCTCCCGGGCTCAGGGGGAGTGGGGGAAAGGGAATTGTTCATTCTAGGTGATCGGTTCCGCCGCCACACCGAGCATCATTACTGCGGCCCCATCCCCGGTCACCTGGCCCGAGCAACCCCTACAAAAGGCACTTCCTTGAAGGATGTCACCGAGTTGTCCCAGTGAGTGAGAGCTAAGGATGCTCCCCGGGCCCTCCCCGCGAGGGATCGCCCCGCACTCTCGGATCTGCCTCATCCGAGCTCCCGCACTACAAGAAGCCACTCTGCTATTTAATGTGGCTCCCGCCTGTTCCACGGCTTGCTTTTCTGTGTTTCAGACTAACGCCAGAAGTTCTGACCCGGTCATTCCCCTGCTCAGAGCTTACCCGGGCCTCCTGTGGCCCCTAGGATAAAAACATACAACTCAGCCTTAGCACTTAGCAACGGGTCATCATGAAGCCCCAACCTGCTTTCCCAGACACATCCCTCCGAGTATCCGTTAGCACCCAAGCGGGCCGCTAGACGCTTCTCTGACCCAGCGCCCCATCGGGTCACTCTCAGAATCTTTATGGTCTTATGTTCAGTTCAGGTGATGCTTCCTCTATGAAGAGTTCCTGCTCCCAGGTTCCTGATTATTAGGAGGCATATGTTCTCTTCCTCTAAATTTTCTGTTATTGCTGCCAATGCTGCATCCCTGGGAGCACATTAGCTCCTTGAGGTCAAGGACTTTTTTTATGTTCCCATTGCCTGAGCTTAATGCCATAGACCTTTATTAGGAACTTCATGTGTGTTTCTTGAATCAGGGCTAGACAAGCCTTTAGAATCCTGTAGATTGTCAAATCTTCTAAGAAGGGGTTTGAGGGCATGAGCAGCCCAGGGAAGGGAGAAAAGCTGAGCTCTGGGGAGTGGGGATGACTTACTCAGGAAAGCCGGAAAGTTAGTAAAAAGGCAAGGAATAGGACCAGGACCCTGACTCCCAATCCAGAAATCTTTCCAATGAATCTTGCTGTCTGGTTTACATTCTTGTTCACTTAAGTCTCTTGCATCACATGGTATCTTTTTTACACCTTTCATCTTGTTGCCCCAACTAAATGTAAACCCTCTGAAGATTTTAGCCAGATCTCTCCCTGATGCATTTCATTGGGATTAGAGAGCTCTTGATTCCTTTGGGTTTGTCTGTCTAATTTCTTTTATTTCTCTGTCTCTCTACCATTTTCTTTCTGTCCACCTTAGTTACTGTTTTCTTTCTCTCTACCTTGTTTCCTACGCCCTCCCTCACCTTTCTGTCTCTGCTTCTGCCAGTCATTCTCTTGTTTATCTTTGCTGTATTTGTGTCTGTTTCTCCCTCTGTGTATGTCTGTCTCTGCCTCTCTACCATTTTCTTTCTGTCTACCTTAGTTACTCTTCTTTCAATGTTTTCTTTCTCTCTACCTTATTTCACACAACCTCCCTCGCCTTTCTGTCTCTGCTTCTACCAGTTGTTCTCTTGTTGATCTCTGCTGTATGTCTATCTCTCTCTGTCTTTATCTCTCCTCTGCCCACTCCCTCCCCCCCCCCACCTCTGTATTTCTCTGTGTTAACCTGTTTTGTCTATCTTTGGGGGTCTCTTTCCCACAGGACATGTCACACTTCTACTTACTATGTAGGTATCTCTTTCGCCCCCTAATTCCCCACACAATCGAAGGAAGAAAGACCTGAACAGAGAGATGTTTTTCAGGACATGGAGGCCACCCAGATTTTCCAGATGACTTGTCGTCCCTGCTGGAGCTGGCAGCTACCAAGCTCTGAACTTCCTGTGATGTGAAGCCCTTGGTTCTCATATAGCCCCCATCCACCTGAGAACAGAAGAGGGATCTGGGGGAAGAGACCATCGTGAAGGTACAGACAACCTTGCTGCTATGGGAACCAATGCAGTTCAAAGAAATGATCCATTCTGGGGAGCAGTCTCACCTGGGAAGAGTTAAAACTCTGTGTTTTAATCATTGCCCTCCTAATTATATCCTGGGTGACCCTAAGAAAGTCAGTTAACCTCTGAAAGCCTTCAGTTTCTTTATCAGCTTTTTGGTCAGAAGCTGTGGATAATGAAGGCTAAGAATGATTGCATAAAGCTAGAAGAAACATCAAACTCATTTGCTTTCTTTGCTACAAGAGCAAAATATTTTAATAGCATCTTGTACAGCAACCTCCCTCCTCCCCTGAGCTTGAAGTTAAAATTCTTATTGCAGCTTGGGATTGATTTGGGGGCTACCTGCACACACACACACACACACACACACACACACACACATTCACACCTAGCAGGAGCTCTGCCCTTGCCTGGACTGTCAAACACCCAGCTTATTTTTCAGCAGAAGCTGCTGGTGCAGGTTATAAGGAGATAATCTCATAGCTGTGATTACGACATCGGCAGTGAGGCAGAAGGGCCCACAGCAGCTGTGGCTCTGCCTTATCAGGACAGACAGGCGGGAGAAGGCTACCCCCAGAAAGGACAAACCTGGCCTGGGATGCCTGAGAGGGTGGGAGATGAGGGGGGACCACTCCCCAAGAAACGAGGCAGGGGAGCGAGCACAGGGCCAGGGTCAGGAACACTGAGCTGGAGCCTCCACTCCACTGCTGGGTCCCACAATTGCTAAGCCACTTTGGGCAGCTCCCTGCCTTTTCTGGATCTCATTTTCCTTTTTCCATAAAATCAGGAAGCTGGGCTAGTTTTTCCCTAAGATTTCTTACCATTCTAAAGTGCATTCAGATCTTTGATGTTCTAAGGTCCCTTTTAGCTTCCACCCTCTTCTATGAATCTGCTGCTAATCATGTCCTGATAATGGCCACATGGTTTATGCTTTTGAGGCTGGGAAGATCTTAAAGTGCAGCCCTTTTCCCAATAGAGCAGAGTAAGACCAGAGCTAGAGCTGGAAGGGACCATCTAATCCAAACTTCATTTTATTACACGGAGCACTTATGGCTCCTGCCTCCTCCCTTCCCCCACCATATACATGGGGTCCCCTGAATAGCAGGTTCAAGATTCCTACTCACATGTCTACTTTTTCTCTAGTTAGCCACAATATTCCGGAAGCCTTCTCAACCAGGAAGATCCCTCTGTTTCTGTGATCCTTCCCCCTTATTGGCCCATTCCTCCCAGAACTGCCATAGTTAAGCAAGTGCCCAGGTCAGTTATGTACACTGGTTCATTGCTCTCAGATTCCAAAGCTGATTCTCCCCAGCTCTTCTAATTTTTCCCTCTACCCCCCAACTCCAACTTTTTTTTTTCCTGCTTCCTTTTTTTCTTGACTTTTCCCTACTTAGAATGGAAGCTCTCTGAGCCCAGGCACTATCTTTCTTTTTGCTTGCATTTGTATTCCCCAGTGCTTGGCACAATTCCTGGCATATTGTGAAGATTAACAAATAATTGTCACCTGAGCTAGAGAGATATAAATATAAAACAGAGGTAATCCTTGCTCTTAATGAGTTTGAATTTTAATAGGAAAAACAATACACATATATAATTTAATTTATATATTTTGTTAAATTTCTACATTTTATAACATACACCCATGGATATGTGCATACACATGTATAAAATATTCTACTAACTGTATACATGTGTATGGACAACTGAATATGGGAAGCTACATGGAGTAGTGGATAGACCACGGGCCTGGAGTCAAAAAGACTCATCTTCAGGAGTGCAAATCTGGCCTCAGATACTTAATAGCCAGATGACTCAGGGCAAGTCACTTAACCCATTTGCCTCAGTTTCCTCATCTATAAAACAAGCCAGAGAAGGTAACAGCAAACCACTGCAGTCAAGAAAACCCGCAATGGGGTCACAAAGAGATGGACTTGACTGAAATGACTGAAGAACAGTATCTGTGTGTTCCAAATATACACACATGATGTTGGTATAGATATATAAATCAGGAAAGGAGATTTTGTTCAGGAAAGCCAGAGAAAGGTACATTGCTATATAAGGCATTTCTAGAAGTGACACTCTTGATTTGATGACATTGTCCAGAGATGCAAAGCAGTAAGGAGGAAGGGAACAGTGACAGAGCAGGTCCAAGACTGAATGGCCTGAGTGATGAATCTCTGGCTAGCTGAGAGAAGGCCATCTCGGTCTTTGCCTGAAGCTAGGAAATAAATATAGTGGGCTCAATTACCAATTACCAGTGTCCTGGGCTGGATCCTAAGGTGGTGATGTTCGGTCTGTTTTTTTCCCAGCAATGTCTGATTTTTCATGACCCTGTTTGGGGTTTTCTTAGCAAAGGTACAGGAGCGGTTTGCCATTTCCTTTTCCAAGATTTGAATTCAGGAAAATAAATCCCCCTGACTCCAGGCCAGGCTCCCACCTCATTGGGCCCTAGGACAGGGGCTCCCAAGATGAGAGGAGTAAGCCCTCCAGAGATCTGCCATAGACTCTGCTCCTTCCCCAACACAGCACACCACTTAGATGCACAATCATTGGGAAGAATGGGCTGCTCAGAGAGCTCATCCCACCTGAGAGGGCCCCCGGGAAGGTGGACCTCCTCCCTGGGCCCTCCAGGATGCAGCCTGCTCTTAGCAGGCCTGCTCCCCACTTAAATGAGCTCCCTCTCAGGTATGGGGAGGCATCTGTCCTTGTCACTGTTCCTCAGTGGGCAAGGTGGCTTCCCTGGAGCCCGCCTGCCTGGGCATGGGCTTTCTGCCTCGCTGGGCCGCCAGTCCGGGACAATGCAGTGACCAGAAGGTGCCTCCGGGCCAGGCTGACCGACTTGTAGTCATCCCACCACGCCCAGCCAACCCAAACCAGGAGAGTGCTCAGGGCTGAAATGAGGTTGAGCCAGAGATCAGCGCTGCCTGGTACTGATAACGCCTTTCCCACTCAACCACATGAACCGGTCCAAGAAGCTCTCCCATAACAACTGGAGCAAGAACAAAAGGGGATGGAGGCAGGCAAGGTCTGTGCTCGCCATTCTCATATTTATTATGTACCTCCATCAACAATGAAGCTTCATTATGTTGGGGCTACATTCTAGCCGACTTCAATCTTCCTATGGATGGATGGTGAGACTGAGGCACTGGGAACTCAGATGGCAAGCATCGAGGTCAGATTCACCAGCATCCTCTGACTGCAGAGCCAGCACCTCTGAGGAAGGAAGGCCATCGCCCTCATGGAGTCTGCATTCGTACCCCCCAGTGTGGGGGATAGAGCACTGGGCCTGGAGTTAAGAAGCCTTGACTTCAAATCCGGCCTCTGAGCCTGGCTGTACGATCCTGGATAAGTCATTTAACCTGTCTGCCTGTTTTCATAACTGTAAAATAGAGATAATAACAGTACCTGACTTCCACAGTTGTTGTAAGAACCAAATGTTTGTAAAGCTCCACAGTCCCTGCACATGTAAATGATATATAAATGTTTATTATTATTATTATTATTATTAGCAACTAGGTAGCACAATAGACAGAGCTCCAAGCCTGGAATCAGAAGTCCTGAGTTCAAATATGATCTCAAACACTTACTGTGTGACCCTGGACAAGTCACTGCCTCAGTTTCCTCAACTGTAAAACCGACCTCTCAGGTTTGTTGTGAGGATTGAATGAGATAATATTTGTTAAAACGCTGGCAAAGTGCCTGGCACATAGTCCCCACATAAATGCTGCTTCCTTTCCCCTTCTCTTTCCCTTATTTGTCCAGAGATGACTTTAATCAAACCAAAGAAGTAACAGCTGACAGTGACCTCCCATCTCCATCCCAAATCAGGTACGGTGTTCCTGCTTTGGTTCCTTTGCTTTGGTCTCTGACCCATAGATGCGAGCCACCAACTGTCCCCAAAAGAATCAGCTTTTGGGGAGGTTCCATGGGTGAGTAGCAAAGTACTTGGTTCATTCCAAAAGACAGCAAGATAGCATAAAAAGCACCAGAGGCAGACCTCAAAGACCTTGGTGATATAAGGACCCAGGCCCTGCGGAAGCTACCTCCAACAGGTTCATTAGACCTGAGGGGACACCAGGGAAGGGGGAACTCCTGCCTCAGACACTCCAGAACACAATCTGCATCTCACAGCTGCTCTCAACAGGCTTGCTCCTGACTTAAATGTGCTATCTCCCTCAGGAGAGTTGGTGGTTCAATTTATAGCATGAATATTTATTATATTATATATTATAACTTGGGAAATTGGCAAATGCTACTACTCAAGATTGGTATATTGTTTACATTGATTATATAAGCTTAAGAAAATTATAAAGAAAATGCCGTTTATGCAGATTAAAAAAGTGTATTCTGGGTACATTTTTTTTTTTCCAAGAGAGCTAATAGCTAGCTCTCTATCTAAATAGTTAAACATTTACCCATACAACTTTGTGTAGATCCCTTTCACAATCTGATAAGGACTACACAGCCCTTCTTAGAATAATGTTATTATGTGCGTGTGAGAGAGAGATTAAAAATAACATATATGTGTGTGATTTAAAATAATATATTTTAAGTTTAGTAATTTTATTATTAAAATTAAAATTATTAAAATATTTAGTGTAGTTAATTTATTATATATTACATATTATAAAGATAAAATGAAACACACAGAATTACAAATTATTATATTAATTATATTAAAAATAAAAGTGTCATGTTTGCTTATCCAAGTGTATAGACTACTTGAAATATATCCACAAACCCCTTGGGAGTTCTATGAGCCCCAGGTTAGGAACCCCTATTCTGAGGTCTCTTCTAGATTCAAATCCTAGGATCTATGCAGATAAAAATGCCTTGATGTAGGAAGAGAATTATAGGATTTAGAACCAAAAGGACCTGAACATCATCTACTTTAATCCTATCATTTTAAAGATGGAAAAACAGGCTAAAGGAGTAAAGACGTGACTTTACCTAATTGCATGAATTGGGATTCACAGCTAGATTCTCTGAAGCCAATTCAGGTTTCTGTCCACTGTGGCCCACTGCCTCCAGACGAGGCTTCTCCTTGGCCCCCACACTTTCCCTCACTGGGCCTTGCATTCCCCTTCTCAGGGGGCTTTCACATGGGGCTCTGGGCTGCTCGGTCCCACCACTGAGCCGGAAGCAGTCCGGCTGGCCTTCCGGGCTCCCCGTGAGAGAATTACCAAACCAAATTCCACAGAGCCCACAGGGAGCCAAGGCGAACAATCGGGTGCTGTTTGTGAGAGAGAGGGCTGGCTGCAGCTCAGCCCTACACTGAGTCCACTGCCAAAATCAGGGCTGGGCTGCTGCCTTCCAGTGCCAGCCCTCACGTGGAGGGGGGCCATGAGAGGGAATTCATTTCTATCCTCTTCAGAACCCTTGCTGAGGGTCAAAGAGTCCCCGAACACTTGGCATTCCCTCCCAGGAACAGGTTTTCTCAGGGCTGGGAAGCTTCTCCCCACAGCCTTTAACAAGATTCCAACAGTGGGCTTGATTATCACAGAATCACACAAGTTTAGAGCTGGAAGGAGCTCTTAGAACCTAGAATGTAAGAGCTGAAAAGGGCTCTTAGAACCTAGAATATAAGAGCTGCAAGGGGCTCTTAGGACCTAGAATGTAAAAGCTGAAAGGGGCTCTTAGAACCTAGAATGTAAGAGCTGAAAGGGGCTCTTAGAACTTAGAATGTAAGAGCTGGAAGGGCTTTTAGAACCTAGAATATAAGAGCTGCAAAGGGCTCTTAGAACCTAGAATGTAAGAGCTGGAAGGGCTCTTAGAACCTAGAATGTAAGAGCTGAAAAGGGCTCTTAGAACCTAGAATGTAAGAGCTGGAAGGGCTCTTAGAACCTAGAATGTAAGAGCTGAAAAGGGCTCTTAGAAGCTAGAATGTAAGAGCTGGAAGGGTTCTTAGAAGCTAGAATGTAAGAGCTGAAAGGGGCTCTTAGAAGCTAGAATGTAAGAGCTGGAAGGGCTCTTAGAACCTAGAATGTAAGAGCTGAAAGGGGCTCTTAGAACCTAGAATGTAAGAGCTGGAAGGGCTCTTAGAACCTAGAATGTAAGAGCTGGAAGGGCTCTTAGAACCTAGAATGTAAAGCTGGAAGGGCTCTAGAACCTAGAATGTAGAGCTGAAAGGCTTAGAACCTAGAATGAAGAGCTGGAAGGGCTAGAACCTAGAATGTAAGAGCTGGAAGGGCTCTTAGAACCTAGAATGTAAGAGCTGGAAGGGCTTTTAGAACCTAGAATGTAAGAGCTGCAAGGGGCTCTTAGAACCTAGAATGTAAGAGCTGGAAGGGCTCTTAGAACCTAGAATGTAAGAGCTGCAAGGGGCTCTTAGAACCTAGAATGTAAGAGCTGGAAGGGCTCTAGAATAGAATGTAAGAGCTGAAGGGCTCTTAGAACCTAGAATGTGAGCTGAAAGGGCTCTAGAGCCAGAATGTAAGAGCTGAAAGGGCTCTTAGAACCTAGAATGTAAGAGCTGAAAAGGGCTCTTAGAAGCTAGAATGTAAGAGCTGGAAGGGCTCTTAGAAGCTAGAATGTAAGAGCTGAAAGGGGCTCTTAGAACTTAGAATGCAAAAGCTGGAAGGACTCTTAGAACCTAGAATGTAAGAGCTGGAAGGGCTCTTAGAACCTAGAATGTAAGAGCTGCAAGGGGCTCTTAGAACCTAGAATGTAAGAGCTGGAAGGGCCCTTAGAACCTAGAATGAAGAGCTGGAAGGGCTTTAGAACAGAATGAAGAGCTGAAGGCTCTTAGAACCAGAATGTAAGAGCTGGAAGGGCTCTTAGAACCTAGAATGTAAGAGCTGCAAAGGGCTCTTCGAACCTAGAATGTAAGAGCTGAAAAGGGCTCTTAGAACCTAGAATGTAAGAGCTGGAAGGGCTCTTAGAACCTAGAATGTAAGAGCTGGAAGGGCTTTTAGAACCTAGAATATAAGAGCTGCAAGGGGCTCTTAGAACCTAGAATGTAAGAGCTGGAAGGGCTCTTAGAACCTAGAATGTAAGAGCTGAAAAGGGCTCTTAGAACCTAGAATGTAAGAGCTGAAAAGGGCTCTTAGAAGCTAGAATGTAAGAGCTAGAAGAACATAGAATGTAAGAACTGGATGGGCTCTTAAAACATAAGAGCTGGAAGAACATAGAGTATAAGAGCTGGAAGGCACCAGTCAGTCCACTAATTGACTAGCATTTATCAAACACCTACAATATACCAGAGACTGTGCTAAGCTTTAGGGATATAAGAAAATATCTGGTCTCTTCTCTCATGGAGCTCATAGTGTGCTGGGGAGGCAGCATTCAAAACTATAAAAACAAGATATATACGGGACAAACTGGGGTCATGGCGAAGGGAAGGCCCCAGCATTAACAAGAGCCTGGAAAGACTTCTTATACCAGGTGGGATTTTAGCTGAGGCTTGAAGGAAAACAGGGAAGCCAGAAGGTGGGGATGAGGAGGGGGAGCATTCCAGGGATAGGGAAACAGCCAGGGAAAATGTGAGACAAGAGCTGAAGTGTCTGGTTCAGGAAACAAAGAGACCAGTGTTATTCAGCTACAGAGTACAGGCTGGTAAGGTGTCAGAAGACTGCAAAGGTAAGAAAGCACCTGGTTATGAAGGGCTTTGAAAGTCAATATTGAGTTTTATATTTGACCTTGGAGATGAGGGATGTTAAAAAATCAGACAGAATCTTGAGGCTAAAAGTGATGTTATTGTTGTTCAGTCATTTCAGCCATGTTCTCCCCTTCCAGAATTTCATTTGGGGTTTTCTTGGCAGAGATAACTGGAATGGTTCACCTTTTCCTTCTCCAGCTCATTTTACAGATGAGGAAATTAAGGCAGAGTTAAGTGATTTGCCCAGGGTTACACAGCTAGTAAGTGTGTGAGCCCGGATTTGAATTTGTGTTTTCTGGACTCGAAGTTCAATGCTATATCCATTGTATCACCTGGTTCAATCCCCTCAGCTTATATTGTATAAAACGAAGACCAAAAGAAGGGGAACTCTTATTAAAGATCACACACGGAGTCATAATTCCTAGCTCTGTACACTTCCATGTTGTTGTAGAGTTGGCCCTTGGCAAAAGTGGGAGCTGGAGGAGTGCTTTGGGAGCTTTGACCCCTCTGGTCCCCAGAAGACCTGAGTACAAGTTCCAGTTCTGCTTTTTACTCTCTATGAAACATCGGACATAGTCTTACTGATCCTCAGTTTCCCCATCTGAGAAGTAGGAATGTTAATCTCTTGCCACACCAATTTTACCCAGTTGCTTTGAGGGAACTCCCTGAGAGCAGGATCTTACTTCTGTCTTTTCATCCCCAAGACCAAGCCCAATACCTGTCACGGAATAGATGCTTAACAAAAGCTTGTTGACTGAGCACCCAGGAGCCTCCATCCTTTCCTTGATCCTTGGGCCCAGCAGGGTCTACCAGGGCAGTAGCTCCACTTGGCTTGGGAGTAGGAATTAACAGACTAGTGTGAAAACAGGAGGTCTCCAGTGCTTGGAGAGCTGAATAATAAGGAGTGAAGCAGACAACAAAAGGCATTTTCATCAGAGAATGGATAAAGTGACTTGTTATTTCATTAACAAATGTAGCCTGTAAGCTGAGAAGAAAAGGGCTGAAGATCCACAGTGGGGAAGTGGGACAGTGGAAGGAGAAAGAATTGAACTTTCAAAGATCTAAAAGACCCTTATGACTCCCCCAAGAAGAGATAATGGAGCATGAGCTCTGGAAGAGTAAAGTCTTGGAGTTGTCAGAAAATCTTATTTTGATTTCCAGCACAGATATTGACTGACCAAATCACCCTCTCTTTGGCAGCCTCAGTTTCCTCATCTTTAAAATGGGGACGATAATACTTGTTCTGAGAAACAATGTGATAGTGGACAGAGAGGTATCCTGAGTCATGAAGATGCAGGTTCAAGACTTGTCTCTGATACCTACTATCTATATTAGAGATTCTTAAACTTTTTCCATTTGAGGCCCCTTTTTGCCAGAGAAATTTATATGACTTTGGGTATAAGATTAATAAAATAGGGTTACAAATCAGATATTTACTGATAATAAATCATAAAAATTATTTTCAAATAATTTTTGATATATATATATATAATTTTACCATTTATTAAAAATGAAAGCAAATTTGCATATTAACAAGATGAATGTGCTTGTTTATTTTTACATAAAGAAGTAAACCTTGGTGGAATATTTGATATCTTTTACTGTTGCCTAATTTTTCATAACCCCCTCATTTCAACCTCATAAGGGGTCATAACCCACAATATAAGAAGCTTTGATCTCAGGTAAGTCATTTAATCTTCCAGCATCTCAGGTAACTCTCTTGTGCATAGCTTACATCAGGGATCTTCATGATAAGGGAAATTATTCTCCACCAAGTTCTCTATACCAAATCACATCATATTAAAAAAAAAAAAAAATCCACTCATCCCAGAGGACTATTGTGAGGGAATCCATTATAAACTGGAAAGCATTTGAAAGGATAAGCTAATATTACTGGCTATGTGACCTTGTACAAGTCACTTCCCTTGCTCTGTCAAATGTGGAGGTTAAACTCTAGTTAGACTAGATGTTCTCCAGGGTTTCTTCCAATCCTAATGTTCTATGATTCAACCTAGCAAGATGGATGACAGGATCCAGTGACATATTGCATAAGAAAATCCCTTGGAAGCTCTAAAACTCTATATGGCTGTGAGGAATTCTCAATGTAAAAGTAGAGAGAATCTAACCCTCTCTTGACATTGCTGCTACCCTAACTCTCCATCCCTGCACCTAGACAAACGTTAGGAGAGCACACAATCACAGCATCATGGATATAGCTGGAAAAGGCTTCAGAGCCCATTGGAGGACAGCCTCCTGATTTTATGGATGAGAAAAATGGGGCATAGAGACCTTGGTTTTCACACCAGCATCATAGGATTCAGAGCTAGACAGTCCTTAGAGACCCTTCAGTCTACTCTCCTTTTTACACATGAGAAAATTAAGGCTACAAAAATAGTTAAGTGACTTGCCCAAAATCATAAAGATAGCAAATAGTGGAGCCAGAAAAGGTTCTCTTGGCTCTTTCTCCCACCCCATGATGAAATGGGACTGGGACAGAAACCTTGGCCATTCTCTGTCACAGCCTCATAAGGTCATAGATTTTGATCTGAAGGAATCTAGAGGGTCATCAGAGTCCATCCATTCATTTTATAAATGAGGGAATTGAAACTCAGAGAAGTCAAAAGAAGACTTGTCCAAGATCTCTCATCACATAAATGTCAAAATGGGGGTTTGATCCAGCAAACCTTTGCCACACTACATCATCCCAAAAAAATCCAGTCTCCACCCTGGACCTCAGTTCTCTCAACTGCAAAACAAGAGTGTCGGACACAATGCTCCCTAGAGCCTCTTGTGAGTCTGTGATTGGTTAGGTAATGTGCACTGCAGCATGAAGGACCCTGCTGATGCCAGTCAAGGTCGGCCTTCTTATCAGACCCTTCTGTACCACAGAGACTGCTGTCAGAGAGCCTTGAGCCACTCCATAAAGGCTTGGCTACTCAGGGTAACATACTCTCTGCTTATGTTAATAAGGTAGCTCTAGGTTTATAAAGGGTTTCCCTCACAACAATCACCAAGCTCATAAATCAGAGATCCTGGAGTTACAGGAGACCTCAGAGTCCAACCCCCTCATTTCACAGATGGGGAAACTGAGGCACGTGGAGGTTAAATGACATGCAGTAGCCAGTACAAGGGTTATCGCTTTATTTACATGTGGGAGAACTGCCTAGATTTGAATCTTGACAGGGTTGCTATGTGATCTTGAGCAAATTGTCTGTTTGCTTACAGGAGCCTAAGAGGGACTGGGACTAGAAATCACCTATAAGTTTCCTTCTAGCTCAGTGTCTTATGATTCTATGCTTTTAACAAAGTCATCACCCTTTTGGGAGTCACAGTTTCTTTAACGATAAAATGAAGGGTTGGATTCTGAGATAACTTCTATTTTTTTTTTTTTTTTTTTTTGGTGAGGTAATCTGGGTCAAGTTGACTTGCCGAGGGTAGCCACAGTCAGTAAAGTGTTAAGTGGCTGAGGCTGGATTTGAACTTCGGAGATGAATCCTAAAGTCCCATCCAAGCTAAAAATCCGGGATGAGAACATGAAACTTGGATTGGTTAAGTGATTTGTGGAGGCATGCAGAGCTCGTTCTAAGTCGGGATTGGAACTCGGCTCTCTGGACCCCACACTGAACGTGTTTTCTACTGCTCTGGCCCCCCAGTCCCCAGACCACTCTTGATCCTTTCCCTTCCTCTGGGCACTGAAGGCATGAGCCAGTGGGCCCATGGGGGCCAACACCAGCCTGCTGGAGGGGTCAGGATATTCCCATGACACGTTGGGGCCCTTGTTCCACTGTCGACAACCCCCAAGCTCTCAGCCTCCCCTTTCCAGAGCTCGCTGGATTGGCGGGGAAGCCAACATGGTGATCGGTATAATTACTTAACCTCTGAGCACTTCCAGCTCACTCCAGGCCAAGTTCAAACAAGAGGCAATCAGGGGCTTAAGTGGCTGCCAGGAAGGGAGAGCAGCTCAGTTATTAAATATTAAACTAGGTTGGAGACATATAATTGTAAATGAGAACCGTAGGCAGATGGGCCAATTGGGCTGCTTGGCGCGGGAATTTCAGCTCGCATGGCTCACTGACCAAAGCTATGAAGCCCGCAGCCTCCCTGGGTGACCACTCTGTGGCAGGCCCGCCGTGCCCTGGAAGCCTGCTGGGGTTTCACAGGAGCTCCTAGGACAGGTTCGCTTGGCGTTCTCCCGGAGGATAACCAAGGGAAAATTGATATGAGAAAAGCAATTATGGAAAGGAAACACAATCGCCAAATATTCTCATGTGTTCTGGGCCAAGTGAGGCTTAGAGTGACTGGGGCCGTCCAGTGGTTCAGGCTTGGGATTGAAGTAAAATGAGACAAAGTTATCATTTAACAAAGGGAAGTTTCTTTCACAGCAGCATGAAAAGGCTATTTGGCAAGGACACGGTGCTGGTTCCTTTGGACACAGTTTTTAGACTCTGATTTCGCCATGATGGTTATTCAGAAGGGTATGCTGTCCTAGGAGTTACCCAGAGACAATGGGAAGTCCAACAAATATGAGAAGGCCAGATTGGACTGGAATTTTATGCTTGAACAACAGGAAATTTTGTTAAGGATGAGGGCCTTAGTCCTCTTAAGTCTTGAGAACAGTTGACTCTGGCAATAGGCCATAGAGGATTTCAACTTCAGGTTTGGAGGGAGAAGAAAAGAGGCAAAAAAAGAAAAGAAAAAAGAAGGCAAAATCCTGGGAGTAGCATAAGCAAAGGCAAAAAGCAAGAGAGGAAGGCCCCCGCTGGGGAGATAGAAAGCAATTCAAGTTGCCTTGAGGTGCAGGATAAGGCTTGATTGTGATGACTCTGAATGTCAAGTAAAGAAATATGGGCTTCATTTGATGGGCAATGGGGAGCCACAGCATGTCAGAGCTGGAAGGAAACTTAGGAGGCAGAATGATCGAACTGAAAGAGACTTCAAATCAGAGACAACAAACATTTATTAAACTCCTACAGTACAATAGACTGTGCTTGGTATACAAAAATGAAAAATCTACTTCTGAAGAAACTTACAATTGAATAGACTTAGAACATAGAATGTTAGGAGCCAAAAAAGGAATCTTATAAACATGGACTATAGAAATAAAATGTTAGAGGTAGAACCTCTATCAGCAGTGTGCTATATTTCCTGCTCTTCTGACATGTCTCATGAGCTCTGATTATTAAATTTTCAGCACAGAGAGAGCTGGTTGTTATAAGTTTTCAGCTCACACATTTACAACTGGTAAATCAGCAAATGCTACATATCAAGGCTTGACTTATTATTTTTTCAAGATTTAAGAAAGTGATAGAGAAAATACTTTAGGCTAAATTTAAAAGGATATCAGGTACATTTCCTCCCTTCAGAGAACCAGTTGTAAAAACATTTACCAGCACATCTCTGGTTCAAGACCATGATTGAAGGGTAAGGCTTGTTAGAGACAAGCAGACTCTGAAAGTCAGGTAACAAACAAATTTTATTGAAAAAGTTCAGAGGAATCCGACATTTCTGGCCAGAAGCGGAGTCTGCCCTTCTGCTGGGAAGAGGGAGCACTAGGTACAGAAGCAGACAAGCTTTATGTCCTTAGTTCAGGGCTGTTCCCTCCCCCTCAAAGATTGGATTGGTCAGTTCCCCTTGGGGCCACATCATCTCTTGCATGCTACTCCTAAATATGTTCCCTCTCCCCCATCATGCATCCCATGTTCTGTTAATGAGGTTTTAATTCTATTTGTGGAGTGTCAGTTTAAATGAATGAAGCTTATTAAGCAAGTGCAACAAAGAAAAACCCTTTTCAGGTCCTTCATCCTGGTCAGTTTAAACCAGTTTTCAGCCTAGACGAAAAATTTGGAGGCAAGTGAATCTCTTCTTCTGAGAGCTCATTGGTCAGGGATACTTAGAGTGTGAGATATTACATCACTTTGTGGCTTCACATTCTGTGAAACCCTCTCTGCTCAGGGTTTGGAGGAACCTTAAGGGTTCTGTGGAACTTCACTTTAGGTTGTCTCTCAGAACCCCAAGTCATAGGGTCACAGATTTGGCAATGGGAACAACCTCAGATGCCATTGAATCCAGTAACCCCATTTCACCATTGAGAAAGCTGGATCCTGGGCAGAGAGGTTCAGTAACTTGCCTGTGTTTGCACCATGAAGTGGCTGGGTCACAAGTTGAATCTGGGTCCTCTGAAAATCCACCCACCTTTCCACACCTCAGGGCAAGGGAAAGTCATTCCTGAAGCCTGGAGTGGGAACTCAGAAAAACCCGAGTTCAAACATGGCTTCCTAGCTGGGTGACTCTAGGCAAGTCCCTTCATCTTGTCTGCCTCAGTTTCCTCAACTGTAAAATGAGCTGGGGAAGGAAACGCCAGAGCGCAAACCCAAAGGGGACTTGAAAGGGGTGGACCGGATTTAACAATGCCGAAGAGGAGATAAACCATCTAATCCCCATTTATGAAGCACCCACTCCATTCCAGGCATTGTCTTTAGGCAGCCTGAGAAACCCTCACAAAAGCCAGATAATCCTTGCGCTCTAGGAGTTAATTTTCTCCAGATAAGATATACCGGATCAGACCCAGGGCTTCCGGAGAGAATTACGCTCTCCCGTGACTCTGGCGGCAGGCTTGTTTTTTTCCTCTCTCCCTTTAAAGTGGATCCTCTCTCCCTAGTGTCTGTGGGATTCCTGCGGGCCTCCAGCCCTCCTCCTTTCCAGTCTGGCAGCAGAACATGGGCCATCTGCATATAACCCACTGATTACGGCGGGCGGGCCCAAGCTCCTCCCAGCCTGCAGGCACCTCTCCTTAAGCCTAATAAGGTTACTCTCCGGAGCCCATGGAGGTTTAGTTTGAGAAATGAGAGCCCGCCCAGCACAGACGGCCTTCTGGTCTCCCTGGTCTGCCTTCTCCCCAGCAGCCCCTTCAACAGGTGAGCGGAGGGGCTCCAGGCTCCTCTGCCTCCCAGGGAGGCCCAGACAAGGGGACCGAGGCTCCAAGCCACAAAGACAGGCCTTCTCGTTTCAAATCCAGCCCACTCCACTCCGTTCCAGGCTGCCTCTCAAGATGAACACTCATGAAACCGCAGTGAACGATCCATGACAAGGTATAATTAAGTGCTAAATTGTGTAGTACTGACTCCGAGTGATAGAAGAGATCCGAGGAGGGAAATTAGGAAGGCTACAGAGGCCTTCAGGAAGAAGTCGTTTGAATTGGGCCTTGAAAATCAATCAAAAAAGCAGTTATTAATCACTTATTATGGGCCAGGTATGGTGCCGGGTCCTGGAAATATAAAGACAAAAATACAATAGTGTCCCTGCCCTCAAGGAGCTTACAATATTAGGCCAATGCCGTACAATTCTTTTTAATAAATGTTTGTTGAATGAATAAGTTACGTGAATGACTTTCTCTAAGTCCTATCTAAAATCTTATCTTCTACAGGAAGCCTTCGCCAACCCCTCTAAATTCCGATGTCTGTCTTCTATAATTATTTCCTATTTATCCTCTATATATCTTATTTGAATATATTTATTTGCCCTTCATTTCATGGACTGATGGCCCTCCTTGAGGGCAGAGCTGGCCTTTTGCTTCTTTTTACATCCCTGGCACTTAGCACAATGTCTGGAGCAGGGTAGACATTTGATAAATATTTATTGCTCGAATGAATGAATGAATCATGTAGTAGAAAAAAATACTAGTTTTAGAGTCAGAATATGTAGATTCAAATTTCATCTCTACTCTTAGGGGAAGCAACACACAAATATAATAATTAGTATTACATAACACCTTAAGGTATGCAAAGTGCTGAGCTTTTGAACTTGGGTGACAAGGAAAATGGTAATTCCCTTGACAAAAATAAGAAGGTTTTTAAAAAGGCTAAGTTTGGAGGAAAAGATAATGAGTTCTGTCTTGGATACATTAAATGTGAGATGTCTGCTGGGCATGCACTGGGAAATGCCCATAAGGAAATTGCTGATCTTAAGGAGTACCCAGAGGCTGCTTTTAGAAAAGCCTGAAAAAACTTACATGAACTGATGCTGAGTGAAGTGAGCAGAACATTACAAGACTATGTGATCAACCGTGATGAACTTCAACAATGCAGTGATTCAAGACAATTCTAACAGACTTGAGATGGAAAATGCATCCAGTCAGAGAACTATGGACATTGAATGTGGATCAAAACAGTATTTTCACCTGTTTCTTATTATTGTTGTTTGTTTGGTTTTGTTTTCTTTCTCATGTTAGTTTTTTTCCCCTTTTGGTCTGATTTTTCTCATGCAGCCTGTTAAATATAGAAATATGTTTAGAAGAAGTGTACGTTTAACTGCATTGGATAGTTAGCTGTCTTGGGGAGGTGGGGAGGAGAAAGAGGGAGAAAATTTGGGGAAAAAGAACAGCTCAGGAGAATGTCACCAAGCATTTATTAAACACTTAAATGTGTCAGCACACAGAAACTCAATCAACTTTTATTCTAATGAGCAAAAAGAAATTAAAAAGCAGATCAGGGAGAGGTACTTATATGGGAACATGATGATGAAATACATAGAATGAAGGATGGTGAGTGTGGTAATTATCCTCAAAATGGAGGTTTGTGGTGGAACGCGTCAATGGAAGAAGGAGATCCAGGAGCAGAAGGAGAAGGCAACCAGAACATGATTTGGATGTGCAAATCTGGAAGTCCTCTCCATAGAGATAACACACAATATTATGGTGAAAGGACAGTAGGTGCTTGTTGTTCAGTCACTTCAGTCACATCCAATTCTCGTGACCCCATTTGGGCTTTTCTTGGCAGTGATAACTGGAGTAGTTTTGCCATTTCCTTCTCTGGGTCATTTTACAGATGAAGAAACTGAGGCAAATAGAGTTAAGTGATTTCCCCAGGGTCACATAGTGCCTAAAGTCAGATTTGAACCCCAAAAGATGAGTCTTCTTGACACTCCATTCACCACATCACCTAGCTGCTCCTGGGACAATAGATATATGTGAGCCATTTAATAAAGGTTTACAAAATGAATGAATGTGTAGTAGGATGGACAATGGCTTGGGAATTAAAACATGTGGATTCAAATTTTATCTCTACTCCTTACTACCTGTACCACACTGCAAATCCTCTGAACATAACACAACAGTATAGATTGAGGGGCTACAGAGGTGTCAGTTGTCAAAAATACAAAAAAGTCTATTTCTGCAAAAATTCCCACACAAGCATAGGACCTCATACCTCCTCAGTGACTAAGACCAATTTGTAGCTAGATCCCTAGAGTCACCCTCTAAGATATGGTCCCATCAATGACTCTCTGCATCTTGCTTTTCATCAAAATTTTACTATCCATCTAGCTCACATTCTCTCCATCTGGTCCACTTGGATAATACAAGAAATGTTGTTAAATGTTCTGCTGAAATCCAGGTAAGCTCTTATGTACAAAATTCCCCTGATTGATAGTCAAAAAAGAAAAAGTTTGGTCACTCATAATCCCTTCCCAATGATGCCATAATGTTTCCTAGTAATCACTGATACCTTTTCTAAATGTTCACAAACCATCCCTTTAATAACAAGGTCTAGAATTTTGCCAAGAATTGGAAATCAAACTCATTGACCTGTGGCTGCAGACTCCACTCTTTTTTTTTTTTTGAAAATGGGGAAATATTTGCCTTTCTCTAATCATCCAAAACCTCTTCTATTCTCTCTGATCTTTCAAACATCAGTAGCAATAGTTCAGCCATCACTTCCTGATATTTCTTTCAAGATATTAGGATATAGTTTATCTGGGTCTGCAGACAACTCAGCAGCTAAAGCAGTTAGAGGCTTTCTTACTATTTCCTCACTTATCTCAGGTTTCAACTACTTATTAACTGCTTTTATTAGGTCCTTTCCAGTCCAAGATCTTTCTTTTTGGCAAGAAAACAAGCATAATAAGTGTTAAGTGGTTCCCACCCCCTCATTTTGCAAAGGAAGAAAATATAGCCCAGAGAAGTTTAGCAATTTGCAAAATCACACAGGAGATAAAATTTGAATCCAAGTCCTCATATTGGAAATCCAGCACACTTTGCAACATGTTTACTGGCCACATGGCTGTCAAATCTCCTAATCTCTTGGAGCCTCTGGGTTCCTCCTCTAAAAATCCGAGGACAATCCGGTTCTCCCCATCCCACAGAACTGTTGGGACAAAAGTGCTCGGCAGGTTATCATTATATCATTACTACTTCTACTACTACTACCACTACTATTACTACTACTACTAAGTTCCAAAGTGTTAGGGAAATGTCAGATGCTAATATAATTAATAAATGCTTGTGGAATTGTTGCTCAGTTGAATTGAACAGTAGGTGCTGAATAAATACTCATTGACTTAGCATCTGAAACAGACCTACTGCTACAGCTCTTTGAATACAGACTGTGGCTTACTTCATGGGGACATCATTTAGACACCTGCTCTTAGTTACAGGCAGGAATGCCGTCTGGCTGTGGACACCTGCAGGCCTCAAAATTGAACCTCAAATAGACTCAGCTCAGGAGAAGCTTTCTGCCGTTCAACAGACGAATGGCGACTCACCTACTACATGCAAAATGAACTTTCCCCCTTAAGGCAGCTGCTAAGCAGTGACCTGTTAACAGATTTTGTCCCCATCCCTTCTTTCCTATGAATCAAGAGAACGGGTCCTGAACCTGGTTCAGCCACAACTGGCTTCGGACCTTGGGCGAGGAATTCTGCTTCTCCTTATTTCTTCTGTAAGGAGGAGACAGTGGTCCTTTCTGATTTCCTCAGAGGATGGATGTTAACTTCAAAAGCAAACAGAATTTACACAGGACCCAGTACTGTGCAATGGTTATTTATGCATTAGCTCATTAGATTCCACAACAATCCTGTGAGGTACATGCTACAGGTTATATTATCCCCATCTTATTAATTTTCCCCCAACTGTATTTTATTTTTCCAAATACGCATACTTTACCCCCTCCCCAAGACAGCAAGCAATCTGATTATCTCCATTTTAGAGATGAGGAAACTGAGGTTCAGTGACTTACCTATGATCACAAAGGTAGTAAATTTCAGAGGTAAGATTTTACAACCAGTTTTTTTGACTCCAAGGCAGGGACTCCGTCCACTCTGCCAGGTCACAGCTATGGAATCAGAGAACCTTAGAGCTTAGAAGGTACTTAGAGCTCATGTATGGCCCAACTCTCTCATGATGGAGAAAATTTGCCCAGAGTGGCAAAATAACTTGCCCCAAATCACAGGGTTCTTTTGTCACAGAGCAGGAATCAGAACCAGATCTCCTGGCCCCCCTCCACTGGGGCAGGAGTCGGGGCAGATCTCCTGGCCCCTCTCCCCTCCACTGGGGCAGGAGTAAGAACCTGATCTCCTAGCTTCCCTCCATTGGGCAGGAGTCAGGGGCAGATCTCCTGGCCCCCTTCCATTGGGGCAGGAGACAGGGGCAGATCTCCTGGCCCCCCCCCTCCACTGGAGCAGGAGTCAGGGGCAGATCTCCAGGCCCCACTGTGGAAGGTTGGTTGATTTGTTTTTCCTCTCCCAGCCTCCCGCTGGCCTCTCTCTGAGCCCCAGACTTGTGTCCCCTGGGGGGTAGGCTCAGTTAGGGAACAGGGAGGCTTTGCAGGGCCTGGATGCCCAATAACTCTATTTCAAACCTGCAGTCCTTAGCCCACTCCCCCAGGCCCCTCTCCCACCCGGCTGATGAATAGAACAGCAAGCTGTCTGCAGAGCTGTGGGTGTTGCATTCCGAAGGAAACTACTAATTATGGCGTTCTGTCTCTAAAACAGCTCAGGACTCGCGGCACTGTCAAAGCCAGGCGCCTGGCTTCAGAGGGAGGTGGAACTTTCATCTCAGCTGATGACTCTGAACAGGCAGCCTTGCCACAGCCCAGATGCCGCTCCCCAGAGCTCAGCTCCAAAAAGTGCCATTTGCTTGAACGGGGTGATGGTGGGAGGGAGCCAGGAAGCCCTGGGGGGCAGGACATGGACAGACGGCGGCCCCCAGGTCGGCGTACCTTTTGTTTTTACTATGAGAGAGAAAACAACATCCTCTTTCTCGCCTCTCTCTTCTCTGCCTCCCCTCCCCCTATTCTCTGTCCCTTAATAGGATTTAGAGCTGAAAGAAATCTTAGACCTTAGAATGTCAGAGCCCGGAGGGGTCTTAGAACACTGGGTGTCAGATGTAGGAGGGTCTTGGAACATGAAGTGAGAGAGCGGGAGGGGTCTTGGGACATGGAATATCAGAGGAGGGGTCTTAGAACACTTAATGTCAGAGCTGGGAGGAGTCTTAGAACATGGAATATCAGAGGAAGGGTCTTAGAACACAGAATGTCAGAGTTGGGAGGAGTCTTAGAACATGGAATATCAGAGCTGGGAAGGATCTTGGAATATGGAATATCAGAGCCAGGAAGGGTCTTAGAACACAGAGTGTCAGATGTAGGAGGGTCTTGGAACATGAAGTGAGAGAGCCGGGAGGGGTCTTAGAACATGGACTGTCAGAGTTGGGAAGGGTCTTAGAACACAGAATGTCAGAGTTGGGAAGGGCCTTAAAATACAGAATGTCAGAGCTGGGAGGGGTCTTAGAACACTGAGGGTCAGATGTAGGAGGGGTCTTAGAACACAGAGTGTCAGTGCTGGGAAGGATCTTGGAATATGGAATCTCAGAGCCAGGAGGGATCTTAGAACACGGAATATCAGAGTTGGGAAGGGTTAGAACATGGAGTGTCAGAGCTGGAAACAGTCTAACATAGACTTCAATGAATCTATAATCTCATAGATGTGAGTTCTTCCTCCATTCATTCAGTTGGCAACTTGTCCACATCTTCTCGTGTCTTATGCTTCTTGTTCATACCCTCCCATAAATCCGTGGAAGATCTATTCATGTATGGGATACCTTTTTCTCTAGTTCTTTTAACATACTTATAAATAGTCATGGTAGTCTTTTAAAGTAGCCTACTCATGAAAACGGCTCCAATCTCGCATTTCTATAGTACTTTAAGGCTTCCAACGTGACATCTCCTCATCATCATCATAACTTTGTGAGACAAGGCAAATAATATTATCCCCATTTTACAGATGAAAAAATGGAAGCCCAGAAAGATTTAAGTGATTGGCTCCAGAACTATTATCTCTTTCCACCTCACTGAGTGGCTCTGTATAAAGACATTATTATTATTACAATCCAGTTAGGTCCTTAACTCTCCTCTAAGTCACTAGCCAGGGCTACAATTTGTATTAATTACCTGTAGAAACAGCCACATTTTAGAGCTGGCAGGGGCTATGAACTAACTAGTCCACTTTGTAGCTGGGGAAACTTGGGCCTAGAAGAGAAAGCAGTTTTTCTGAGACCCCTTTCACTGTTTTGCATTAGGTTTTACAGGTATGGGTCACATAGCCCCTGGCAGATAGCTGGCAGACAGGAAAATCTAAAAGCAGCAAGATGCCCCAAGAGCGGGATAAGGGGCAGCACGCGCTTACCAAGTCAAACCCCAACGGCCACTCTGACCACCACTGCTCTTCAGACCCCATATAGACAGCCCAGGTCCCTGAACCCGGGCTTCCAGACCAGGGCCTCAGCCATCACCTGGAAAGCAGCTCCTGGAGCAACTGCTCCCCAAATTACTCCAGCCTACCCCCGAAGACCCAGTTCTTGCCCTCAAAGTCCTCGACTCCATCCCAGACCGTTAAGGTTGCATTCATGGAAATGTCACTGGAGAAGAGGTCTGACCATCTGCTCTGCCGCTGCACCACGGGACCTTTCTGTCTGACCTGTAGCCAAAGCGTACACCCCTATGAGAGCTTCTTGAGGGCAGGGCCCATCTGACTTTTCTGTTTGTGTTCCCAGAGCTTTGTACATGGTAAGCACTAAATACATTCTTGAGTCGTTGATTCACTCACCCAACAATAAGATCTTTGAAAGCAGAAACTGTTTTTCATTGGGCCATTATATCTCTCTACCTCTCAGAAAAGGTGACTTGCAAACAGTCAGTGCTAATTATACACAATTTGGGAAAAATTTGTTCTGGAGCCAAGAGTATTGGCACAAAACGCCAGCTTCCTACTGTCCAGAGAGCTGGTAAGAAGGAAGGAAGCCCCTCTGCAATGCCCTGAGAACTGCCTAAAGAAAGGGGCTTTTTATAAATAAATAGCAGGTGGTGTGATTATCATCCCATACTAATCCCCCAGGCCTCCTAATCCCTTCCTGGTGTGTGTGTGTCTGTGTGTGTTTTGCATCTTGGTGAGGGTAGATCTTTCGGAAGTTTGGGAGGGTTGATACTGAGGTCTCAGCAGAAAGAACAATGGATTTGCAATCAGAAGACCTGGGTTTGAAACTTATCTCTAGATCCTCATGGCTTTCTCTAGGACTCAGTTTCCTGGTCTTTTCAATGGAGTGGAGCAATGGTTCTCAAACTTTTGTCTTCAGTATCTTTATCCTATTAAAAATTATTGAGGATATCTCCAAAGCATTTTTGTTTATCTGGATTATATTTATAGGCATTTACCATATTGGAAATAAAAACTATTTTTGAATTTGTAGATCCTCTAAAAGGGTTTCAGAGATCCCCAGGATTCTCTAGACCATATTTTGAGAACCACTGGGGTAGAGCATCAAAGGTTCACAACCTTCTCCACATAGTAGACTTCTTTAACTTCCTTCTCAGAGTAATGTTTTTTAAATGCATAAAATAAAATAGCAGGATTGCAAAGAAAACCAATTATATTGAAATATAGTCATCAAACTACTTCAACAAGTTCATAGAGCCCAGACTGAGATGATCTCTAAAATCCCTTCCAATTCTAAATCCTGTTAAAAGTCTACAGCAATTTAGTCTTCTGGGAAAGCTCTCTCCCATCCCACAAAGTCATCCAAACATCCAGGTATCAGCCAAGTTGGAGCCCAGGGATATTATCAGACTGATTTCATTGTGGCAGTTCTCAATTTCTTCCTGTCAGGAAATAGTAATCATGACTCACACTTTTGATGTTATTTTGATTTCCGAGTTGCTTTTCTCACAAACATCCTATGAAGTATGCCATAATATGATTTCCATTTTACAGATGAGAAAAATAAGGCTGAGAGAGGAGAAAGCCACTTGTTCAAGAAAGAAAGGGAAGAAGAGCCAGAAAAGGAGGAGAAAAAGAGGAGGAAGAGAAAAGGGAAGCAAACAGAAGTTAAATGATTTGACCAGGATCACACAACTAGCAAGAACCTGATTTTGGATTTGAACTCAGGTCTTTCTGACTCCAGGACCAGATCTCCATCCACTATAGCACCTGAATCTAAGGTGTGAGGGGGTGTCTTTCCACTACATCACCAGTCTAGTTGACATGTTCTCAGAACAGATAAGAAAGACTTTTCCCAAGAGATGGAAAATTAGTTTCCTTTTCAATTCACATGCTACCCAGAAATCTCCACGCTTCTCGTAATTTATATTCAAAACTTAACTAACACTCCCAACAACCATTTTCAGCTTCCACAATTCCCACTGACCTTCAGATATTAGCACAGGACAAGAAATGAAGTAGAAATCAGGAAAGCCAGGTTTGGGTTCCAGCTCAGACATTAACTCACAGTATGATCTTGGATAAATCAATTTCCTGATCTTGGCTTAACTTTTTTCCTCCTACTTCTTCCAACCCCTTCTTCTGCCAGTTATCAATATAGAATCGGATTTTCTCCAAAAAAAATTTTTTTTAATGGTAATCAAGGTTTCTCAGTCCTGTTCTCATCCTCTCTCAGCTACCCTTTCCTCATCAAAACATCATAGATTGATGTCATTGATAATAGATTGCATTTAAAACACACTTTCAACTTTACAGAACACTTTGCTCAAAACCTTCAGAGGTAGGCAGGGGAGTGACTTGAGCATAGTCACATGACTAGGAAACATTAAACTATGAAACAATCTTGGAAATTATCTCATTTCTCCCTCCCTGTTTGTTTTTTTTTTTTTCCCAGGTGAAGGAACCGAGGCCCAGAAAGGGGAAAGATCACAGGGTCACAAAGACATCATCTTCAGTCACCATCACATCTGCAGAATGGACTGGAGTCCAGAGTTCTAACCTAGCCTAAAACCTAGATTTTTAGAGCCAGGAATCAAGTGTAAACTTGATTCTACTTTCTGAGTCTGACTTCCTTGCCGCATGACTCACCTGGGATGATCTGGCCCTCCACCAGGTGAGGACATACATCATTTCTAGCTATAAGTAAGGCATCCCTTTTTACTCTCCCAGCTTGCCATCCGTTGCTTCCCTACCCCACCTCCTCTTCTCCTTTCTCTCCATCTTCTCTTCCTTTCCCTTCTGCTTCTTTTCCAAACGGTGTTGAAGTCCTTCCTACACACACTCTATTTTTGTCCCTATCACCCTACCCTTCCTCCCTTCCCCCCTCCCGACATACACACTTCCCGCTCTTCCATCTCTCTTTCCACCTCAGGAAAGCTTTGAAATAAACAGCCATGGGGGGAGGGGAGGGCGGGAAGGGAAGGAGGAAGGGGCCCTTCGTTGTTCTGGCTGGAGGAAAAGTGGGGAGGCAATGGGGAAGGAGCCCTGCAGAGTCGGAGGCCCGAGGAGCGCGGGGGTCAGGCTTGAGCATCTCTACATACCTTTTGTGATCTTGGAGAAGTCATTTTACTTGTCTAGTTCAAAGTTTCTTATCTGTAAAATGAGGGCATCGCTTATTGGTCCTTAGCCCCGGCTGCCTAAGCTGCTTCTCACATCTAAATTCAGACGGGGATGAGAAGGATGGCCTAGGGGCGGCGGGGATGCCCCTGGGAAAGGCGGGCTTGGGAAGCCCGGGAGGCCCGTTTCGGCTCGGCCCAGGACTACTGCATGGGGCACCGACTCGCTGGAAGGGTTCCCCAGGGCCAGGAAGGTAGGCCGGCCAACTCTCCCAGTCCACCTTAAGAGAACAATGTTTAAGGCACACCGAGATGACCCTACAAAAACAAGTTTGCTCCAAGTGTAGCAGTGCCCTCTGTCTCCCGTTACTCCTACCAGTTGCCTTTTAAACTACCTTAAATCCATCCCGGGCTGAGCCTTCTCGGGATGGCTGGGGGGGGGGGGGGGGGGGGGGGAGGTTTTCTGAACTGGTACATTGTTGAAAACCGAGCCCCATTTAGTTGCGAATGCTAGGCAACGGCGGAGTGGGGGTGCTGGGAGACGTTATCGGAGGAATCGAGAGAGGAAAGGCAGCAGCCGGAGAGGAAGGGGAGGAGGAAGAGGAGGACCCTGCTGGGGGAAGCGGGACTGAACAAGAGGGAAAAGGAAGCCTTTTGGAGCAAGGGAGCGGGCAGCTGCGCGCTTCCGGGAGGGCGCGGGGCTGGAGCGGCCCCAATCCCGGGCTATTGTAGGTGCGGCTGGGGGAAAACCGGCGCAGACTCGGGAGCGCGAGGGCTGAGCCGCTGTGGGGGTGGCGGGCGGACGGACTATGTGACTGCCTGTGCCAGGCGGCCGATTTCCCCGAGTGTTTGGGAAAGGCTCCTGAGCAGCGCACGGGTACCACGGCCAAGATTGACCAGGTCAGTGCAGCCGGCACACTCTCCCGCGCGCGCGCGGATACACACACACACACTCACACACACGCACTCCTCCTCCCCACCCCTTCCATCTCTCAGTCTCTCGCTCGCTCTGCCTCTTTCCCCTCTTCCTCTCTTTTCTCTCTTCCCCTCTCCTCTTTCTTCTTTCCTTCCTTTGCCGCTGTCTCTCTCCTCTCTCATGTCCAGGTCTTCCCTCCCTTGCTCCCAAGTTACCTCCCCTTTCTTCAGCTCTGGGTCTGTCTGTCTGGCTGACTCTGTCTCTCCCTCTCTCCTCCCTCTTTCTCCCTCCTCCTTTTCTCCCCCCCTCCATTCTTTCGCTCCTTCCTTCCCTATCTCCTCTCCTTTTTTGTCTCTCGCCCCCATCTTCTCTTCCCCTCATCCTTACTCCCTCCATCCTCTCTCTCCCCCCATCTTTCCTTCTCCCTCTTCCCCCTTTTCTCCTTTCACCCTCCTTTCCCCTTTCCTCCCCCTCGCACATGAGGGCTTCTCAAAAATAGCCGCGGCGTGGCATCTCTCTTGCTGCGCCAGGTCGGTTCCCTTTTCTGGTTTGGGAGGAGGAGGGGAAAGAGGGACGTAGGGGCGGAGGAGAGAGGAGAAGGGACGGGGGAGGGGCGAGGGAGGGAAAGGTAGAAGACTGTCATATTTCTGCTCCATCCACCCGTCTGGCTGCCCGCACCGGGCTCGCTCCTCGCTCACTTGCCGCTCTCCCCTCGATTCCCCACAGCAGAGCCCCATGGAGCCTGCCCGCGGCTCTCGCCGGCTCCGCTCCTGCTCCTGCTCCCTGCTCTTCCTGCTCCTGGCAGCGTCCCATAGCTGGTCAGGTAAGTGACGAGGCTCACCTGCTGCCAGGTGTCTCCAACGTGTGCATTTTGGGGTGGCAGTTTGGGAGCTTCCCTCTCCCCCTCCCTCCCGCCTTCCTTCCTTCTCCTCCTCTCTCTCTCTGCAGTCTGCCCTCCCTCCTGCTCTCCCCTCCCCAGTCGTCCCCCCTCTTCAACACACACAGTGGGAATGTTTTCCAGGCATTCTGCTATGTTGGGCACAGGAGGATTGAGTATTTAGAAAAGAGCACGGGGCTCGGAGTCAGAACTGGGTTCAGATCTGCTGCTTCCCTGCTACGTTATCTTTGGCAAGTCCTTTTCCCTTTCCAAACCTCTATTTCTTCATCTGTAAGAGGGGCTTGGACCCGAGGGCTCTTTCAGCGCTTACATTCTAGATTTGTAGGCACAGGGATGGATACAGGTGAGAAGGCCAGAGGCGCCTAGCAGAAATTGGAGCTGGCAAAAGGTTTAGCCCCTAATTACGAACTCCTGGGGCCTCCTCAAACCCTTCATACCAAACGGCTTCCATCCTTCTCTAAGAGGAAGGGCCACCTTGCTACCTACTGTCAGACTTCTACTGCGGTGCTTTCTAACCTGACCTAATGACTGTGCTTTTATACCCCCCCCAATCCTCCCCAATACACACACATCCCGTACCCCTCCCTTCTCAGCTACCCCCTTGCCAGAACCTCCCTTTGGGAATACAGGGGGATTTGCTGTACTGAACCTAGGAGGGTTCAAACATTTTCTCTCTGTCTCTGTCTCTCTGTCTGTCTATCTCTGTTTCTCTCTCTCTCTCCCCTTCTCTCTCTTCTTTCTCTCCCTCTTCCCCCCCCCCCATCACATGACCAGAAAGGGTGACTGTTTTGATGTAAGAAAGAAGGGATCTCTTTCACCTCAGCTGAGGAACCCTGGATTTCATTTTCATTAGTGTCTGGGGCATGGAAGGCAGATTTGAATGGGTGGTGGGGAGGGGGAGACTCCAGAGGGAACAACAACCCACACTTTCTTGAAATACTGTGACTTTTTCTTGTGGTCAGTGAAAGCATAGCATCTGATGTTCCCATTCTTTTTTCCCTATTTTTCTGTCTTGTTTCATGTGATTCTGCTACCTCCTTCTGCCTTCCTTCCCAACCAATATATCAGTAAACTCCACTCCTAAAGAGCCACTGTATTACGACCAGGGTGCTGGCTCCTTAGTGGGTATAAAGACCATCATATTTTCATATTGTTTTCTCAATGTGTGACAAGTCGCTTTTCCCCATCAATGACTGTTTACTCCTCTTTAAATGAGGAAGTTGGATTATATTCTCCAAGATTGCTTTTTCCTCTAATATTCTGTATCCTAAGGTTCCTTTCAGCACTGACACATCCTATATTGCATGTTCTAAGGTTTCTTCCAGCTTGTGCTCTATTTAGCAAAATCCCTCTCAGACTTAACACTCTATTCTTCTGCTCGAACATTATATCATGTTGTTTGTATATGATCTAAGAGCATTTCTCATTCTAATAATTTCACAAAGCAAAAAGGAATGTTACAATTCCAGCTTTTAAAAACAAGGTTCTTCCTAGAGGGGTTGATGCATAGAAGGAAATGGGACTTGGGAAAGGCTGAGGAACCTTAGGATTATAGAATTAAAAGTGATAACAGAGGCCATCTGGTCCAACGTCTTTATTTTACACATGAGGAAACTGAGGCTGAAGGGCATCAGTTTGTCCAAGGTCATAGGATGAATTTGAACTCAGGCTCCTCTACTGTAGAACTAGGGTTCTTTCCATGACGCCATTACCCTTTTGGGGACTCACTGAATCTGGAATATTTTCAGGCAAGCAGGAATCTCAGGTCTGAAGCAGGGGATGAAGGAAGGTGGATTAATATCTATCTCTGGCTGTGCCTTCACAATTTTCTGCATTGAGGGAGCCCATGGTTCCTTTCCCTCTGTCTTTCTACTCCATACACATATACTGATGCAGAAGGGAGTGAGTTAAAAGAAGGGGTCATAAATTTAGAGCTGGAAGAGCCCTGAGAAGTTATTTAGCCTACCCCCTACTCACTTTCCAGATAGAGACACGAATTCGCTGTCCTTTGCCCAGGGAGACTTCCCTGGCAGTAAGTGGCAGAGCTGAGCCCACCACCCTGGACTCCAAATGCAGTTTTGCTTTCCCCCTGCCTCAGGGCTGGTCTCCTCATCACAAACGCCAGCAGACACATTTCAGGAGGTGGAAGTTGAGCCAGTGCTGGGAGGAAGGAAGACTTGGAACATTTGTGTATTTCATGTCACCCTGCTGAATTACATCTGAAATCTGACCTTTCCCGAGCCGGCCAGATGTGCCCTAGAAATTCCCGAGTTACTCTCTTGCTATCTCTCCGACCATCCTTTTCCGGAGCCTGGAAAAGACATGATTCTTCCTCAGTGACCACTTGTTAATTTCCTAAGTGGTGGATTTTTAAGCTCTGGGCCTCGTGAGTTGCCCCTTGCAGATCTTTGCCTCTTTGGATATATTTGGTTCTGCCGAGCAGACAGTGACGCTGATTAACAAGTGTTAAGACTGGTTGCCTGTTTATTTTGGGTGACCATCGCCTGGAATACTAACACCCCTCTCCTATGACAGCCTTCTAGCAAATCTTCCCTTCTTTGCCTATAAAAACAATCTATAAACTGGCAAAGATTAAATCATAAAACTCCCGTTCCAATCCATTCAGCATCAATAGGCTGAGAAAGTGGAAACCGTGGAGGGGGCTGCATGAACGTTACAATAAATAAATCTTTTGAGCCTTAATTCTTTTCACAGAGGATAAATTTCTCTGCTGAAGAGGATGAATGGGATTGAAGGGGTTGGATGGTCACTGTCTATTTTTACCTCTAAGGCAAGGCCACCATAACTCACTCTCCCATTGTCAGTATCTTCCATTCTCTGTAGTAAGCCCAGGATGCAAAACCTGAACCTCAGAGCAATGCAGGGATTCCCTTCTGACAGAGTGGGTGCACAGAATTCACCTGGTTTGGCTGACTCACAGAGTCATTTTTTTTTATTGATCCAAGCCTGGGAGGGATAAAGCATGAGATGGTAGAAACAGCGTTGGAGTTTGAAGACCTGGGTTCAAATTATAGCTCTCCCACCTAAACGTTAGGCAAATTCAAATCCTTTTCCAAGCTTCGGCTCAGAAAACCAAGGGACTTGGGCTTGCTTATCTAGCTAAGTTCCTTTTCATCTCTGACATTCATTGGTTCAGTGAATTTATGAGAGGGCAAGAAAAGGGACTAGGGTAGGGGACAGAGGAGGTGGGGGGAACAGGCAAACAGTTTTTGTTCGAAACTGGGTTTGTTCAAATGAGAAACTATAAAATGTCTCGTTTGGAAGGCAGCTTCTAAATGAATGACTGCTGGTGTCTGATGCAGAACCTGCCATTACCGCTTGAAAATAGTAAGATCATGTGATTCCTGTCAGGATCACATGACGTGGGCTTGTTGAGGGTTCAGCATATGAATTTGGACAAGGAGGTGGTGCTCATCACAGTGCACAAGGAGGGGTTCTAGGGAGGTACAAATAAACTTTGTCCTTAGAACCAAATAGAGCCAAAATGTCCAAAACCAATTATAGCTCCCATGGCGTAGCTCAAGAGATAGGATTTCCATTTCCTCACTCTCTTGGATTCCCAGAGCTGAGATTTGGGGGTCAATCAGTTGGCAACTCTTCCATGATCTTCATACCCCGCCTCCCTCAGTCCCAGTTTCTTCCTCTGGAAGTGTTGGTTTAGAGAAAGGGCTTCATTTTGAAGCCTATGGGCTCCTTTTATAAAATAATGTTTTCAAATAACTGAAGGAAATGCTAAATTTCAGTTAGAAGTTAATGGAAACAAAGATGTAATTTCTTTTCTCTCCAAGTTCATAGATCCCCACAAATTCACCCGCAGACTCATTAGGTATCCACAGACCCAGGTTAAGATTCCCAGAGCTCCCGAATCTTGCATCATTTGGTTTTTATGTCCTAACACCTTGTTTCTCCATACTTGTGTTTTGCCATGCTTGATGTTCTCTCATTCAGCATTCACGGTCCATTCTTGAGCTAAGTTTCTGCTACGTTCTGTGACCAAGTGGGGGTTGAGTTGGCATCTGGCCGACAGGTGGAGATTTGGTCCTGACAGTGACCTTTGACATTTCCTCAGCAGCATGACATTTTGCTAGCAGTTTAATTTGCTTAAGTCTTGGACCTCATTTCATTTCCTCTTTCATGGGAAGAAAGAATTTTACCACCAGTGTATCAGAAGCATTTTTAAACTGATGGGGTATTTTTCATTTATGATTGAGCAATTATGTTTTCTAAGTGCTTTTTGGTCATTAGCTGTTCATTGCTGTAGACTTAAATCCAAGCCCAGCCCCATTCCCTTGTGGAAAGAGCCTGGATTGGGATGAGATTGAGTTGAAAACTGATGAGTTAAAGTTTCTGGTGATACCATTGTACGACCCAGGGCTCTACTCTAGCACCCTCAGCAGAGTCGGGAGATGGGTCCAAATGACCTCCCAGGACTTTTCCAGGTCAGATATTTAGGTTCTGAATACAGACAGGCACTGGCGGTTGGGAGACAGAGGCTCTAGTGCTGCATCTGACTGACTCCATGAGCACGGACACGGTTCTTTTCTCTCTGGATCTCAGTTTCTTGCTCTGCCACACAAGCAGATTGTCCTGGGTAGTCTGCAAGGGGCATCCAGTCATTTGTGGCACCTTGTGTGTGTAGCAGCAGAGGTAAATCACTCTCTCAGTGACTCAGAGCTGGAGGAAGGTTTGGAATTCCTGGCTCCCAAGCGCAGCTCCTCCGGGTGCAGCCCTGGCAAATGTCTCCAATTGAAAAGGCATCAGAGTTTGGGGTGCTCAGGGAAGGGTATTCATGGAATCCCTGTGATTGCAGCTTCATAGAAGGGGTTTCAGCTCAAGGCAATGTTTTATGACTAAGTTACAGTTCATTTCTCCGAAATCCCCAGCTGATCATGGAAACAGTGACAGACCCTTGGCCTGCATGAATAATACATCGAGTATGACTTAACCATAGCCAGCCCATTGACGAGGGAGCCCCAGGCCCAAGCAGGAGCTGGTTTCTCACCAGGAGTCCTAGCAGTGTGAGGAATTTGGGAAGCCAAAGCTGGAATATTCCTCCTGTAGTTTTTCTGTGCCCTTTTTCCAGCAGATGGAGAGGAGGTGGATGAGGAGGAAGGGAGTTCTAAAAGTGTTACATGAATCCAACAAGCTTGTGTTCTCGTTGCTTTGGTTTGCTGAGAGCGACAGGTTATTTTCTTATGTGGGATCTTGAGCCGAGGGTCTTTTTTTTTTTTTTTTTTTTTTTTTTGAGTTGTTGGGTTTTTTGTTTTGTTTTGTTTTTAATATGCCCAAACCATTGGCTTCTAGGCTTTTTTTGGGGGGGAAAAAAGGTTTCCATAGCCTTCCTACTTGGTGGGGGGAGGGAGAGGGAGCAAAGAATCCTAGCAAAGATAGTATAGCTGTGAAGTGAAGGGAGATTTTGGCCTGTTATGAGGAAGGCCTTCGTAATAACCAGAATCTAGCCAGAGAATCATTAGCCCTAGTAGGCAGTGAGTTCCCTGTCACTGGAAGTATTTAGAGATTGGATGTTCTCTGAGGTTGCTTCTAGTGACACAATTCTATGACTGTTAAAGTGTGATGTGGTGAGATGTGACATGGCAGAGTGAAAAGAATGTTGGGTTTTGAGTCAGAGGATCCAAGCCCTGGTTCTGCCATTAGCTATTTATTTGACCTTAATCTCTCCGGGTCTCAGTTTCCTCAAGGGTTAGACTTTCTGTGGTTGTTGTTTTAGTCATTTTTTCAGTCGTGTCTGACACTTCATGACCCCAGTGGAGTTTGTTTGTTTTTTTTGTTTGTTTGTTTGTTTGTTTTTCACGGAAATACTAGAGAGGTTTTCTATTTCCTTCTATAGTAATTTTGCAGATGGAAAAACCAAGGCAATGTTAAGTGACTTAACCAGGATCACACAGCTAGACCATGTCTGAGGCTGGATGGACTAATTGACTTCTAAACTCCCTCTTAGCTCCAAATCAATGTTCCTAACATCCTACCTCCAGTTATCTCCTGGGAAAATGGAGGTTGGAACAGATGGCAGTTTTCACAAGGTCTGGATTCATAGAGCATTAGAGAGACATTAGAACACATGCAACTTTAAGAGATACTAGGGAAAGGAAAGGGAGAGTATGAGCATTTATATGGCACCTACTGTATGCCAGATTGGTTTGGTTTTTACAAATATTATCTCATTTGATTCTCAATGAGAAATAGGTGCCATTATTGTTCCCATTTTACAGTTAAGGAAACTGAGGCAAAGGGAGATTAAGTAACTTTTCCAGAGTCAAAGAGCTAGTAAGTATGTGAAGCTCTATTTGAATTCAGGTCTTCCTGACAACGGGCCTGGTGCCCTACATACGGTACCACCAGTTGACTCTAGAATAAAATATTGAGATTAGAAGGGATCTTGGCACATAAGACTATCAGTTATATAATGAAAGATATTCAGGCTCTAGAGTTAGAAGTCCTGGGTTCAAATGTCACCTCGGACCCTTTATGATCAGGGGCAAGTCGCTTAATTCCTTGGCCTCAGTTTCTTAAATCTGTAAAATGAGATTGGAATAGAGGTCCTTTCTAGCTCTAGATTATGATAGAAGGGATCTTGGAAAACAGAAATTTAGAATAAATTTTTCAGACCAAGATGGGACTTGGGAAATCTAGTTTAATGCCCTCGTTTTGCCAATAAGGAAACAAAAAAACCAGTTTGGCTAATTTGGTTAGCCAAATTCTCACTTTCTCTGCATTTTTCTCTCAAGTGTTCCTGTTGTTCAGTGAAATGGGGCAGGGGCCATACAGCAATCCCCTAGAGTTCTTCTGAGAAGTGTTACTATCACAGAACAAGAGAACCAAAACGAGTTCCAGATCCATGCAACTATGAAGGAAACATTTATTTTCACAGCCGAAAGTGTTTTCCTGTTAACTTCCAGAGTTCCTGGGACAGAACATCCTTGCTGAGCCTATTACAAGATATATTTACCCTGCTGGGCCCCCAGTCCAGAGGGATGCAAAATAGCTGAGCTGGAAGTTGGAAATGATGAGGATTGGTTCTTTATGTCTAAAATTTTCTAGCACATTGGTTTTGAGCCATTGGTGGATGGCCAAGGCTTAGAGCCATGGCCACGAGATAAGATCAGGTGGACATGAAAGGGAGGTAAATTAGAATCTCTGAATGAGCAATGAACTTTGGAGCCAGGAAAGATAGTGGAGACAGATGGGTGGTGATCACAGAACCTCACTGACCATAGTTCTGAGAGCCCAGCTGTAACTCACAGAAGCCTAATGCGGGAGTTGGAAGGTGTTGGGCCACAGAAGAGTAGCAAAAATGGAAGAGGCTCAAATATGTTGAATCCAGCCCCTGACAGGAGAAGAAAATGAAGGCTGGAGAAGTCTCTTATTAATGTTTCTCAACTGCTTAGTCACTGAGCTGGAATTAAATTAAACCCAGGTCTCTGAACAGCTTGTCCAATGTTCTTTCCATGATCTCATACCCACTTCACATGACCATCTACTCCCTTAGCTGACAAAAACAACAGTAATCATACTGAAAAGATAAATATTTTGTCTTTTCATCTCGTATGAGCTTTACACCAACTCTGTGAGGTAGGAACTATAGGAATTATTTGTCTCCATTTTTCAGATGAGGAAAATGAGGCACCAAGAGGTCAAGTGACTTTTTAAAAGGTTATTTTTATTTTAGATTAACAAATATCAATTAACATACAGAACAGAAAAAGAGGGTTTGTCCATAAAACTGCGGATCTCTATTACGTATGGCTTGCTTTTCTTTTTAATTATATAAGGTCAGCCTTTCAAAGCTGTCATGATTGTCTGTGCTTCTTTTTGGTCTTCCTTTTGTTCTTCTCAATTAAAAAAAATGCCTCATTGATTCTCTTTTCCTTCTTTCCTCACTCTCTTAACCCACCCTATCCCCCACAATTGGAAAAAAGAAAGAGAAAAATTATAGTCAAGCCAATAAAAAAAAAAAAAACCACATTGTTTGTGTCTGGAAATGTGCATCTACATCTGGACTCCATCCCTTCTCTGTCAAGAGGTGGGGAGCACATTGTTCCTCTGAATTCCTGGTGGGTCATTACATTGATCAGGCTTCCCTTGTCTTTCCAAGTTGTTTCCCTTTATAATGTAGTTGTTATTATAGAAATTGTCTTACTGGTTCTACCCACTTCATTCTCTCAGTTCATAGAGATCTTAACATATTTTGATCAAGAGGGTGTTGCTTGTGATCACATAGGTAGAAAGTGACAGGCGTGAGATTTGAACTCAGCCCTCTTTCGACTCCAAAAACAAAGTTCTTTTTTCTGTAAAATGAATATATATTTCATCGTGAAAAGAGTGTATTGGGGGAAAGAGTGGACTAGAGTTTGGTCCCACTGGCTTTCCAGGTCCTTCTGACCTGTCTCAGTCATGAAATGATTTGTACATGAATACCCGCTGGTCAGGGTCAGAATCCAGGACCGGTTCTGAGGGTCCAGTGCCTTTTTGCTGAACCACAAAGTCTTTATGGGAATAACACACAGGCTGTTGATTTTGCATGTGCGAGACATGGGTACAAATGCATATGTGTTATACCCAGAAGTACAGAACGATTAAGTCAGAGAGGTCAAATTCAAATAGAAATAGGGCCACTTTGGGTTTTTCAGGCTGCATGCTGATTTAGAAAACAACACAATACATTATCTTTGTTCTTCCTGTGTTTTTATTTATTTAGTTAAATGTTTTCCCAATTACATTTTAATCTAGGTGAGTCTTCACTCAGAGGTCATGAGGCCTGGGAGCTGGATGTTTGACACCTGTGCCTTATTTAACTTAGAGTTAAGATATCTGGTTATCCGGAGACTTGGCTGTGATACTTACTGGCTGGGTACAGATCACTTAATTTCTCTTGAGCTTCAGTTTTCTTATCTGTGAAATGGGTTCACATTTCTGAAGTTACCCTTTCTCAGAGTTTGGGAAAGGAAAACAGAAATGCTATTAAATGTTATTGTTTTGAGAGAACTGGGAGTAGAGCACTAGTCTCAGGGCCAGAAAACTTGGGTTCAGGGTTTGCCTCTGATTCATCCTGACTTTGTGACCATGACTAAGTCACTTAACCCCTCATGGCAGACACAGACGAGGCGTCGGGAAAAGGTGTGTTCCAGGGATTCTCTGAGCCAAGGAAACCACATTGTTCTTTAATTATTTTCAGTCATGTCTGACTCTTCCCTGACCTGGCTGAGGGTTTTCTTGGCAGAAACATTGGAGAGGTTGATTTTATTTTACAGAGGAAGAGCAGATTAAGTGACCTGCTCAGGGTCCCTCAGCTGGAATGTCCGGGGCTGGATTAGAACTCCCCAAGTGAGTCTGTGATTCTCAGCTGCGGCAGCCCCGGCGGCCCAGACTCTCACCCCGTCTTTACTGAGACAGCAGAGCGCAGACCTTGGACTTCGAGTCTGTGCTCCTGGCTCCACCACTTGCTAGCTGTGTGGCCTGGACAAGTCACCCCCTTTCTGCTTTTGTAAAATGAATGGGGTAGCTGGGGGTCTTCCAGCTCTGATGAGCTTTGCCCTCCTCCCTTTGATTCTGCGTCATCTTTCTCTTTCATGAAACATTCAGCTCTCTGGGACCCAAGTTTTTCCTTAAAGGAAAAGGGAGCCCCAGCCATGCCCGCTGGAGCACCGGCGTCGGGAGCACAAATTTGGGGACGAGCAGACAGAGGGAGAGGTCCGTCCTTGTCCCGAGGTGGCCGGCCCAGCCACGGCGGCCATGCTGACTGTGAACAAGGCCAGCCCAGCTTTGAGAGGTGCAGAGTTTAGCCAACACTTGGCTCCTGGCTAAGGCTTGGGGCTAACCACCCAATAGAAATGTGCACCTTTAACATGACATAAATCTGAATGAGAAGCATGAGTGTAACAGAAAGAAAGCCAAGCCCTGAGTCCGGAGAATGTGGTTCAGGAATCACCTCTGACCCTTGGGGTTGGGGTGAATCTCGCTTAAATTCTCATTGCTCCCAGGCAGCCTCCCTCAGCAGAGAAGGCACCCTTTGTCATTGTTAAAGACAATTTCTCTGATTAAAAAGCAATAAATCTGAACAAAATTCATGCCAAGGAGGAAGAGTTGTCAGTGGCAGCCAAATTTTCTGGGAAGGCTTCTCGGAGGAGGCGTCGGAGCAGAGCTTTGAGTGGCGACTGAGATGACTGCCTCCTGAGCTTTTTGCCGGCCGGAAAGTAGCCAGCAAGCTCTCCCTGAAAGCAGGACAGGTGTGACTATTTAAAGCTAGAGAGTCTAGCTTCCCGCACCTGCTCCCGCTACCCCCAGCATTATCATTCCGTGGAAGCCTGTCTGCTCACTTCACAGTTTTAAAGTGGTAGATGTTGATTTCCCTGAGTGATTTCTCATTAATGCCAGCTCAGAAGCAGGATGCCAGCTGCTGCCACCACCAGGCCCTGTTAGTCTTCTCCTGTACCAGAGTACTCATCCATTCATTCCCCAAGGGTAGCCGGCTAGAAGTGCTTTGGTTACTCGCGGAAAGGGCCCCACGGCTAATCATTGTGGCTCCAATTTCTATTTCACTTTATAATTTACAAAACACTCTGCTGACATCCGTTCTGTGAAGTCAGGGGGCTGAGCGTTGCAATCCACATTTTGCACATTTTACAGGAAAAGTAAGTGTGACTTGCCCAGGACCACCCAGTTTAATTAGTGGCAGGGCTGGCACTTAAAACCGGGTCTTGTGGCTCTGATACCAGGGCTCCTTCCTCCGCACCATGCTTCTTGAGGAGTCCAAGGTGGGCTGCCTTCTGTTTTGGACCTTTGAGGAGCTGTCCCAAGCAAGGTGGAGGGGTCGGGATCTTACCTGCTTCCTCTGCCGCTCCATGCCGACCAAGTCACTGAAACACATCCCCCTCAGGGAGGAATCCCAGGGCCAGATCAGGTCTCATCAGAAGCTCTTAATTCTTGTTCATTTGACCGGCCCAGGACCTGCTTCAGCCCCGACATGCACACTTTCACTAGTGGGATGTTCCCACTTAACTAATGTAGGACAGTCAGAACATTAGAACCAAGCAGGGAGCTCCTAGAAGGAGCTAAATGGCCTAAGTGGAGAATCTCAAAGTAGGGGAGTCCGAAAGCTGCTCCAGCCATCAAATTAGCTAGCCTCAGTTTCCTCATCTGTAAAATGGGGATATTAGCCCCTGGCTGACAGGGTTGTTGTGAGACTCAAATGAGATAAAATTTATAAAGCACTTTGCCAGCCCTAAAGTGTTTTATATATAAATGCTTGCTGAAGACAAGTTCAGAGACTGACTTCACAGTCCTGAACACTAGATTAACCTGAGCCTTTTACGGAGCGGGGAAGGGACTTCTCACAAGGGAACTCCGCTTTTCCCAGGAACATAAAAGAAATGACTCATTTGCCCAGAGAGTTGTCCCAGGAGGAAGCCCGACCATAACCCAGAGGAGAGGGGCAGCCAGTACCAGACGCTGGCAGGGCAGAGTTCTAGAGGAGAGCAGATTCCAGCAGGAGCTCCTGGCCCAGTCCCCCTCAGAGGTGTGCCCGAATCACTCACCGAGGCTGGAAAGCAGCCAGGTGAGCTAATGAGCACAGAGGCTCCCGCTCCAGAGCTGTTGCTACACAGCTGCCTCCCAGGACAGCAGCAGCCCCATGCTGATCTGCCGCAGGTATCCCAGCATGGGGCATGGCCATTCCCAAGATCCTCTGCCAGGGTGGAAGATGAGTCACAGGATGAGAAAGGCCCGTAGGAGAAGCAGAGGCCCGGCTCTGAGTTTCACCACTGTGGCTGATGTGAAATGAAAGGGCTGACGGCAGGGCCCCTGTTTGACATTCTCTGGCTTTACCAGTTGGGTTCCTTGTTACCCAGAATTACTCTTCATCACCGTACCTACTTCCCTCATCAAAACCTCGTTCCTTTCTCTGGAAAAGGACTTGCTGCGAGTCATGTCTATCTCAGTATGAGTCTGAGCTTCCTTCTCCCAGGAGTATTTGAATTTCTCCCCTCATTGGGGCATCCCTGGAGCATCTCTAAATCCCAGATGTCAGAGTGGGAAGGAACGTAGTCCAGACTCCTCATTGTGAAAAACGAAGCCCCACCCTGTAGGCAGCTGGCCGGCCTGCCTGTGGGCAGAATTGGGGCAGACTTGAGGGGCAGAGAAACAATAGGAGTGGATGTTGCAGAGACAGATTTAGGGAAATTTTTCTAAGGATTGAAGTTTAGTGAAATGGGCTGCCCGAGGGGGTGGTGAGTTCCCTGCTGTTGGGGGTCTTCAGACGGACTGTGCGATGGACTGAATGGGGGCTACATTTGAACTAACAAATGCCATCACTACCCCTTGCTAACATCATGACTCTGGCCGAATGATTCAGCCTCAATGTTCTTTTCTGTAAAATAGGGATAAAAATAGCTTCTGCCTCCCTGAATGGTGGTAAGAATCAAATGAGATCATGTATATAAAGTGCTTTGGGCACCTGGAAGCACCGAGTCGACGCCGCTCATTAATACTGTGGTGTGGGGGGGGCGAGGGGGAGTTCAGAAAGTCTTTGCAATCCTTTCTTTCTGGGAGTCTGTAATGATTCCATGATGTCCTCTCTTGCTCTGCGCTAAGCTGAACAGGAAAGCTGAGCTGTATTATCTGGCCAGATCCTCAGAGGCTCACCTATGAGGCTGCTCTATTTAAACTATTGATCTTGCATAGAACCTCAGGCCCGCTCCCATCAGATCAAGTCAGTGCATTAACCCTGGCTGCCAGAGACATGGACTACCTGAGCCCTGGAGGGCAGAGGTTATGTGCTGGGGGAAATACAGATTTCATTCATTCTTGCATTCTTTTTAATCAGCATCGACTCATGGAATATCAGAGCTAGAAAATCAGAATCTAAGCTGGGAGAAGCTTAGAAATCACCTAGTCAGATAAGGAAACTGAGGCCCCCAGAGGAGAAATTATCTACAGCTAATGAGTATTGTATGTAGGATCAAAATGTACCTTCTGAGTTCTGCAAATGAGAAAACAAGCGTCCCAGAGAAGGCTGGGGACTTGCTGGAGATCACATGCAGCTAAACCATATCCAAGTCAGCCTTGGAACCTTGGTCTGAAGACTCCAATATTTGATTGTACCAAACTGCTTTTGTTTGTTGTTTTTCAATTGTGTTTGACATTTTGTGATCCCATTTGGGATCTTCTTAGGAAAGACCCTGGGATGGCTTGCTATTTTCTTCTCCAACTCATTTTATAGATGGGGAAACTGAGGCAAACAGGGTGAAGTGACTTGCCTAGAGTCACCCAGCTAGTTCTGAAGCTAGATTGGCCTGTCAGGTCTTATTAATTCCAGGCCCAGCACTCTATCCACTGTGCCATCTAGCTGCTTTTCCCTCCATGAATATTATTCCTCCAGAGGAGGAAGAGCTTCCCATGGGCAGGAGTGATGAGCAAAGGTCCCCTGGAGGAGGTGGGAATGAAAATGGGCCTTGGGAGGGTTGGTTCTGAAACGACTTAAAGCCCGGGGCACTCTCCAAGTCCAGCTGAATTGTTGGGCAGGATGCCCACCTCAGTCTCCTATTTCCCCTTAGCTCTTTGAGTTTACTCAGTCTCCGAGGTGGTATTCCATCCCCCCTCACCCCGTTTTCCCTTTGGTGTCCATTGTGTGATCCCTTCCATTGGAGGCATCCAACGAGGTTCTGCTCAATAGGGCGCTTTGAGAGCCCCTCCACACACTGAGGCGCTTCTATGGAGACGGGACTGGCTCCCAGTCTCAACAGAAGTGTCAGTGAGATGCCCATCCTGTAGGAGTCTGGTTTTTGGGAAACATAAGTTTTAGCTTCATTATTTTAGCAGCGAGGGATGTGGACCCACGAGAGAAGGACACCATGAGGATTATGGGAAATGAGAGCAGAAGGCCACACTGGCTCTCTGCTGGGTCCCTCCGCCAGCTAATTTGAAGCCCTCTGTAAGCAGTGGCTCTCCCTGCCAAGACCCTGGGAGGAGATGGGAAATCGTGGGGTTTGGTTTGATAGTGAGAGCACAGTGACTGAGAACGCCACATGGAGGATTTTTAACAAGCCTTTCCCTAAACAGAACATGCAGAGAGAGGGAGGAGGGAGAGAGGGGGGAAAAAACTACCCTTCCTTGGTAAACAGATTAAAATAATACTTGGCACTTATGTAGCGCTTTTAAAAAAAATCCTTCAAACACTTTATAAACACTAGCTAATTAATTGAGCCGGCTAAATCTGTCTGCAGTTGGTGGAAAAAGTGTGAGAAGAGCTAAAAAAAAAAAAAAAAAAAAAAAAAACCACCACATAATTCTACAACATTCCAACTTTTATCATCAACTGAATGGTGTCAGAGCCTTCCGGGCACCTTTGAAACTTCTCCTGCTCTGACATGCAGGATTCCTGACACCGACAGGCTTCTTGGTACATTTTAGGGCCTAAATGGGAGTCAGCCATCCAGCTGCTGGTTCCCTGCCTGATTTGTGCATCAAACCTAGATACAATAGCTGAACAGAAACTGGGGAGCCCTGCTCCAAGCTGGATACTCAGAACAGCATTTCTAGGTCACCTGATCTTTCTTCTTTTTTACTCGCAGATGAGGCATTGGGAATCTGAGGGTTCGTTCACTTAGGGAACGGTCTGGGACCATGGCATCTTGGAATCCCCCAGTCCTGTTGCTAGAGTGGGCTGGAGGGAACTTTGGGTCATAGAACTGAGAATGATAGAATTAGAAAGGATTTTAGAACATAAGAACTTGGAGCAATTCTATGCTAGTAAATATGAGAACTTAAAAGAAGTAGATGAATATTTCACAAAATAAAATACCCAAATGAGTAAAATAGGGTGTGGGTCATGTAAATTGGTTAATTTTGGAGAAATCAGCCATTTAATAGCAGCCCTGCAAAAAAGATATCAGGGCCATACTGATTGACAATTGAGCTTCACTTCAAAAGCCAACTATTTTTTTTTATTTTGAACACCAAATAAAATTAGTATTTCCTTTAAAAGGTTGAACAGAAAAAATTATACATGAAATTGTGACTCTCTGTTATACACTGCTTGCTTTTCCTCTTCAGTTTATCATAAATTCACTATGTAACTTTCAAAGCTGTCCTACTTGTCTGTGTTTCCTTCTGGCTTTCTGTCTGTTATAGAGCATTAAAAGAATATGCTTCAATGATCTGGCTTACTTTTTTTATTTTTAACCTTTTTTTCTCTGCTCACCCCTTTCCTTGCTAACTATCCCCCCCAAAAAAAAGAAAAAAGAAAAAGAAAATTCTTGTAGCACATATGCACAGTCAAGCAAAACAAATCCCCACATTGGCGGTGTCTGAAAATGTTAGACTATTTCTAAATATAGAGGAAGATGGTAGGCGACTCATTTCCTTCCATGAGAATAATATAGTTTGGATCCCTAAACCTGACAAAATCAAGTCTGGAAAAGGAAAAAGAGCCAAGGAGTGGGGAAAGGGAGAGTGTTAGAACTAGAAAGAATCTGGTTGTTCGGCACCTTCCTTTTGTAGAAGAATCTCAGGAAAAACAGCTTGTTGTGGTGATTTAGTGCCTAAGCAAAGACTAGAACTTGGTTCTTCTAAGCCCACAGTTCTTTCTACTACACTGGGATGTTTAGGTAGTAAGCAGGGGGACCTTTATGGAGGTTGCTTCCCCACTCTGGTGCGTCTTAGCTTTCTATGGAACTCTGGGGTCTCAACATTTTCCCTGTGCTACCCCCAACTTCTCTTTCTACTCTAGCTACAAAATGAGTATGTGTATGTGGTCTCTCCCTCTCTCTTTCTTTTTCTTTTCTTTCTTCCCTCCTCCTTCCCTCTCTCCCCTTGCTCCTCCTTCTCTCCTCCTTTCCTCTATCTCTTTCCCTCTCTTTCTTTTTCCTTGTCTATCTCCCTCTGTCTTCCTCGCTTTGAGTCACATATAATATCTTTCCTTTCTTCTTTCCTCCCTCCCTTCCTTCCTCTCTTTCTCTTTCCCTGTATTTTTTCTTTCTCCTTCCTTTTCTTTCTTCCTCTCCTTTTCTCTATCTCATGCATATGTAGCACTCCTTTCCTCTCTTCTTCCCTCTTTCCATTTTTCCTTTCCTCCATTTCTCTTTCCCTATCTTTCTTACACACACACACACAACACACCCTCCCTTATTTCACATATTTTTAGAAATAGAGAAAGGTTGCCATTCTCTTATTAGTATGAGATGTATTTGACAGGAAATAATATCCTATATGGTTTTCATTTTAAAAATTTGAGAGGAAGTATGCAGAAGACCTGGGTTCAGAAGTTGACCAGTCTTAAAATGAAGGGCTTAGACTCCGTGACCTAAGGTCCCCCCCAGATCTGGAGTTATGACTTTTATCATTTTCCCTACAATAGGAAGTTCGCTGGACTTGGAGTCAGCTGGTTTTGAGTTCTGGCTCTTGATGCCAGCCATGTGGATGGCCACAACCGGCAAATCACTTCCGTCCTGTGAACCCTTTGGTTTCCTCTTGTAAGAAATAGGGACCATGAGCCCCAATTCCCCCATCTCACAGGTGTGGCCAGAGTCAACCAAGCAAGAAGTAGCAGTCAGGATCTGAATGCAGGTTTTTAAATTCCAAATCTAGTATCTATTTCCCTTTATTCTGCCTTCCTCATGGTATCATAAAGAAAACATCTATAAACTTTAAAAAATAAAATTGCTATCTTTTGTTTCTCCATTGCCTAAATTTCTACATTTATACCTTTTCCCCTCCTTTCCCAGAAAATCATCCCTTATTTTCCATTCTTTTTTAATGTTATGCATGTACATTCATTTTTTAAAAATCATTTTTTATTAATGGGAAACTATTCCTTATAATGAAGTTTTTTTTTTAAAAAAGAAGAGAAAAATAATTCAACAAAATCAGTTGATACACTGAAAGCCCCCTGATATTATATGTGGCTCTCTTCCTTCCCCAGACCTCCAGCCTCTGCAAAGGAGTAGGAGTAGGAAGTTTTCTTTTCTTTAGAGGCAAGCTGTTTCTGCAAGCCATTGATGGGTATTGAAATGTGGAGCTGTTATTACTTGTGATTGTTTTATGCTCCGTGTTCATTCCCTTAGTCATCAGGAGCTAGCTTCCTGCTAGGCGGAAGTCTCCTTCCGCACTCTATCCTGCCATGCTTGTTTTGCACACTTCCATAAGTTCCCTGTTGGCCCCTGGGTCCTTTTCCTCATATTCTCTGGCACTCCAGGCCCCGGAGGGTGACTTCAGCACCGTCCTCTAGGGCTGGATTGGGAGATAGCAGGGGTCTCTACACATTCCCATACCCTCCCCAGCCCCTCCCCCTTTGTCCCGAGGGATGCTGCCGGGCTGGCCTTGGCCACCCAGCCTGCCCCGGGTCTCTCCTCATGACACATGTGTTTTTTGTCGTTGTTTCAGGAGTGCGAGGTCAGGAGGGGCTTCAGGTGCTGCAGCCCAAAGACCACGTGTCCGTGGCCGAGGGCGAGACCGTGGTCCTGAACTGCACGGTGCCTGGGATACCTCCTCCGGGGCCAGTGAGGTGGTTCAAGGGAAAGGAGCCCCAGAGGCAGGAGATCTACAATTTCAAAGGAGGCTCCCACCCACGGATTAAGCCAGCTGCCCTACGCCCCAGCAACTCGGACTTCTCCATCAGCATCAGCCACATCACTCCGGAGGACTCGGGCACCTATTACTGCGTGAAGTTCAAGAAAAATTTCCAGGATCCTGACACAGAGCTTAAATCTGGAGAGGGCACCATGCTCTCCGTGACGGGTGAGTACGGCCTGCTGGCCGGGGTGCCACGAGGGGGAGATCCTTCCACCCCCCACGGTGGGCCAGGTTGCTGCTCTTTCAGCCTATGCTCACCCCCAGAGCCGCTTAGAACCCCTTGCCCAACCCGGGAACTGGGGCTGTTTTGCCCCTTTGTTTTCCATTGTCCCAATGTGCCAGAAGCCATTCACTGTGGAAATCTGCTGCTTGGAGAGGTTGCTTTGACTGACTGCCTCAGAGCTAAGCCCAAGTGTTGTACAGGCTTTGGTCAGAAGGATCCTGACAGGCCATTGGGCCCAAACTTCTCATTTAATTGAGGAGGGAGTTCAGGCAGGCCCAGGGTGAAGGGGCTTGGCCAAGGTTGCACAGGTGGTGCTTCCTAACTCCATATCCCGTGGCATTTCCAGGGCAGCTTCCTGCGGGTCCTCCTTTGGTTCTTTAACTCCACGTTTTTCAGTGGCTCAATCAGTCACTAAGTATTTCTTAAGCTTTAACTGTGTGTGCCAATAAGCATTGGGGATGTAGAGACAAAGATGACTCGAGGGTTAAGTGAGCCATTTGTAGTCACGGACAGCTCATATGGGGTGATGATACTGGACTGTCCATCCGTTCTGTCAAAGAATAACTCCTCAGCACCCAGCATAGCATCTCAATATATGTGTGCCAAATCCAGGTGAGTCAATGAATATGTATTAAGTCACTACTATGTGCTAAGCACAGTGATAGGTGCTGGAATTAAAATAAAGTCCTTAAAAGACAGTCCTTATCCTTGAGGTCACACAGCTAGTAAGTATCTGAAAATGGATTTGAACTCTGGCCTTCCTGATTCCAGGGCCAGAACTCTTTTCACCCTGCCACCTAGCTGGCCCAAAGGGCTCATATTCTAATGCAGGAGATAACATGGAGACAACTATGTAATGAAGATATAAATATATATATGTATATATATAACATACATATGAGATATCATAATATTATAATAAATAACATATTAACAATTTTATACAATATTTTATATAATTATTAATTATAATGTTGTTCATATAATTTATCAGTATAAAATATTAACAATATGTGTTGATACATATTATCACATGATAAATGATGGAGACGGGAACCTATGGGATTGTCTTCAGCTCAGCTAGAGTCCTCCATCCCACTGACTCTTGTAGATATCTCTATTTCCAAATTTGTTTGCTCATCTTCCCAGAGACGGTTGTGATGTAATAGAAAGAAAGTTGGATTTGTCATTAAAAGATCTGAATTCAAATGCAGGTTCTGCTACTTGCTACACTGGTGATCTTCCCCTTTCTGGATCTCATTTTTCTTATCTATAAAATAAGGCACTTATACTAAAGTCCAAATTTCCAGCTCTAAACCCTATGAACTTGTGTGTTAAGGCCCTTTCCAACTCTGCTCTCTTGGGTACTTAGGTCCTTCCCAGTTCCAACATTCTTTGTTCTAATGTCACTTAGCTGTGACATTCTGTATTCTAAGGATGCTTTCTTGCTGAACATACACTTTCTGTAATACTGAAGAACTGGGGGCATTTTCACTGGTCTTTTTTGCAGAAACAAAACCTGCATGTTACAACCATAGGCTGGTGTAGACATAGGGTGCTGACTTAAGCACCCAGAACAGGGGATGGTAGAGTAGGGGCATCCTCGATCTCAAAAAACATCCCCTAGGAAGCTTTTCCAATCTTGAGAATGTTTCCATCTAAACAGACTCCAGCATAACAACAAACACTTACTGTCCAAACACACAAAACGTGGCTGTATCAACCAGCAGAAATGTCACTGAGAATCTGTCGAAGCTCAGAAAAGTCTCCCTGCATTCTGTAAATAGCAAACCCGAAAGGAGAGCATGTGATGTGGGCTTTGTTTCACCCGGTCCCCAGAGCAGCTCCCTGGTGGCTGCTACTGCTGCTGGGAGGTAGCTTTGTCTGTGGAAAGAGACCAAGAGACGTACCTTGGTAACAGAGATCTGGGATTCTGTCCAGCCTTGTGACTACGCGTAGTAATAATAACTCCAACATCATAGATAGATTAAGTCTTGAAGTTTTAGAAGGCATTTTCTATAAAACAATATAGTGTTGCAAGCATGGTATTATTGTCCCCATTTTACAGATGAGGAAACTTAGCCTGGGACCTTTCAGAATGGAAGTGTGGGACCTGAAAAAAAATAATGATATTAATTCTTATTATGATAACTAGCTATTATATAGTGCATACTGTGTGCCAGTCACTGTGCTAAATGCTTTACAAATATTATTTCATTTGATCTTCATCACAACCCTAGGAAGTAAGTCCTATTATCCTATACACATTTTATAGATGGACAAAGAAAGCTTCCTGACTATAAATCCAGCAAGTCTTTTCTTCTTTCCTTCTAAATTTCCTTCTCTGTTGAAAGAGGAGTTAGACTAAGTGATTTGTAAGGTCCCAACTTTAAATCTTATGATTTTATGACTGGATAATCTCCAGTGACCATTCCAACTGTTTACACTCTGGTGGTAAGCTTACTTTTTGGTCACTGAGGAAAAAAAGATTTCCAGTACTTCTAAGCCTGTCACTTTTCAATTGACCTTACTTTCTCATATTTTGATTAAAAATAGATAATAAACAGATCTTAGAATCATAAAAAGATCATAGACTTGTAGAGCTAAGAGAGCCTTTATAGAGACCATTTCTTCCCATCTCCTCCCTTTATAGATGGGGAAATGGGCCCTGGGAGAAAAGTGACTTACCTAAAATCACTGTCAATGTCAGAACTGGGACCTGATCTTGATCTCCTGACTTCTGGACTAGACTAGTCCTGGACATTTCATGAAAATTCACATCTCTTCCTGTTATAAATGCTTACCCTATTATTTTTAACAGTATGTTTTACTTAGATGATTCCTTTCTTGGAGGATAAAAATTAATGGGATAATATAAACATAGGTAAGTGAAACTAAAAGTGTGCTATAGTATGTTAAATATTTACAAAACTGGCTATAAAAACAAGTAATTTATCTTTAAAAAAGGTAATAATTAACAACTAAGCAGTCCCAAGTTAGTCTTTCTAACTTGGGCCAGTGTGGATAGAAATAACCCATGCACCTGGACTCTCTAAGTATTGGTCCAAATTGACTAGCCCTTCTTTTTTTTTCACTGTTAATAACCATTATGTACAGTGACCCACCAAGTAGTTCTGAAAGAACCCTTTGCTTTTGCCCATTTGTGCCTTTCCTCAGACTTGACTGTGGCCTCCCTCATGGTTAGTGCAGGGTCACAGAACACAACCTTGTGACAGCCAATGGGATGCCCGGAGTACCTAGCGGGCCTTCAGGAAGGACTTGAGTTTAGATCTGGTAGGAGCTTTTTTTTACCTGGCAACGGTGGGCCCCTTCCTAGGCATGGTGGTGGGGCCTATGGAGGCTCCATCATCAGTGTTCTTCCGGATGACCAGCACCCCTGGGGCTGCCCGTTTCTGCCAGAAGCAGGCGGCTCTGGGAGCCAAGTCCCTGTGCGGGTGGCTGCCGGTGGCCATGACCTTTGTGGCTCCCTGCCCTCAGAGAGGCCCTAGGCAAGGCCTCACTTGGTGGTGTTTGGGCCTTAGTGAGCTTAAGTCAAGTAAATGGCAGTTGCGTCTGCTTTGGCCAAAAACCCTAAGGGTCGTCCTCTCTCAGACTGTTTATTTTTCCCTTGGTAAAGGCCATTCATTCTCTGCCTCTTTTCTTAGCTGACCTTACTCATGGATTGGACATTGTCTCAATCAAACTAAGACCCATTACAGACCTCAGGTCTCCCCTGCCTGTGGGGCCATCTCCGTGGCCCTGGTCAGTGTCTGGCTCCTGGGCCCAGATGGCCCTCGGGGAAGGTGCGGCCCTCCCTCCTGAGTCCAGGTCACCTGTGTGTCAGGTGGTGAGACTGGCACAGGCACTAAATGGGGGGCACTGAGTGGGGTTTGGTAGCAGCTCTCATGAAAGAACTCACAAGGCTTTCTCCTTGACAAAAGGCACATGTATTTATGAGAAGAGGTTGGACAAAATGAAGCGGTAAAATAGGCACCAGGAGGGGTAAAAGTGAAATAGAGTCGGGAGAACACACAATGAGCAAGAACTGGGACAATCCCATGAGGGGGGAGTATATCACTGACTGGCAGGCTAACGCCTAAAAGGCACTCAACACCCTAAAAGACTTAACTATAACAAGGAGAAAGAGACTATGAGACATGGGGGAAAGGTGGGGGAAGGAGGAAAAAACCAAGAGGCTTGAGAGAAGGATGGGGAAAGGAGAAAGATACTCGGGGAGCTAACCCCAAAAAGGCTTAAGCAAAGATGGCGAAGGCTGCGGACAGGTTTGACGTCCTGGACACAGCAAGGTGGGGTTAGCTGCGACCTCCCCAGGACCAAGCCTGTAAGGCCCCACCAGTGCTCTCCCTGCACCTCAGTGAGGAGCTCATGGAGGCTCTCTGCCAGCCCCATCCAGTGCCCATGGCCCGATGGAGCTGCCCTCTGTGAGAGGGAAGGACAGACGGCGCCTTTGTGAACATCCTCTTTCTGGACGCTCCTTTCATTCTGGTTTTGTGTCCTCTCTCCTGCTTCTTCTCCTCCCATCCGTCCGACTGCTCCTTCTCACCCCGCGACTCCATCCAGGTCCCTCCTTCTCCATCCAGGTCCCTCCCCTCCCCCCCCCCCAGGTGTCCCCGGGCTTCTGCTCTGGGCCCTCTTCTCCTTCCATACTGTTTAGCTGGGTGATCTCATCAGTCCCCGTGGTTTCCATTATTATTTCTCTGCCGCTGACTCTCAGATTTATATATCCAGCCTTAATAATTCTTCCCTAAACTCTAATCATGCATCTCCAGCTGCCTGGAAATACCAAATTGGACGCCCCATAATGTCATAAGCTCAACCTCCCCCAACGGAACACATTCTTTTCCCTCTGAGACTTCCCCTTTCTAGCTTCCTTAACACCAGTCTTTCTCCCAGTCATCCCAGCTCTCAGCTTACTCCTTTACTCCTTTGCTTCCTTTCATCCCCTTTATCCAGCCTGTTGACAAGTTTTATTGACTCTTGTTTAATGGCACCTCTGGTGTGTCTCTTGTTCAGTGACACTGCCCTCTTCCCCCGGGGCAGGCCCTCATGACCTCATACCTGGGCTGTGGCGGCAGCTGGTGCTTAAAGGCTCTCACCCCTCTGGCCTGTCATTCAGGCAGCTGGCAAATGGGCCTCCCGGAGGTGCAGATCTCCCAGGAAAACCCTCCTTTGGTAAATTCCAGGGACTCTCTGTTCTCTCCAGAATCAAATTTAAATCCTCTGTTTGGTTTTTAAAGCCCTTCATCCCCTGTCCCATCCGACATGCAGTCATCTTACAATTTGCCCCCCATTCTCCCTTCCTCCATCATGTACTCTGGCAGCCAGTGACACTGGCCCTGTTACTCCTCACAGAAGACACTCCTGACTGGGCATTTTCACAAATTGTCCCTCCGACTCTCTGCCTCCTCACCTGCACCTTCCAGCTGTCTTCATCCTCTCCCAGAAGCCTTTCCTGGGCCCTCTAGACGTGTGTTTTCTCTCCTGTTACATCCAATTGACTCTGAATATGTCTTGTTTGTGCAGTTTTTTCATGTTGGTTCTCCCATCAGTGAGCGACCATCTCGAGAGAAAGAACGATTTTTTGCCTTTCTTTGTATCCCTAGTTCTTAACACAGTGCCGGGCACAAACTAGGGATACAGAGAACATATATGTATATGTATAGGTATAGCTAGATAGAGACATAGATAAAGACAAAGAGAGAGACAGAGACAGACAGACAAAGAAAGAGACAGAGACACAGAGAGAGAGAGACAGAGAGAGAGAGGGAGAGAGGGAGAGGGAGAGAGAAGGAAAGAGGGAGAGAGAGGGAGAGAGGGAGAAAGGGAGAGAGAGAGAAAAGGAGAGAGGGAGAGAGAGGGAGAGAGGGAGAGAGGGAAAGAGAGAGAAAAGGAGAGAGGAGAGAGAGGGAGAGGGAGAAAGGGAGAGAGAGAGAAAAGGAGAGAGGGAGAGAGAGGGAGAGAGGAAAGAGTGAGAAAAGGAGAGAGGGAGAGAGAGGGAGAGAGAGGGAGAGAGGGAAAGAGAGGGAAAGGAGAGAGAGAAAGAGGGAGAGAGAGAGAGAGAGAGAGAGAGAAAGGTGTGTTGTTTTTTTGTGGGAGGTAATTGGGGTTAAGTGACTTGTCCAGGGTCACATAGTAAGTGTCTGAAGTTGAATTTGACCTCAGGTCCTCCTGACTCTGGGCCAGAGTTTTATCTACTGCACCACCCACCTATTCCAGTGACATGCATTTTTAAGACATGCTGGATGTGAGATTATATGTAGTTTGTATACATTGTTATAGTTCACAATTTTATTTTTTAAGTAGTCAGAGTTAAGTGACTTGCCCAACTAGTGACTTACAACTAGTAAGTGTCTAAGGCTGAATTTGAACTCAAGTCCTCTCAACTCCAGGACGGGCTCTCTATCCACTGCGCTACCTAGTTGCCCCCACAGTTCACAATTCTCATTGTTCACATTTCAACACCATGCTATGCTTTACCAAGCACTTTACTCACAATAACCTGTGGGGGAGAGTAGTTCATATATTATTAATAGTCCCCATTTTACAGATGAGGAAATTGAGGTTAAAAGAGTGGAAATTGCCACATAGCTCATTTAATTGGTGGATCTGGGACTCAAATTCAGATTTTTGACTAAAAGTTCATGGATCCCTTTTTTTTCCATGTATTATATTGTGTTTAAAGCTAATAACTCTTTCCCAACCTCCTGGTTTTAGTGGTAGAAAGTACATCAGGGGAGCTTGGTTGGCTTAATGAGGTTAAAGTTTGCCATCATTGTTTGAGATTTTTATTATTTCTCCATGGGAGGCAGGGAGGACTTTGATTATGTGTCATAGATAGGGAAAGAATATCCCCCCTGAGTGATTGATAGTTTAATTGGATTGAGTTATTATAGCTTTGAGCTACGAAGGCCCATGGAGCGGAGTAGACAGATCTGCTTTGCGGACACTGAGACAGAGCAGCTCCAGGGAATAGTGTGGTGGGGAAGCAAAGCCTGTGTAAGACCGTGGGGCCTCTTAGTCCAGCCTTAGCCCTTCGGAAGCAGCTGGTGAGAGGCCCCTGGCGAAGGGACAGGTTCCCTGTGCCCCAGAGAGGAGAGAAGGGAGAGAAGGGCACTCCCCGGCCTGGGGGCTGCAGCCCCCCTCCCCCCCCAAGGCAGGGAAGGCTGAGGGGACTGGGTTGGCTCTGGGTGAGTGCTGAGTTACTAAGCCAATCTCCAGGTGAGAAGAGGAGAAACCCTGGGGTTTCAGCACCCAGCCTGTGTTGCTCTGGCCGTGACTCCCAGGCCACCCTGAAGCATATCCCCCTGCAGGGGGGTACTTTGGAGCTGGAAACCTGCACCGTTCCTTGGATGGGAATGTGGGCTGTGAAGGGAGGGAGTTTTTGTTTTCAGCTTGTTTTTAGGTTGTGTCTTTCTGTTTTTTTCCTCTGCTCAGCCCTGGAACTTTAACCTTGTCTGTACCAGGGGCAGTTCTGCCCTCTGAAGCAGTCCCCTTCTTCTATGGGCTACCTGCAGTGATGCAGTTTCAGTATAGATACCTGGCCAGCTTTAGCCCATCCTAGCCCAAGGCCCCTTGGGGAGCTGGGTGGTTGGTTGTTGCCCCTGGTTCTGAGAACCAAAATGACCTCACTGTGTTGGATCAAGGTACAGTGTGTCCAGGCGTCTGATCAGACCAATATGAGCTCAGAAGGCTCTACTCCAAGTGGGCACAAATAGTCTGTGTTTCAGGAATGCACCACCACACTCAGCAAGAACTGTTTTTTTGTTTTTTTTTTGGTTTTTTTTTTGTTAGTGGGCTCCTGTTCGAATTAGTTTTGCATTTTCTGTGGAACAAAATCAAATATACATAGAACTGGATGCTTGAAAGGAAGATAGTATTTTTTAAACCTGTATCTAAAAGACCCAGACATGTTCTGAGATTCCCAGGAAAATTGGTGGTTTAATAAACCAATAAATAAATAAATAGTCTAAACAAATAAAAACAAATAAATAAGCCAGTAAACCAAAGACATGATTTTGTGAGAAGCCCCAATAGGTTACTTACAGATGGAGAAACTGAGGCTTTACCTTCCAAACATGTCCAGATCTCCATCCAAAAAAAATTCCCTTCTCCTAACCTTACCATCCCTTCAAACTATTGTCTTCCTTCCTCTCTCAGTGCTTCAACTTTCTTACCTTCCAGTCATTTTTCAATTCCTTGCCATCTAACTCCACCCAACCATCTTGCCCCCAGATGAAATTGCTTTTTCCAAGGTTATATATGTTTTCTTCATTGTTATATTCAATAGCAAAAAAAAAAAAGTCAATAAATAATTACATGTATCCAATGACCTTTCCTTAGTGCTCTTTCTTCTTAACCTCTCTGACACTGTTGATCCATTTTCTACTTCCTTGGCTGCTGGGATACTGCTGCCTTTGTTTTCCTACTGTATGTGTGACCACTTCTTCTCATTCTCTTTTTCTGGACCATCCTCTGTTTCCCACCCTCATAGCCTTACCAGTTCTGTCCTGGACCCTCAGCTTTCTATTTTTTGGTAATATTCACCAACTCCCCTGGTTCAATTAAAGGTTACTCCCAAATCTATTTAACCAACTCTAATCTTGCTACTGAACTCTAGCCTTGCATTTACCAACTGCCAGCTGGGCTTCTTCCCCTGTATGTATCCCATCACCATCTCAAACTTAATACATCTAAAAATAAAACTCATAATTTTACCCAAACTCGTCCCTCTTCCAAATGGGCCTATTTCTGTTAAAGGAAGCATCACCCCGCCAATCACATTTGCAACCTCAGAACCTCATGCTTGATTTTCCCTTTTCCTTTGCCACCAGCACAATTCAAAAGCATCAATTCTGTAGCACTCAGCTTTCCTTATAATCCAACCCTCCCAGCCATACATTGCTACTGGAAAGACCAAAACTTTGACATATAAGAACCTTTGTCAGCAATGTGATATCTCTGTCTTTTAGTATTCTGTCCAGATTTGCCATCTGCAGTGATCTTTGAGCCCAACAATATAAAATCTGACACTTCTTTCATTTCTTCTCCCTCTGTTTGCCAGGAAATGATGGGACCATATGGGACTTAGTTTTTTTTTTTTTTAATGTTAAGCTTCAAGCCAGCTTTTATACTCTTCATCTTTTACCCTCATCAAAAGGCTTCTTAATTCTTCTTTACTTTCTGTCATCAGACTGATATCATCTGCATATCTGAGATTATTAATATTTCTCTCATCAAACTTAATTCTGACATTTGATTCATCCACCTTCACATTTCGCATGATGTACTCTGAATATAAGCTAAGTAAATAAGGTGACAATATACAAATTGTCATACTCCTATTCCTATCTTAAGCCAATCAGTTGTTCCATGTTTGGTTCTCACTGTTGCTTCTTGTCCCACAGATTCCTCAGGAGATAAACAAGATGGTTTGGTACTCCCTTCTCTTAGAGAACTTGCCCTTTTTGTTGTGAGCCACCTAATCAAAGGCTTTAGTATAGTCAGTGAAGCAGAAGTAAATGTTTCTTGGGAACTTTCTTTTTCCATGATCCAGCAAATGTTGACAATTTGGTCTCTAGTTCCTCTGCCTCTTCAAAAACCAGCCTTCTCTTCTGGTAATTCTTAGTTCACATATTGCTGACTTGCAGAATCTCCAGCAGAGTCTTGCTGGACTGTGAAGTGAGTGCAATTGTTCAATAATTTGACATTATTTGGCATTGCTTTTCTACTGAGGAGCTTTCCAAATTGGCCAGTTTATAGAATGCAGCACTTTAACAGTCTCATCTTTTAGGATTTTAAATAGCTCAACTAGAACTCTGTCACCTCCACTAACTTTATTGTTAGAAGTACTTCCTAAGGTCTACTTGACTTTATCTTCCAGGATGTCTGGCTCTCATCTGTTACAAGTTATTTTGGTTATCAGTGATGTTAAGATCTTTCTTGAATTATTCTTTTGTGTATTCTTATTCCCTCTTCTTAATTTTTTCTGCTTCTTTTAGTCTCAAACATTCTTGTCTTTTATCATGCCCATTTTGCATGAAATGTTCCCTTAATATCTCTAATCTCTAAAGAGATTTTTTCTTTCCCATTGTATTGTTTTCTCTATTTCTTTGCATTGTTCACTTAAGAAAATCTTCTTATCTCTCCTTGCTATTCTCTGGAATTTTACTTTTAGTTGAATAGTCTTTCCCTTTCTTCTTTCCTTTTCCCATTCCTTCTTTCCTCAGCTACTTATCAGGCAACCATTTGGGGAGTTTTTGCTCTTCTTTTTCTTTCGATTGTCTTTAATTATTGCTTTGTGAACTATCCATAGTTCTTCAGGCACTCTACTACTTCATATTCATAAGGGATATTATTTAGATCATAATTAGGTAGTCTAATGATTTTCCCCTACTTTTTACAACTTAAATATGAACTTTTCAGTAAAAATCTCATGATCTGAGCCACAGTCAGGTTTATGCCTTGTTTTAAGTAGATGAGGAGAGCTTTTTCACCTTTGGCTACAAAGTATATAGTTAATGTTTTTGATATTGATCATCTAGTGATGTCCATGAATCTACAGACTCATCTTTTGGGTTGTTGAAAAGAGTGTTTGCTATGTCTAGCTAACTAGCAAGCCTTTATTACTTTCTGCCTTGTTTTATTTTGTATTTCAAGACCAAACTTGCCTGTTACTACAATGATTTTTTAATTTCCTATGTTAATAGGAAGTTAATAATAGTCCCTTATTATGAATGTGACATGTTTCTTGATGGTAGTTCTAGAAGATGTTGTAGGTCTTCATACACTTGGCAACTTTGGTCTTTCCCCATCAGTGGTTGGAGCAAAGACTGGTATCATTGTGATGTTGAACAGTTTGTCTTGGATTCAAGCAGATACCATGTTATCGTTTTTGAGGTTATGCCCCAGTACTGCTTTTCCCACCCTTTTATTCAAGGATGTACTCCATTTTTCTAAGGGATTCTTGCCCACAACAGTAAATGTAATGATCCCTTGACTTCAGTTCACCCATTCGCATCTAAGTAAGATGTCAGTGTTTAACTTTCCATCTGCTGCTCGACCACATCCAGCCAGTAAGATCATCAATCTTGTACTCCTGGTTCCTATACACTGTTGCTGTTTGCACACCAGACTTGCCTTTTATTTCCTGACGCACCTGCAGCTGAGCTTCCTTTCAGCCACTTCATTTTTTCTGGAGTGACTTGTAGTTGTCCTTTGCTTTTCCCCAGCAGAGTGTTGGACACCTTCTGATCTGAGGGATTCAGCTTCTGTTGTCATGTCTTTTATCATTTTAATACTGTATGGGGTTTTCTTGGCAAAGATATTGGAGTGATTTGCCACTTCCTTCTTCAGTGGGTCACCCCTGAACTATGTCCTGTTCATCTTGGGTAAACCCTGCATGGCAAAGCTCATAGTTTCATTGAACATGTAAGTCCCTTTGACACAATGATTCAGGAAGGGTCCCTTAATCCACTCTATTTCTTGTTTCCCCCTCTTCCCTCTCACTCTCTTTTTTCTCCTATTGAGTGAAATATATTTCTTTAAGGTGTACGTGTGTTTGTATTCTTCACTCAATTCCTTCTACCCTTTCCTTCTTTATACAAACCTTTAATTATTCCCTAATGATGAGATAAATTTCCTTATCCTTTCTCTCTCTTTTTTCCTGCTCTAGTGTATTTCACCCCCTCCCTTTCTATTCATTTTTTAAAGATCATCAAACAAACAAACATTCCAGGTACTCTCTCTAATTAAACTCACCCCACAAACTCCAGTTATGACCAGATTTTAAGATGATATGTGTATCATCTCCCCATATAAAGGTATAAAGTTAACCTCATTTAGTCTCTTAAAATTATTCATTAATGTTTATCTTTTTATATGTCAACTCTTGTTTACACTTTAAAGTTTCTACTTATTTTTGGTTTTTTCATCGAGAATGTTTAAAAGTCTTCTGTTTCATTAAGGGTCAATTTTTGTCCCTTCTAAGATTATGATCAGTTTTGCTGAGCAAATTTTTCTATGTGTCTTCTGGAATACTCTATTCTGATTTCTTCTTTCCTTTGAAGAGATGACTATTAAATCATATGTGATACTGACTATAGCTTCTCAGTACTTAGATGCTTTAAATATTTTGGCTGTGATGTTACTGTGAGTTTTCATTTTGGTGTTTCGTTCAGGAGGTGTCTAGTAGATTCTTTTTTCTTTTTTACACTGTGGTTCTGAAAGATCTGGGCAGTTTTCTCTTTATGATTTCTTGAAATCTGTTTTCTAGGTTCTTTTTTGGTCATGGCTTTCAAATTATCCTTAATCTATTTTTTAGGCCAGTTGTTTTTGCTATGAGATACATTTTCTCCCAGCCTTATCACTTTGTTTTAATATTTCTTCTAGCCTCATAGAGTTGTCATCTTCCATGTGTTCTATTTTAATTTCCAGGAATTTGTTGTTTGGACAAAGTTTTGTATCTCTTGTGCCAAATTGTTAATTCCCTTTCCAAATCTTTCTTCCAAAGCCCTCATTCCTTTTTTTCTTTTTGAGTGCTCACATTTTATTTATAAACATTTTTGAAACTATTTTTTAACTCTTCATTTCTCCCAGAAATTTCAGTTGCCCTTGGGCTCAAGCCCTATTTTTCTTTGAGGCATTGCTTATAGATGTTTTAGAATCGTTCTCTTCTTCATGATTTGTATCTCCCCAACATCATAATAGCTTTTAATGGCTGGATTCCTTTTTTGCTTGCTCATTCTTCCAGCCTACTTCCCGTACTCAGACTTTTTTTTTTAGGGTGGCTCTTCATATCTTTGTAAGTCTTGGCTACACTGCCTTGTTTCCCCTAAGTTTCTGTGGCTACTTTCTTGGGATATTGAGTGTTGTTTTTCTAGGATGTAAAGGTTAGCCCAGACTGAGAGCTTTCATGTGCTCCCCAAATGATCAGATCCAGCAGAAAGTCTGATCAATACTCTCCTGGTTTAAACTCTGCAAATTTTCTGGTTTGGGTTTGAGTTTGAGCAACACATATGTTGTCTTGCCCCATGGGAGTACCAGTACACTACTCCTGGACTCAACCACCATCAATTAGGTAAAAAGTGTTGCTGATTCAGAGGAACAGAATTGTGGGATCCCTTTTGGTGGGATTCCTATCCTAGGAATTTCATTGCAGGCTGGGCTGGAAGCTGGACTCTACTTATGAGGTCAGAGCCACAGAGCTGTTTCATGTTTCTGAACTTGTTTCTTACTTAGCAGCCATCCTAGGGCCCCTGACCAGGGCTCATCCTGAAATGTCTGCCCTGCTTCTGTGACCTAGAATGGGCAGTGAGCTGCCAGTTAATGCCTATTTCTATCCAATCACAAGGTCAGGCCCTTTTATGCTGAATCTGGGACCCCTTCTTGCCATGATTCATGGTCTTTCCCTGTTCTTAGTATGACCAGTCCTGCTTAGCTTGACCAGGCTCTAGTATCCACACATTTCCCTGTCTGTATCATTTTACTGACCTGGACTGGAAGAATGATTCACTGCTTTTTTTCTTCTTGATTAAATGTATTTTCTACCTTTGTTTAGAGAATTTGTGGGATAGAGCTCAGCTATACTTTCCATTACCTTCCTTTCAACTTCCATAGCCTCTGCCTTAGTTCAGGTTCTCCACACCTAATACCTGGAGTGTTACTATAATGTTATTGGTCTCTCCTCACTCCAAACCATCCCACACACAGTTGTCAAAATGATATCCTAAAATATATGTCACCAAATCTCCCGATACACACACTCAGATTATCTGCATTACCTCTTTATTGCCTCTAGAATAAAATAGATCGACTTTTAATGCCCTCCATGATCTGATTTTCACCTACATTTCTAGTCTTTTATTATTGTGATTATCAATACTCCTTATAATCACTATTCCAGGTAAAATTGAACTGTTAGCTGTCCCTATATATGATATTCCATGAATTGCCCCTGTATCTTTCTACCAATAGTCCCCTTTTTTGTGAATATTTATTCTTTCCCTTACCTTTTGCTTAGAAAAATCTCAGGTTTCCTTTGAAGCAAAGCTCAGCAGCCACATCTTCACAAAAACTTAGCCAATTCCCTTGTTCTGAGTGTCCTCTCTCTCTTGAAATGTCTCTATTACTTTGTATGCACTAATGGGCACATATCGTATCTTTCCAACAGAAGGCAGAGAGAGTTTCATTTTTTCTTTCTTTGTATCTCCAGTGCTTAAACACAGTGCTCTGTACGTACTAAACATTTTAATATTTGTTGGAATTGAATTGATACAGCTTGCCCATGGTCACACCAAGAGTAAACAAACAGCAGAACCAGAACTCAACCACATCATCTCTTGAATCTGTTGGAATTATCCTTCTAATTGTTGTCAGCCATATTTCTTCCCTTTAATAATTAAGATATTAAATCATCTTTACATACACCGGTGATATACTGTAGGATTTATTTTTCAAAGTTCTACAGATGGATGATATTGCTCTTAAACAAAATGCAGCCCTGTGATAAGTGAAGTGCAGCGGGCTGTTTAAACAACATTAGTAACTACATTCCAACTTACCCCCCTGCATCCTCATCACTGTTATTGACATAGTGCCGACCATGTGCCAGACACTGTGGCAAATGCTTTACAACTATTATTTCTTTTTTTATAATAAATCTTTTTATTTTTAAAACATACACATGGATAATTTGACAACACTGACCCTTGCATAGTCTTGTGTTCCAGATTTTTTCCTCCTTCTCCCCACCCTATCCCCTAGATGGCAAACAATCCAATATATGGTTAAACATGTACAACTATTATGTCATTTGAGCCTTATGACAACCCTGGGAGGTAGGTTAAGTTATTTACCCAGAGCTGCCTAGCTAGTTTGTATGTGAGACTAGATTTGAACTTGGGGCATCCAGACTTTCCACTGAACCACCTTCCTCCAAGGCTCCAGAACAGTGACCTCCTTAAAGTTCCTTGAAGAAGACATTCCTCCCCTCTTCTCTCAGTTTTCTCTGGCTGTCCCCATTCCTGGAATTCTTTCCTCCCCATCTCTGCCTATTAGCTTCCTTGGCCTCCTTCAAATTCCAGTTAAAATACCATCTACAGTAAGAATTTTCCACTTTCTTATTTCAGTGCCTTCTCTATTATTATTTATAATTCTTCTAGTATATGGGTTATTTGTACATAGTTATTTGCATATTGTCTCTCCCATTAGATCATAACTTTCTTTGTTATCTATAGCACTTAGCACAGTATCTGACACATAATAGGAGCCTAACAAATGTTTATTGATTATTAACCTAAAATTACCACTTATTGACCCTATGTGACCGTGAATGAGTGACCTAACCTCTCCAAGTCTCATCTTCTTTTTCTATAAAAATAGGAGTAATATCTCTTATAAATTTGATTGTAAAGAATAAATAATATAATGCCTGAAAACATTTTTATTAAAATGCCATGTAAATAAAAGATAAAATCATTGGTTCAATCACCATAACATTTATTAGGCACCTACTGTAAACAATTTTTTGTGTGTGATATTGGGGGAGATACATAGTTTAGATAAATCAGTTTAATAGATACTTATTGTGTAAGTGTTGAAGATTTTAAAAAGTTCCTGACCTTAAGGAGCTTGCATTTTATTGCAGGAATACATAGATAAATGTATACAAGATAAGGAATAAAGGGGACAAAGGAGAAACCAGTCAAAGTATTCCAGGACAATTTGGTGAGAACAATAATTAAATGGGGTGAGTTGGAGTGGGGAGAAGCAGATGGGAGAAGGATCAGTGAAGGCTTCCCAAAGGAGATGGCAACTGATTGAAGACTTCAAGGCTTCAAGTAGGTTGACCATTATCATCAAGGAGAAAGACTTGTGGATAGGCAAACAATTTATGAATAAACAAGAGATAGAGAGCAGTGTGCAGTGTAAAATAGATGATTTCAATTACATTAAATTAAAAAGGTTTTGTAAAAATACAAAAAAAATTTGTCCAAGATTTGAAGGAAAGCAGAAAATTGGGGGAGGGAATTTATGGACAGTTTCTCAGGTAAAAGTCTCTTATCTCAAATATATAAAGAACTTTGTCAAATATATAAGAATACAAATAATTCTCAATTAATAAATGGTCAAAGGATATGAACAGGCAGTTTTCCAAGTGAAGAAATCAGAACAATTTATAGTCATATAAAAAATGCTCTAAAAATCATTATTGATTAGAAAAATGCAAATTAGAACAACCTTGAGATATCATTTTATACCTATGAGATAGACTAAAATGATTGAAGAGGAAAGCAACAAATATTGAAGAAAATATGGAAAAATTGGGACACTAATCCACTATGAACTGATCCAACCATTTTGGAGAATGATCTGGAATTATGCTAAAAAAAAAAAAGTTATTAAACTGTCTATACATTTTGACTCAGTAATACTAGTATTAGGTCTGTTTCCAAAGCTAATTAGGGAAAAAAAGCAAAGAACCTATGTGTTCTAAAATATTTGTAGCAGCTCTCTTTATGGCGGCAAAAAACTGAAAATTGCAGGAATGCCCATCAATTGGACAAGGCCTATACAAATTGTGGTATATGATCATGATGGAATACTACTGTGGTGTAAGAAATGATAAACTCATTGATTAGAGAAAAACATGGACAAACCTGTACAAAATAATGAAGAATTAAATGAGAACTAAGAGAACATTGTATACAGCTATAACAATAATGTTTGCAGAACAACTTTGAGCAAGTAAGTCATTTTGGCTATTATAAATACCCAAATTAACTAGAAAGAACCTGTGAAGGAAGGCATTGTCTACATCCAGAGAAAGTTAGATAATTAGAAGTATACACAGAATAATTTTACATATTTGTGTCTAATGGTAGCCAATGGGTAGTGAGTGATCAGTAGGCAATAGGTGGGGGTGAGGGGAAGGGAAAAAAAAAAAAGGAAAGATGAAGAATTTCTGATATTGATGCCTTTACCTTGGGATTGATTCCATTCCCTGGGCTTGGGAAAGTTGGGCCCCATCTGTGATTCCTCTCAGGTCCTGGTATTAGAGACTTTCTCAGTTCTGGGCCTTCTTGGTTTCCATTTACAGAGGTGGCGTCTGTTCCACCCTCCATTTTCACACGGTAGCCATTAGTGCTATGGGAAGTACCCCATACTCTTTTCATGGTGAACCCTATGAAGTAGGTCCTCAGGAAAGGTAAAATACACCAGAGAGGAGGAGGAGGGCTTAGTGTCTTCCCAGAAAGGGAAGAAAATTTCTCTGATTGCTGAAAGGCTCTGATTGCTAAGCCTATTTTGTGCTTTTTGTTGTATCAAATAGAATCTGTCCTATATCTCATATCCTCTTTGCCTGAATGCTTACAGGAGAGCTTTCTGTTGTTCACGGGGGAAAACGGGCAAAGGCCCAAATTATGAAGGTTAATGTTGAGAGGGACCCTCAGAGTAAACCCTGTTCATCATGTCAGGGGACAAGAAGAGGTGAATCTCTATAGTAGTAGAAGCTGTAGGTGTGGAACTTGCAATATGTTGGTACAACATGAATAGATATAAGAATCATCTATGTAGAGAAAATAATTAAAGCCATGGGAATGATCAAAATTTATAAAGGGTGGAGAGAGAGATAGACAGAGACAGAGAGAGACAGGATGGGGAAGGAGAGACAGAGAGAGATAGACTGGGAGAAAGAGAGAGAGAGAGACAGAGAGAGACAGGGTGGGGAAGGAGAAACAGACAGAGAGACTGGGAGAAAGAGAGACAGAGGGGAGAGAGACAGAGAGAGAGACAAGGTAGAGAAGGAGAAACAGAGAGATACACAGAGAAACAGAGAGAGAGAGACAAGGTGGGGAAGAAAAGACAGACAGAGAGACAGAGACAAAGAGAGAGATTGGGAGAAAGAGAGACAGAGAGACTGGGAGAAAGAGACACAGAGAGACAGAGAGAGAGAGAGAGAGAGAGAGAGAGAGAGAGAGAGAGAGAGAGAGAGAGAGAATATATATATATAGAGAGAGAGACAGAGACAGAGGGAAGAGAGGGGGGGAGGGAGGGAGGGAAGGAGGGAAAGAGGGAGAAGCAGAGAGGCAGAGAGAGGTAGAGGGAGGCAGTATACAAAGAGGGGAGACTCAAGGACAGACTTTGCAGAATATTCACAAGAAACCAGCATAGGAAACAAAACAAATGGAGAGGTTGAAGAGAACCATTTTGTTATTTAAGCTACTGAAGAAGAGCGAATCCAGAAGGAAGAGGTGGGCAGCAGCATAAAATGCTGCAGAGAGGCAAAGGATTTATGAAATCAATTGATTTCAGTTCAACTAGCACTCTAGTATGGACTGTGTGCAAAACACTGCTAGACTATGGGAATACAAAGGCAAAATAGAAGCCAGTGCCTGCCCTCAAAAAACGTGTATTCTGCTGGGATCATAGAGCATAATTTGAAAAAGACAGCACTAATATTGAGGAAGCTTTCTACAGAAAATACAACTTCCATTGGCTCAAAGCTAAGAATTCTAAGAGGTGGAATGAGAGCACGTCAGGCATATAGTACCATTGGGGCAAAAGCCTGGAGACTGGAGATGGGATGCCAGATTTGAAGATCATTAAGTAGGTCAATTTCTCTGGAACAAATAATGCATAACAAGGGGTAACATGAAATAAATCTGAAAAGATAGGTTGGAGTCAGTTTTCAAATGGCTTTAAATGCCAAGGTGAGGAGTTTGTTGTTGTTTGTTTGTTTCATTCTATTTTTGTTTTTTCTTTATCCTAGAAACAATAGGGAGCCACTAAAAATTCTTGAGCAGGTTAGTGTTATGGTCCGTCAGATTTTTGCAGTGTGAAGATTATTTTATTATCAGTGTGGAGATTGAACTCAGTATCCATCCCAAAAAAAGTGAATGAATGAATGAAGAATGCCCAATGTCCAGACTGTAATATTCAGTTTGGACATCCTATAAAGCTTGTCTGCGTGTGTGTGTGTGTGCGTGTGTGTGTGTCCAAGGCTCATGCCTTGGACTACTGCTGGGGTGAGGAATGAGCTGGCCAGATTGACCAGAAGAAGGAGCAGCACAGTCTGGATGCCTTTGGGAAATTGCAGAGTTCTTTTAATGGCCACAAGGTTCTCCCTAAAACAAGGTCCATCTTTTTAATACCAGTATTCTTCCAGTGACATATGGGTGTGAGTCACAGAACGGCATAGTTGCTGAAGAATTGAAATTGAGGGTCATGCAGAGGCCAGCGAGGAGGTGTCTGGTGTGAGGAGGCTGCAATATGTTACAAATAGGGAATTACTAAGGAGAAGCCGTGGAAAGGGTGTCACTAAAAAACTTATGAACCAAAAAATTGGGTCAGTCATATGGTGAAAATGTGGGGAAGTCATCTGATGGACAGGCTGTGTGCACCAAGGTGCCCCCTCCGATGTTAAGAGAACTTGAGGAAGGTGGAAGGATAATTAATAATAATAATAATTGGCATTTATGTAGCACTCTAAGGTTTACAAAGTGCTTTGACAGACAGTTTCTTATTTGATCCTCAAAATTGCTGTGAGAGATAAATATTATCATCCTCGTTTTAGAGCTAAAACTGAAGCCGGCAGGGGTTGAAGAAATGATCTTCGCAAGGTCTCACAGCTCTTAAGTGTCAGAGGCAGGATTTGAAGTTGTCTTGCGGACTCCAGACCAAGATCCATCTAATTGCCCCAATGCATGGGCTATTCTTGGGCAAACTTCTGGGGAGACTCAATTGGGCCAGCCCAGATGGACTGGGTCTGTGTTGTTGAAGTAATAATGAGGTCACAGATCTGGTGCAGCTTTACAATGGGGGATGAACTGAAGAAGGTAAAGGGGAGAAACCAGGAGTCTGATTGGGAAGCTCCTGCAGAGTCAACGCTAGCGCTGACGAGAGCCTGAACCAGGAAGGTGGCCGGTGTAGAAGCTTGGGAGACAGGGAAGGACTTGTAGAATGAGGCCTCCGGCCAATCCCAGTCTGCCTCCTGGTGTCCTGGCCACCCCCACCCCAAGGCAGAGAACACGCTCCAGACAGGGCAGAGTTTCTTACCTCAGGCACAGGAGTCTCTAGTTATGGCTCTGGTAGTGAGGTGGGTAGAACAAGAATCAGGAGAATGAAAAAGATGTGCAGGGGAGATCTCCAGGTGGTAGGAAGGGTAATCAGTGGCAGAAGCTAGTCAAGAGTTTGTCAGCTTTGGGTGAGCAGTTTAGGTGAAGGTAAGGGAGAAAATGAAGGCAGCTGATACATATATATATATATATATATATATATATATATATATATATATATATATATATATATATATATATCAGTGTATTCTGAGCCCATCACTTCTTTATCATATTTTCTCATGAGTCCTCCCGAATCATGGCTGGTCATTATACTGCTCAGAGTTTGTAAGTTTTTAAAAATTGTTTTTGCAGCATTGACATTGTATAAATCATTCCACTGGATCTGCTCATTTCATTCCGCATCATTTCATACATGTCTTTCTGTGTTTCACTAAAATCATTTCTGACTGAGCAATAGTATTCCATCACATTCATATACCATAATTTGTTCAGCACTTTACCAATTGATAGACATCTCCTCACTTTCCAATTCTCTGCCACCACAAAAAGAGCTCCTATAAATGTTTCTGTGCATCCTTAGAGTTTGTTTCGGTTAAGATGAATCCCTATTTAATCTACCTTTCTTGGGTTTTTTCTTTAAATAAAAATATTATTTAATTATTTTAGTATTCTTTTTATTTTTCGTTTGAGTTCCAAATATTCTTCCTCCTTCCCATCTTTTTCTACCTACTGAGAAAATGAGCAAAATTATAGCAATTATACATGTGAAATCATGTAAGACATTTTCATATTAGACATATCACAAAAAAGCAAAAAAAAAGAGAGAAAGTGAGAAAATTCAATTTACACTCAGAGTTCATCAGTTCTCACTCCAGAGGAGGGTACCATTTTTTCATCATGAGTCATTTGGAGTTGTCTTACATGACTATATTGATCAGAGTAGCCAAGACTTTCACAGTTGATCATCATTACAACTTTGCTTTTACTGTATATGATGATTTCCCTGTAGACCATATAGGACTTGCCATGATTTGTTTTGTTTTGTTTTGTTTTGTTTTTCAAACCATCCTCCTTGTCATTTCTTATGGCACAATAGTACTTCCATTACAATCATATGGCACAACTTGTTCATCTGTTCCACAATGATAAGCACTCTCTCAATTTCCAATTCTTTGACACCACAAAAAGAGCTGCTATAAATATTTTTGTAAGATAGGTTCTTTTCACTTTTCTTTGATCTCTTTGGAGTACAGACCTAGGAATGGTATTGCTAGTCTCTTTTAAAAAGGAGTTGATGTCCTTTGAGCATAGTTCCAAATTGTTCTCCAGAATGGTTGGAATAGTTCACAATTCTATCAATAGTGCATTAGTGTCCCTGTTTCTCTTCTCCTTTCTAGTATTTGTCATTTCTTGTGGGTGTGAAGTGTTAGCTCAGAATTGTTTTAATTTGTGTTTGTCTAATGGCAATGAGTACTTTTGATTTCATCTTCTGAAAACTTCCTGTTTCATATCCTTCGACCACTTAACAATTAGGAGATGGCTCTTCAGTAATGAACTGAACCAGCTATGCCCAGAAAAAGAACTCTGGGAGATGACTAAAAGCCATTACATTGAATTCCCAATCCCTATATCTATGCCCACCTGCATTTTTTATTTCCTTCACAAGCTAATTGTACAATATTTCAGAGTCTGATTCTTTTTATACAGCAAAATAATGTTTTGGTCATGTATACTTATTGTGTATCTAATTTATATTTTAATGTATTTAACATCTACTGGTCATTCTGCCATCTAGGGGAGGGGGTGAGGGGTAAGAGGTGAAAAATTGGAACAAGAGGTTTGGCAATTGTTAACGCTGTAAAGTTACCCATGCATATAACCTGTAAATAAAAGGCTATTAAATAAAATTTTTTAAAAAAGGAGATGGCTCTTATTTTTTATAAATTTGACTCTGTTCCCTATATATCTGAAAAAATATGACCTTCACCAGAGCAACATGCTATAAGAAAACTTTTAATATTACTTCCTTGTCTATGATATCTATTAGTAAAATATAGTTTCCCTGATTCCTTTTTTAAAATTGGGTCTGTTTTTGCTTTTGCTTTGTATGCTATAATTGCTTACCCCTGCTTTTTTATTTCACCTAAAGCATAACAAATTCTGCCCTAGTCCTTAATTTTAACTCTGTATCTATTTCAAGTGTGTCTCTTATAAACAACATATTTTGGGGTACTGGTTTCTAATACATTCTGCTATTTTATGGGTGAGCTCATTCCATTACCATTCACAGTTATGATTATTGACTATGTGTTTCTTTCCATCCTGTTTTCTTCTGTTCCTTCTTCTTTCTCTTTTATCCTGTCCCTCTTCAAGAATCTATTTGGCTTCTAACCACTGCCTCTTTTCATTTTTGTCCTCCCTTTTATCATCTCCCTGCTGCTTCTGTCTCTTATTCCCTTCCCCTCTTATCTTCCTATTAAATAATATAGATTTCTGTACCCAAGTGGCCCTCTTTGAACCAATTTCAGTGAGAATGAGACTCAAGTTTTGCTTGCCACTCTCTCATTTTCCCCTTTACTTAAAAAAAATCTTTCTTTCATGCCTCTTCTATGTGAGAAAATTTTCCCATTTTGCTTCTCCCTTCCTTCCTTTCCTCTCCTTTCCTCTTTCTTACTCCTTCATTTTTTTATATTATCTCAACAAAATTGATTCATACTCATGTCTCCATCAATGTAGATTTCTTCTAACAATCCTACTCATGATAAAGTTCTTAGGAGTTAAATATATTATCTTCTCATATAGAAATGTAAAGTTTAACTTTATTGAATCCCTTATGATTTCTCTTTTGTGTATACCTTTTTAATCTTTTCTTAAGTCTTGTGTTTAAATGTCAGATTTTTATTCAGCTCTGGTCCTTTCTTCAGAAATTCTTGAAAGTCCTCTAGTTGAATTAAATATCCTTTTTGCCCCCTGAAGTTTTGCTGGATAGGTATTATTGGTTGTAATCTTAGCTGCTTTGTCTTTTGTAATATCATATTCCAAATCCTTCAATTCTTTAATGTAGAAGCTGCTAAATCTTGTGTGATCCTGACTGTGGCTCCATAATATTTGAATTGCTTCTTTTGGGCCATTTTTGTTTTTTTGTTTTTTTTTCTTTTTTTATTATAACGTTTTATTTACAAGATATATGCATAGGTAATTTTTCAGCATTGACAGTTGCAAATCCTTTTCTTTCAACTTTTTCCCTCCTTCCCCCAGATGGCAGGTTGACCAATACATGTTAAATATGTTAAAGTATAAGCTAAATACAATATATGTATACATATCAAATAATTAATTTGCTATATAAAAAGAGTCGGACTTTGAAATAGTGTACAATTAGCCTGTGAAAGAAATCAAAAATGCAGGCAGACAAAAATAGAGCGATTAGGAATTCTATGTAGTGGTTCATAGTCATCTCCCAGAGTTCTTTCACTGGGTGTAGCTGGTTCTGTTCATTACTGCTCTATTGGAAGTTATTTGGTTCATCTTCATTCTTGAAGAGGGCCACATCCATCAGAATTGATCATCATATAGTATTGTTGTTGAAGTATATAATGATCTCCTGGTCCTGCTCATTTTACTCAACATCAGTTCATGTAAGTCTCTCCAGGCCTTTCTGAAATCATCCTGCTGGTCATTTCTTACAGAACAATAATATTCCATAATATTCATATACCACAATTATTCAGCCATTCTCCAATTGATGGGCATCCACTCAGTTTCCAGTTTCTGGCCACTACAAAGAGACCTGCCACAAACATTTTTGCACATACAGCTCCCTTTCCCTTCTTTAAAAGATCTCTTTGGGATATAATCCCAGTAGTAACACTGCTGGATCAAAGGGTATGCACAGTTTGATAGCTTTTTGAGCGTAGTTCCAAATTGCTCTCCAGAATGGCTGAATGTGTTCACAATTCCACCAACAATGTATTAGTGTCCCAGTTTTTCCACATCCCCTCCAACATTCCGCATTATCTTTCCCTGTCATTCTAGCCAATGTGACAGGTGTGTAATGGTATCTCAGAGTTGTCTTAATTAAATTTCTCTGATTAATAATGACTTGGAGCATCTTTTCATATGGCTAGAAATAGTTTCAATTTCTTTGTCTGAGAATTGTCTGTTCATATCCTTTGACCATTTATCAATTGGAGGATGGCTTGATTTCTTATAAATTAGTCAATTCTCTATATATTTTGGAAATGAAGCTTTTATCAGAACCTTTGACTATAAAAATGTTTTCCTAGTTTATTGCTTTCCTTCTAATCTTATCTGCATTAGTTTTGTTTGTACAAAAACTTTTCTATTTGATATAATCAAATTTTTCTATTTTGTGATCAATAATGATCTCTAGTTCTTCTTTGGTCATAAATTCCTTCCTCTTCCACAGGTCTGAGAGGTAAACTATCCTATGCTCTTCCAATTTATTTATAATCTTATTCTTTATACCTAGGTCATGAACCCATTTTGTCCTTATCTTGGTGTACGGTATTAAGTGTGGGTCAGTGCCTAGTTTCTGCCATACTAATTTCCAATTTTCCCAACATTTTTTGTCAAACAGTGAGTTCTTATTCCAAAAGCTTGGGGTTTGGGGGTTTGTCAAACACTATATTATTAAAGTTATTGACTGTTTTGTCCTTTGAACCTAACCTATTCCACTGATCTACTAGTCTATTTCTTAGCTAATACCAAATAGTTTTGGTAACCGCTGCTTTATAATATAATTTTAGATCTAGTACAGCTATTTTTGGACATTTTTGAATACCTTCTTTTGCAATATTTTCTCCTTGATCTGAGAGATCTCTAGAATGTGCCTATAATATTCCTGGAAATTTTCACTTGTCAATCTTTTTTAAAAGGAGTTGATCAATATATCAATATATTCTTTCTATTTCTATTTTGCCTGCTGGATCTAAGATATTGGGGGTCAGTGTTCCCTTATAATTTCTTGAAATATGATATCTAGGCTCTTTTTTGTTTTGTGGTTTTCAAGTAGTTCAATAGTTCTTAAATTAACTGTCCTTGATCTATTTTCCAAGTCAGTTGAACTTTATTTTTCATTCTTTTGTTTTGTTTCTTGAAGTCTCTGGAGTCATTAACTTCCATTTGCCAATACTAATTTTAAGAAATTATTTTCTTTAGTAAGTTTTTGTATCTCTTTTTCCATTTGACTGAATTTGCTTTTTAAGGAATGCTATTCTTCAGTGAATTTTTGAACTCCCTTTTCCATTTGGCCTATTCTGCTTTTTATTCTTTGTCCTGAAACTTTGATCCAGAACTACTCATGGGCAATAGAGTTGCAAATCAGCACTAGTTGTAACCAGTGTGAGCAAAGGGTCCCCTATAATTTATTTTTGAGCAGTTGTCTGACCCTTTTACCATCTCTTGACTGAGAGCTCCTGAAGATGCTATTATAGTTCCCTCCAAGGCCCACCACAGCCTATGCTGAGCTCTGAACCAATCTCCATCCTTAGTGTCACATACCTATCTCCTAAATATTCTTTGACTGGAAAAGTGTCTCACTATGATATTTTGTTGACTATGCCATCCCAGAATTTGATTTGAAGAGTTTTTTAAAGTTGTTTGGAGGATAACCTTGGGAGAGGTTACCTCTACTTACCATCTCGACTCTACAGCCTTGAAGAGTTATCTTGGGAAAGAGGAATAAGGCTTGTTTTCCCTGACCTGAGAAAAAAGAATTAAGTGTGATGCAAGGAAATTGAAGAAGATGATTTTAACTCATTATAAGAAAAAAAATCTGAGATGTCCAAAAAAGGATGGGGTTGTATTAGGAAGTCTTCCCATCACTGAACATTTTCAAGAATGGCTGAATATTTACTGCTGAGGAAGTTCTAGGGGAAATATTTTCCTTAGAAAAGGCTTTGGCTTAAATCATATTAAAATTTCCTTTAAACTCTGCAATTCTATGGGTTTAAAGCATCATGGGTAACCAGGAAATATAGTCACTAGATATAGGCATACTTTTTTTTCTTTTTGTGTAACTTTTCTTCTTTTCAGTTAACAGACTTTTTTTCCCCTCTACCTCTCACTTCTAACTTCCCATTCTCAAGGGGGTGAAAGTGGAAACCTAATAAATATACATCATCAAATAAAAATATTCCAGAAAAATTCCCATATTGACAGTGTCCAAATACACACACACACACACACACACACACACATATGTATATAATTCTGCATCTTGAGGCCATTGGCTGTCCATTAGGAGAAGCATCCTCATTGGTCCTCTAGAATTGTGGTTTGTTCACTGAACTGTTCAGAGTTCTTGTCTTTCAGAATTATTTGTCTTTTCAATGTTGTTATTTTGATATTTGTTCTTTTCCCTTCATTCTAACCAATTCATATAGGTCTTCTCAGGTTTCTCTGAAACCATTGGGCCTTAGACACTTAATAGCTTTGTAACTGGGAAAATCACTTATTTCTCTTTGCCTCTGTTTCCTCATCTATTACTTCACAGAGTTGTTGTGAGACATTAAAAATAAAAATTAATTATTTGTAAAAAGTATTTGGCAGAAAGGCTGGCACGTGGTAGGTGCTACAAATACTCCTTTTCTCCTTTCCATCTTCTTCATAATTTCTTTATTTAATGTTTTTATTTGCTTCATTAAATATTTTCTAATTACATGTAAAAAAATTTTAACATTCTTTTTTTGATCTAAAGTTCCAAATTCTCTTCTTTACTGCTCCTTGCCCCCCACCTTGGGAAAGCAATCAATTATACAATGAAGTAATATAAAACATTTCCATATTAGCCATGTTACAAAAAGCAAAAACCAAAAGTACACACACACAGACAAAATAAAATTTTAAAAGTATGCTTCATCAGTACTCAGAGTTCCTAATTTCTCTCTCTAAAGGTGGAAGCATTTTTCATCATGAATCCTTGGGTATTGTCTTGCATCTTTGTCTTGATTATAGGTAGCTGAATCTTTCGTGGTTGATTGTTGTTACAATGTTGCTGTTACTGTGTACACTGTTCATCCCAGTTCTGCTCATTTTACTTTGCATCAGTTCATATAAGTCATCTTAGGTGTTCGGAAAACATCCTGCTCATCATTTCTTACAGCAGGGCTTCTTGAACTTTTTCCTCTTGCAGCCCCTTTTTGCCTGAGAAATTTTTATGTGCTCGGTCTTGAATCTGAGCTGAGGGGTTGTAGGGAGCATCCATGCATGCACAGGGCAATGTTTGCATGTGTGTTCAGAACTGAGGCTGCAGGGAAGTTATGTGATGCAATACAGGCAAACAGTGCAGAAACACCTCAGACCCATTACGCAGTTGATTTTGAATTAGTTTTTGGTCAGTGCTTTCAGAAACCTTTTACTGTTATCATATTTTTCACAACCCTCACATTTAGTCATTTGAGCCCATATGGGGCCACAACTCACAACTTAAGAAACTTGGTCTTAAACCACAATCATATATCACAACTTTAGCCATTCCCTAGGTAAGTTTTCATTATTTCTTATGCCACAATAATATTCCCTCATAGTCCATGATTTTTCAATCATTCCCAAATGATGCATACCCCTTCATCCTCCATAAAAAAAGAACTTTTGGAGGAACTTTTTTCCTCTTTCTTCCATCTCTTTAGCAAATAGGCAGTATAGAGCTTTTCTAAGAAAATTAGTGATCACAGGACTGTAGATCCTGGAGAAAGGTAGTTAGTCCAAACCCGTTATTTTATACATGAGGAAACTGAGCTCAGGGTGAGTTGAATGACTTGCACAAAATCACATGAATAGTAACATCTGACAGAATTTGAATCCATGTCTTTTGACTCCAGAGGCAGTGTTCTTTCTACCATGCTTAGCTGAATAGAGTAGAATAAGCTCCTTCTTAGGACTGAGAGCACCTAAGCATATTTTCCTTTCTCTGGCACTCTTAATAAAGAAGATTTATGTAAGTGAAGTTTATGCATTGGCAGACTCACATTCTTGCTATTTTCTACTATATTTATAGTTTTAAAAAAGAAACCCTTTTTCTGTATCTGATGGAATATTAAGATGAAACTAGATAGCAGAAATTTAAAATAAATAACTAAGAGACTGAGTTTTGGTAAAAGATTCTTTTGTATTTATTTGGTATTTTTTTAACTAATGAGGACTTTTATTTCATAGACTATTAAGATGAAGCCAGGTAGCAGAAATAAAATAAAATTAAAAACTAAGAGTTTTTTGTTGGTAAAAATTCTTTTGTGTTTATTTGGTATTTTTATTAACTAATGAGGACTTTTATTTTGTAGAGTATTAAGATGAAGCCAGATAGCAGATATTAAAAAATAAAAAAAAAACAACAACTAAGAGACTGGGTATTGGTAAAAATTATTTTGTATTTATTTGGCATTTTTATTACCTAATGAGGATGAGGACTTTTATTTCATTGTGTTTTTTAATTGTTTCTATGTCCAGCCAAACCTTCTGTACCTATGGTGTCTGGCCCTCAGGAGAGAGTAAATGTTGAGCACTTGGAGAATTTCACCTGCAATTCAACCGGCTTCTCTCCCAAAACTATCACCTTGAAATGGTTTAAAAATGGGAATGAGATCCCTGCCCGATGGATCAAGGTTTTCCCTGAGGGGGATAGTGTCTCCTACAACATTACCAGCGATGTGCAGGTGAAACTAGAAGCTAGCGACGTCCACTCTGAGGTCATCTGTGAAGTGAATCACAGCACATTGCAAACTCCTCTTCGAGGAACAAAGAATTTGTCAGACATTATCCGAGGTAGGTGAACCCTGGCACGGCATATTCCCTACTTCCTACCCTATGTTCCCTCAGTGGCTCTGGGTCCTAGGCCCAAGAATGGAACTGTCTTCTCCCCTTTTGTATATCTCCAACTCTTAGCAGAGTGTCTGGTACAGAGTAAGCATTTAATAAATGTTCATTCACTGACTAACTTGACCCAGAATTGCCTCAGAAGGCTAACTCTTAATTATTAACCATGAAGCCCAAATATAACCTTCTGATGTATGCTTATTCTTTGCTCACAACATCCCTGCTCTTGCTTCCTTTAAATAATGGAGATAGTAACAGCTCCTAATCCACTGAGAATTCATAGGACAGTCCTCTCATTGTGAAGGTGCAAATATTAATGATTCCCATTTTACAGATAAGGAAACTGAAAATTTAGAAATTGGAAGTGACTTCCTGAGGGTCTCTCACCTCCTAAGCTCAAATTCAGGTCTTCTGATGTCAAAACACCCTCGAGTTGCTTCCCAACTCAACACTGGATGATGGAGTGTCCTTGGCAGCCCCAGGGTGAGACATATGCCAGCAAGGCCTCTGCCTCCCAATGCCAGAAAGGAGGAGAACCAGGAGTAAGAAAAGGAGTCAGAACACTGGGATCAAGGCCTGTTGACCGTGGGCCAGATATTAAAACTTTCTGATACTATTTCCACATCAGTAAAATGGGGTATAATAATACTTGCACTACCTCTCTCTGAGCTATGGTGGAAAAAGTGATGTATAAACCATAAAGCCCTAGGGAAATATGAGCCATTATTATTGTTGGGTTGTAATATTGAAGGAAGACTTATTTATTAAGTTTTACTGTTTGCCAAGCTTATGTACTAAGCTTGGAAGGAGGGGTTAGTACACAAATACAAAAGCAAAGTAGGGCCCCTGCCCTCTGGTTACAAATGGCTCACATAGCCACAGAGAGAGAGAGATAATTAGGTTTAGAGCATTATGGGGGAGTTTGGGGGCACCAAGTCGAATTGCTTAGGACTTCAGAACTGACTGTCCCTCATTCCTGGAATGCTCATCTCCACTGCTCTGATTACTGATCTCCTTGGCTTCTTCTGAGTCCCAGCTACAATCCCACCTCCTACAGGAAGCCTTTGCCTACCCCCTTAGTTATGCTGCTTTCCCTCTGTTTATTAGTTCTGTATTTACAGAACTTTTTTATTTATTATTATTTATTATATATATATTTTTATTTATTATATATATTATTATATAAAAACTGTTTACTTGTTTTCTGCATACTTGTTTGTTTGTTGCTTTGATCGTATGCTCCTTGAGGGCAGAGACCACTTTTTTGTATCCCCAGAGTTAAGTACATTGTCTGGCATGTAGCAGACACTTGATAAATGTTTATTGATTGATTGAACTGAAACGAGGCGGGATTTGGGACAGTGTGTCTGCTGCTCCTCATGGTGATTCATGAGGAAATGGCTACAGGGTAGGAATACTAGAGATGAGAGTTATAACTACCTGGCAATATAGCGGCTGCTGAGAATGAGGAGAAAGACAAGGGCGGGCATTTATAAAGCTTCTACTGTGTGCCAGGCACTGTGCTAAACATTTGAAATATTATCTCATTTAATCCTCACAACAGTGCTGTTAGGCAGGTATTATAATGATCCCATTTTACAGTTGGGGGAAATGAATTAAGCAGACTTGTCCAGGGTCATACAGTAAGTATATAGGGCTAGACTTGAACTCATCTCCCCGTCTCCAGGCCAATGCTTTCTCCATTGTAACTCCTAAGTGCCTCAAGCCCACACCAAGGATTGTAGATCAAGAGAAAATCCCAGTCATGAGGCTCCCAAAAGGGTCACCTTAGTGTGATAGGACTGGCAGACCTCAGATTCCACTGACCACCCAGAGTTTCCAATGGAGATACTGCCAATCAGGGCAGTAGCCAGCTACACTCATGGTCTTCCCTGCTGCTTTACAGGGAAGATAAATCTTAAAGGTCTTAGAGACACAGAGGGTGAGCTCTGTCTTTATGAAGGTCGCTGACTCTAAGATCCCTGTGAGAAAGGCAGGGCAGCCTGAGGCAGAGGCAGAAGTGTGGAGGGAGGGCCTACATGTGCTCGGGGGCTGTGTTGCGTATTATGTCCTGCCTGACTTACTGGGACCCCCATTAGGGTTTTCTCGGCAAAAACACTGAAATGGTTTTCCATCTCCTTCTCCAGCTCATTTTACAGATGAGTAAAATGAGGCAAATAAGGCTAATTAGGAGACTTGCCCAGGGCCCCACAGCTGGAAAGTATCTAAAACCAGATTTGCACTCAGGAAGATGAGTCTTCCTGACTCCATCCACTGCCTGCCTTTTGCCATCTAGCTGCTAATTTCATGTTATATGGAGGTTCCTTCAAAGGTAAAAAACCGGACTTGGTCTATAAGGATAAGAATGCTTGTACTGTATGCTGCCCAGAGAAAGCTGGGTCATGCAATGGACAGTGTTGGACCTGGCATCAAGAAAACCTGATTTCAATTTGGCCTCAGATGCTAGTAACTGGGTAACTCTGGACAAGTCAGTTATCTTCTCTCTACCTCAGTTTCCTCCTCTGTAATTGGGGATAATAATGGCACTTATCCCCCAGGATTGTTGTGACAAGCAAATGAGATAATATTTATATATAAGTGCTTTGATATAAAATGGCATACAAATACTAGGTATTTTTATTGTATGAAGTTTCCAAGTTGTTTGGTGTCCCTGATTTCCTTGCTTTCCCAGGCCATCACCCCTACTTGGTCTTGATCCTTTCCCTCTTCTTTCCCCTTCACAACACCTTCAGTTAATCAATTTAACCTGACATTGTCACTGATCTTTGAAACCTCTGTCCCACCGTCCTGTCACTGTTCAGCTTTTTTCAAATCCCAACCTGTATTTCTCCCCCACCTGCTTCCTTTTCTCTCGCTGCCCCTGTGCTCCCAAGCACCTCTGGAAGATATTGCACCACGGGGCTGTGTGGATCCTGAGTGTTACCCAGTCTCCACTTGGCATTCACTGCTACTTATCATTTCTTTTCCTATTTCCTGCCTCCATTGGATTCCCTCTTCTTCTTCAGCTCCCCTCTACTTTAACCTCCCTGTTCCCACTAGTCCTCTGATTAGTGCTTCACTAAAAAAAAAAAAAAAAAAAAAAAAAAAATTAAGTCATCCTTCATGCACTACAATCTCCAATTCCACTCTTCAGTTCCTCTTTAGCATCGACCTTCCTCTGTTCTTAGAGGACAAGTTGGTTCCTCTCTCTGCAACCAGCAAATTTTCTTCTTGTATTCTTGATTCCATCCTCTGCTGCCTCCTTCAGGTGCTTGCCCCTTTGATCATTCCCTCTTCTTCCTGAATTTTCAACCTCTTCTTCCCCACTGACTCCCTCCCTGCTGGCTTCAAACATGCTCAAATCCTTCCCATTCTTTCAAAAAAATCCACTTGACCTTACCATCCCCTCAGGCTGTCATCCCATATCTCTCCTTCCTTTCACAGTCTGTAACCTTTCACAGCCAAACTCTTAGGGAAAAAGCCTTCTCACTGATTTCAGTTTTTCTCTCAGCTCTCACTTGGTAGCAAAGTCCCACTATCAGCTTTTCTCAGGCACTTTTTCCACCCCTTCCTGTTCCAACCTCAGCCCCAGATTGCAACCATTCTCTCCAGGGATCTCTGTATCCCACAGCCTTTTTTTAGTCCTCTCTGCCGTACTTGACCCTGTCAGTCACGCCCCTCCAGACACTCCTGAGTTTTGGGGGCTGTCTTCCCACATGTCGGACCAGACTTCCTGTTCTCCTTCACAGGTTCATCTACATCCCACCATCTATGCCTGGGTGTACCATAGGGCTAACCTCTTCCATCCCTAGAGTATCTTTTTGTGATGTTATCTACTACCATAAATTCAATTATCATCTACACGTAAAGGTCTCTAAAATCTACACATTCAACTGTCATCTCTCCTAGAATCTCTGGTCTTAAATATCCAACTGCCTTCTTAACATCTCTCCCTACGTGCCCCACCACAGTATCTCGAATGTACCATGTCTTCAATAAGACTCATCTTTCCTCCTGCTGCTATTTCCTCCCCTAATGTTGTTGTTCCCATGTAGGTTACCACCATTCTCCCGGATACCTAGGAGTCTCCTTGAATCTTTAGCCTTCCTTGCCTACACTATGCAGTCTATTCCCCTCACTGTCCTCCATTACATCAAGGTTTATCAATTCCATCTTCAAATCTCACATTTGTCCCCTTCTCTCTTCCAGCACTTAGCACGGTGCCCCACACATAGTGGGCGCTTAATAAATGTTTATTGGGTAACTATTCTGTCGACTCACATTTGTAATTGGAATTCAAGACCCCATCATCTCTCATCCTATCTTTGGCATTGGATTCCCAAATTGTTTCCCTCTTTCTGTTTTTCCCTTTTCCCTTTCATCCTCCAAAAGTGATATTCCTATTGCATAAGTCTAGCCATAAGAAGCTTCTGTTGCCTACATCTAATATAATGCATATTACATATATATATATATATATATCTCAACATATTTTGCTGAAATAGAAACTTCTGTATTTGGCATTTTACGGTTCTTCCCAATCTAGCGCCAGCCAAACTTTTCCAATACATTGATTATTACATTCACTCTTGCAATCTTTGCTCCAAACAAACTGGGCTCTTTTGCTCCATACCCAACATTCCATCTTCTACTTTCTTGCTGCCTTTCATCACTGGATTAATTTTGTAGATAGCCTATATTTACTTATCTGGGAATATATTGTAGTCTCCTTGTAGAAAGTTAACTCTTAGATAGTGGGGACTGTGTCACTTTTGTATTTATAGTCAAAGCATCTAGCATAGGGCTCTGTGTATAATAGGGGCTTATTTAAAAATATTCTGGTTGATTCATTAACTGCTTGAGGGGTGTGGCAAGGACTAACATCAGTGAGAAACCAGACTCTCATCTCAAGGTACAATATGGCTCCAAAAACTCTCTGGTCACATTTGACCCCTTCTGCCAAACAGTCAAGTTTCTATAGACAGAAACAAAGTGACTAATAACCTATTATTGTAAGTGTGGAGCTCCTGCTTCCTTAAGCTTTTCTATGATTTGTACCTTCAAGGGTGTCTGAGATCTGCTTGTTCTCAGTTGGTATATGTACCAAGGGTTCCCATCCTGACCACCATATGCAGCATAAGCCCCATGTTCAAGAGCCATTCAGGTCAGTCTGCAGCCCTGACAGAGCTGACCAGCTTCTGGTCAAACCTCACATGTGCCGTGGCTATCCTGAAAATAAGAAGAAAGGGTCATAAGTGGTCATGTCACAGACTAACCCATGCTTTCCCTAAGCCACTGACATTATCATATTACTATATCAGTTCCCTGTGGTTATGAACTGTGTTTGTTTCCTTAAGTCTTACAATTCCTGGTTAGTCCTAGAAAAGGGGGTTCTTTCCTTCTCCATCCCTGAGGAAGAAATTCTCCTTAGCTATAAATCCTTATCTCCTGTGTTGGTGCTAAGGAAAGCACATCCTAGGAGCCAGGACAAGAAACTTAATCTCTCATGTACCCGAAAATCCAGTCCTTGAATCCCACTTTGAGGAACGTGTCATACAACCCCAAGAAAAGCAGCCCAAAAGAATAAGCCCTAAACTTTGAGAAGGAAAGGGGACAGTCAGGGAGGGGAATAGACTCCGTATTTGGTGGTTGTCAGTCAATTGAAAACAACAAACATTTGTAGCAGATCATGTGTAGGACACAGTTTATATGCTGGGGATACTGCCCTCAAGGAGCTTACAGTCTAATGGGAGAACTCCTGATGTGGGAGACTCTCCAGGAAAGCCTAGGGAGACCTACTGACAGGTGAGGCTCCATGGCAGCCCAGGGGACAGGACAGAGATAGGCCTGCACTTGGTTAACCTAAAAGCTTTGCCTTTTCTTCTAGTTGTACCTAAAGTGAACATTTCTTCTCAACCACTTTCCTTGAACGGCACCAATATCACCTGTCAGGTGAAGAATTTCTACCCCCAAAATGTGAGTGTCATCTGGCTAGAGAATGGCACCGAGCTTGAGAAAGGCAAGACTTCTGAGCCCACAAAGAACAAAGATGGCACCTACAGCCTCAATATCTCGCTCCTGGTCAACACGTCTGGACAAAAGGAAGCCCAAGAGATCACCTGCCAGGTGCTGCACGACTCCCAGCTTCCCATCAATGCCAGTAAAACGTTCAGAGCCCCAGCCCCTTCTGGGACCATGGACAAAAAGGAGTCGGGTAAGTTCTTCTCTGCTGTGCTGAGGAGACCAGGCTGTGCTGCTCGATTTGGGCTTATCCCTGCGGGTCCGTCGCAGACCCACTGGGCCCGCTCTGACCAAGGAGGGTGGCCAGATGGCACTGTTATCATACCTCACATGGTACAAAGTCTTGTTCATTCATAAAGCTCTTTCCAACCTGTTGTTCCATCGTGATCCACCCTGCCCTGTCATGGGGCACTAGCCAAGAAGTCACTTGTCCAAGGTAACCCCACTAAGAAGCAATAGGACCTGGACTAAAATCTGAGCTTATTCCTTATCCAGGGTTCATTCCACTATTCCAAGACGTCAGCTAGCCAGGTGCGTTGGGTAGAGTGCTGGACTGTAACTTGAAGAATTTTGTGAGAATCAGATGGGACGATATTGTTAAGTCCATAGCACAGCACCTGGCACACAGTAGGCACTTAATAAATGCTTTGTTTTTCCCTTCCTTTTTCTGGATAGGAAATAGGATTTAACTGTATTATTGTTAAAGGTCCATTGTAATTGTTTTTACCACAGTTTTAATACTTAACTTATCACAGAGAATCAAACCATCATGTCACATGCTTCTGTTCAGTAACATAAGGCAGTTAGGTGGTTCATTGGATAGAGTGCCACACTTGGAGTCATTAAAACTTAAATTCAGATACAGCCTCAGATATTTATTAGTTGTGTAACTGAGGGCAAATCAGTTTACCTCTGTTTCCCTTAAGTAAAATGAAGATAATAATAGCACCCACTTCCCAGGGTTGTTGTGAAGATCAAATAAGAATATTTTTTAACTGCTTAGAACAGTGCTTGACACATAGTAGGTGCTATATAAATGGTAGCTATTATTATTTTTTATGGTATTATTATGCCTTTGAAAGAACACAGCATTATCGCTTCATAACGACTCAAAATAGTAGCGTCCTCTTTTTTGCATTCATTTTTAGGGCCACGCAAAAAATGAACACAATTACAAAATAGTTTTTACACAAATAAAGACCAATCCAAACAATTAAAGAAATATTAATTAATTATGGATAGGCTAGGCCAATATAATAAAATGACAGTTCTCTCTAAATTAATTTACTTATTTAGTGCCATAACCAATCAAACTACCAAAGAATTATTTTATGTCCTAAAAACTATAACAAAAATACATCTGGAAGAACAAAAGATCAAAAATATCAAGGGAATCAATTAAAAAATGTAAAGGAAGGCAGGCTAACCATACTAGATTTCAAACTATAATACTAAATGTTAATTATTAAAATAATCTGATACTGGCTAAGAAACACAGTGGTTAATTAGTGGAATAATAAATTAGGTACACAATATATAGAAGCAAATGACCATAGTAGCTTAGTGTTTGATAAACTCAGAGAGCCAAGTTATTGGGGCAAGAACTCACTATTTAATCAAAACTGCTGAGAAAACTGGAAGGTAGTCTGGCGGGAAGTAGACGTCATCAGTATCTCACACCGTATACCAAAATAAGATTAAAATAGGCACGTTTTAGTTATAAAATATATCATAAGAAAACTAATGGATTATTTAAAATGCTATCTGTCAGATCTATGTATAAAAGAGGATTTTATGACCAAACGAGATAGGGAAGAGGATCATGGAAGATTAACTGAATAATTTTGATTATATGAAATTAAAAAGACTGTGTACAAACAAAATCAGTGCAGCCAAGATGAGAAAGAAAGCAGAAAATTCAGGTGGGGAAGAGGCAAATTTAAGTAAGTTTCTTAAGAACTTCTTCTGAATTGATAATTGGTCAAGAGATTTGAATAGGCAGTTTTGAGAGAAAGAAACCAAAGCAGTCACAATGCAGACACACATAAAATGCCCTAAAACACTAATAACTGGAGAAATGCAAATTAAAACAACTCTGCAGTACCACTTCACAGCTGTCAGATTGCTAACATGACAGAAAAGGAAAATGACAAATGCTAGAGGGGATATAAGAAAATAGGGACACTAATATATCATTGGTAGAATTGTGACCCGATCCAATCATTTTGGAGAATAATTTGGAACTATGCCCAAAAAGCTATAAAACTGTGCATACTTATTTGTATCCCAAAGAGATCAAAGAAAATGAAAAAGACGTATTTGTACAAAAAATCTTTATAGCAGCTCTTTTTGTGGAATTAACATGGAATTAGAAATTCAGGGGATGTCCATAATTTTGGAAATGACTGACCAAATTGTGGTATATGATTGTAATGGAATATTATCATGCTATAAACAATATTGAATAAGCTGATTTTAGAGAAATCTGGGCAAAGTTATGCGAACTGATGCAAAGTGAAGTGAACAGAACATTGTATATAATAGCAATTATTATACTATGTCCAGCTATGAATGACTTAACTATTCTGATCAATACAATGATTCAAGACAATTTTAAAGCACTCATGATGAGAGAACCAATTAACTCAATGAAAATTGAAGCATCTTTTTTATTTTATTTTTCATGCTTTTTACATAGCTAATATGGAAATATGTTTTTACATAACCTCACATTTATAATGAGTTTCATATTATTTGCCTGTTTAACTATAGGAGAGCAACTGGAGAGAGGGAGAGAATTTGGAACTCAGAATTTTAAAATGAACATTTAAAAAAAGGAAAGAACCACACACAAAAATATAGGATAATAGATTTAGAGCATTAATCCAATCCCCTTCATTTTATAGATGAGGATCTCAAAGTTCACACTTTGTCAGAGTCCCAGAAGCAGAATTGGAACTTAGGTTTTCCTGACTCCTAGTCCAAAATTCTATCCATGAGACTGTGATACTTCCTACATATTCTTAAGATTTCAGGTTATCCATCCCTATTTGCTCAGAATCCCTTCGAGGATTGAGAAGGAGAGGGAAGGGGGCAGCAGTGTACATATATATATATATATATATGTGGAAAGAGAATCGTTTAAATTTTGGAACTAGAAGAAACTTTAGAACATAAAACATTATATTTTTATCTTCTGAATCCAATTCTTCCTGTGCAACAAGAGAACTCTTTGGTTCTGCACACATATATTGTATCTAGGATATACTGCGACATATTCAACATATATAGGACTGCTTGCCATCTAGGGGAGGGATGGAGGGAGAGAGGGGAAAAATCGGAACAGAAGTGAGTGCAAGGGGTAATGTTGTAAAAAATTATCCTGACATGGGTTCTGTCAATAAAAAGTTATTATAATAAAAAAGTTAAAAAATAAAAAAAGAACATAGAACATTAGAAGTTGAAAGAACCTTAGGTTCCTAATCTAATTCTATTATTTTGCTGATTGGAAAACTGAGCTCCACTTCGGGGAAGGATTTGCCCAAGATAATATAGAAAGTTAGTAGCATCACAAAAACACTTCTGAGTTTTAGTCTTTTACCACGATAATAGAAAGAGCTGAGAATATGGCAACTTTTTTCAGAGAAACTTGTTACAAAACTTTAATTTCCTCTGGCAATTGTTTCTCTTTTAATCCCATTATACTCACATACTATAATTTGTTTAGCCATTCTCAAGAAGGTGGGCATTCCTTTAGTATCCAGTTTGGGGCTACTATGAAAAGAACAAGCACACACACACACACAAAAAAAAAAACAGGATCTGTAATATACACTAGATACAAAACAAAACAAAACAAAAAACCCAGACCCTATTCTCAGGAAGCTTAAATTATCCTTTATCTGGAGTGCAAATATTAATTCCCTTAACAGATGTTAGTCAATCAACAAGCATTTACCAAGTGCCTGCTGTGTGCCAGTTATTGCAGCTTCTATGCAACTTACATTCTAATGGGGGAATGCAGCAAGTAGATTTATAAATATATGCAGTATAAAAAACATAAAAACAGACAAAACAGAATACAAGAGAGTCTGAGAGAGAGAGAGTGCAGTAACTATAAAATGGGGATAATGATACCTCCCAGAGTTGTTGTGAGGATTATACGAGATAATGTTTATAAAGCACAGGGCCTGGCACATAATAGGGAAAATAGAGATGCTAGCTATTATTATCATTTCCATTGTGTTGTGAACTCTGTGAGGGCAGGGACCATCTTTTGCTTCTTCTTGTATCCCTAGCACTTGGCACAGTGCCCGGCACAAAACAGGTATTGACTGAGCGGACTGACAGTTGGGGGGAATCAAGAAATGTTTCATGCAGTAAATGGTGTTTGAGCTTCCCTACAGGAAGAGGGAGATTCTTTGGCACATGTTGATCAGCTCTCACCAAAGCATGGAGAGGAGGCGGTGGATTATGTGTGAGGAACAGAGGAATCCAGGTTGGCCCAATTGAAGAATGAGGAAAAGGGAGCATGTTCCAGGGAGGTTGAAGAAATAGGTTGGGTTATGTTGTGAAAGACTTTAAGAGCTAAACATAAGACTTTCTATTCTACCCTAGAGGCAACAGGAAGCCATTGGAATTGATTAAATTGGGAAGTGACACAGTTATATCTGTGCTTAAGGAAAATTAGTCTGGCAACGGTGTTGGAGATAGAGTACCAAGAGCTTTGAGGTAGGAAAATACAGTAAGAGGCAACTACAAGAATGTAAGCAAGAGAGGATAAGGGTCACTGTACATAGAGAGAAAGAGTCAAGTGGAAGAGATGTGGAGGGAAAAGGGGCAGGATTTGGTAACACTGGGACTTAGAGGATGAGAGTCACTGGGAGAACAGAGGGATCTGAGACACAAGTAAGAAAGTTCAGAAGGGGGGAAGGTTGAAGGGATTGAGTTTAGTTTTGGACAAGTTGAATTTTAAATGTCTGGTGGGGAAAGAGGCAAGGTAGCAAATAGATACAGTACCAGCCCTCGGGTTAGGAGATCCTGAATTAAATCCAGTCTCATGCTTACTGGCTGTGTGACCCTGGGCAAGTTATTTAATCCTGGTTGCCTGGGAGAGAAAAAGAGGTCTCTGGGATGTCCAGTTTAAATGTCCGATTGGCAATTGCTGAAGCTCAGAGGAGAGACTGGGTTTAGAGAGAGAAGTAGAGATGGAGATGAAATCCAAGATGGAGAGAGAGAGGTAATGTCAGTGATATAGTTGGTAGTTAAACTTGGACACAAATAAAGTTACTGATAGAGAATATAGAGAGACAAGAGAGGACTGAGAACAGAATCTTGAGGAATGCTTAGAGTTAAGAGTATGCAGAATATGGATGATAAGCTAGAAAAAGAAAATGAGAGGGAATGATCAGATTCAACAGAACTTTTTTTCCTAAAGTAACCCAGAAAGCAGAAACATGAAGAAGGAAATGGCAAACCACTCCCGTATCTTTGCTAAAAAAAAAAATCCCTAAAGGGGTCATGAAGTAAACAACAACAACAAACAACAACAAAAAAGAATTTAGTGACAGTTTTCCAAAGGTGGAGGTCAGACTTGGACATGCTGAAAGCAATAGAGAAAGAAGTGGTATGTAAAGACAGGTTGAAATTGGAAGAAAGTGATTTGATGAGGTACTTGCCTTGAGATGGCAAAAAAAAAAATTTTTTTAATTCTTTTTGGAGCCAAACTTGTGATTTCCTTGACCTAGGAACCTCTCTCCCTTAGTGCAGGTTGGCCCGTGCTTTGCAATTATGCCAGAGAGTTGCCTGGAAATACTGAAAGTTTCAGCGATTTGCCCCAGAGTCAAATTGCTAATATATGTCAGAGGCAGGATTTGAATCCAGATCCTCCTTACTCTGAGACTAGCTCTATCCACTGCATCATATTGTCTCTCTTCAAAAAGTGATGACTTAAAAAATAAAGCGATTCCCTTGGAAGATTTACATCATTTATTCTTCATCATCTGTATAGGAACGTGTGCTTAGCCCACTAAATCTGCCCACGCATCTTAGAACATCTGAAAACACACATCCAGATGCTAAGGCTTAATGACTCTTATTTAATATAAGAAGCATCTCTTTTTTCTTTCTTTTTTCTTTTTCTATTTTTTAAATACATGGAACACCTGCTTCCTGTAATTCCTGCAAGCTTTCTCATTTCAGAGCCTGGATCCCAAAACATCTTTATTGCAGTGGGGATAGTGTGTATTTTGCTGGCAGCTCTGCTGATTGCCACCATCTACCTCATCCGAGCCAAACAGAAAAAAGGTAAGTGTGAAAACCTCTTTCATTTTCCCTGTTCAAAATCATAGATTTCTTTTTAAAATCTGGATCTCTGATTTCCTTGGTGCAGACCAGTCCTGCAGAGGAACCCCTCCATCCTTCCGTCAGTGAAAATAAACAATTTTGGGGCAACTATAATCTTAGAACTTGGTCTCTGAGGCCCTGGGTAGATCTCTGAGATTATATGTTGCAGAAAAATTGCCAATCTACATTGGAAGAGGAAGTTTCCCTGCTGGGAGTTCTCTATGGTGATGAAACAAGTACAGTAAAAAAAAAAAAAAAATAGAAGAGAAGGAAATTTAGAAATCCTATGTTGGGATGGATGTTGTAAACTTTGTGTAGATTTAGAAAAGACCTTAGAGGTCATCTCCTCCAACTCCCCTCATTTAGCAGGAAATAGTTTGTTTCTTCCCTCAGGCTGTTCAGCCGCAGACTGGCAGGATCTCCACTCTTCAGACTGAGGGTTGCGGCCTGCCCAGTCTCGTTGTGGTTGGGCATTTGTCTCGGGACCCTAGATTTCCTCCGTTCCTATTACACACAGCTTTGGATGTTAAGTTTCGGGAGGCATTCTGACCCCAGCGATCCGTTTCATTTATTACTTGGATGCAGTGTGGCGTAATGGGAGAAGCCCTGGGCCTGGTGGGTCAGAGGGTCGGGATCAGGCTGGCCAGGGAGATGTCCCAGCTGCGAAAGCTCTCCGAGCGGCAGCCTGTGGAGCAAAGCGGGGAGGAGGGAACAGAATGCTGCTCTTGCCTGCGGCATGTTCACTGAGCCTAGACCACAGTCGGGCTGCGGGCACAGGGACGGTGAGGGAGGGAAATGCAGCTGCAGGTGCACCCGGAGAACAGCTCTGGGCGTCAGTCGCACAGAACACGAGGCATCTGGTTGGGAAGTTCCCTTCCCCCTGGCAGCTTGCACCGCTTGGCAGTCTGCCTCCGGAGGCAAAAGTTCCGAGGTGACTGCTTCTGAGCCTAATCACAGTGATAACTCACACTTACATCGCACAAGGGCTTGAATGAGTGGTCATTTGGTCCCCCACAACAGTTCTGTTAGGTGGATAGGGCAACTATTATTACCCTCATTTTTATATATTTTTATACATTTTTATGAGACTCTACAAGTGAAAGTAATTTGCCTATGAGGGTCAGAGCTGGGAAGAGGACCTGGGCCTTTTTAATTCCAAATTCCACATCTGAATCTATAGTTTTAGCAAATGTAATCATTCAAATTAGCAAGGTAGAGAATGTGATGGATTTATAGTTTAAAAGATCTGGATTCAAATGCTGTTGCTTTTAATCAGTCTCTGTGAGGCCATGGACAAGTCAATTAACATCTCTAAAGCTCATTTTCCCAATCTGGGAAATGTTAGGGTTAAACTAGATGATCTCCAAATTCTATAATTTTATCCTTTGTTATTTTGTTATTCTGTCATTTTTGTTTTGTCCAATTTTTTGTGACCCCATTTAGGGTTTTCTTGCCAAAAATATTCTTGATTTTCTTTTCCAGCTTATTTTAGAGAAGGGGAAACTGAGGCAAGCAGGGTTAAATGACCACACAGCTAGTAAGTATCTGAGGACAGATTTTAACTCAGGGAAGATGAGTCTTTCTGACTCCAGTCCTGGCCCTTTCTTCTCAAGGTTGTGTGGGCAGCAAAGAAGCAGCCCAGTGGGTCCCAACCTAGGGCCCCCTGCTCCTTCCTTTGTACCTAAGGCAGCAGACATGTTCCACATAATTTACAGTGGTTCCCTTTTCCTCTCGCCATCCTCACTCCCAGAAAATAACTTGTGTGGCTTTAAAGAAATACGGTTATTTTTCTAAGTTTTTCTAGAAAGCATTGAGAAGCCTCACTGCCTCCTGCATGAAGGTCAAAAGAATGGAACCTTTTAAAGAATAGTAAATGAATGGATTTTTTTTTCTTTCAGCAAAAGGTTCGACTTCTTCTACAAGGTAAGTACAAGGTAGAGGGAGAAGTGGGGATTGGGTTTGATTTTGTTTTCTTAAGTAAATGAAGTTGGGTCGTGGAAGTGAAGTTCCGATCTTGCTTCTAACTTTTCCTGGCTGTGTAATCTGGGACCAATTCCCTTAATTTCTCTGTGCTCCTGAGCAACTCTGCAGGACCAGAAGAAGCCGGTCTGCCCTTGTATTAGGTTCCTCACTGGGAGGACTCTGTACTGATAGAATAACAGATGGAGGGAAAAAAAGAAAAGCATTTGGCAACCCAAGGCCACACATGGAATGACACTTGCTGCCTTCCCACCTTGTACTCGGCTTTGTTACGACCCCCCCTGCTTTGGTCACCTTCCCTGACGTCCTTCTCATCAGAGCAGGGAAGGGATTCTGGGTTCTGGAAGGCTGTGCCAGGCAGGGAGTCAGTCAGGCAACGAGAACTTCCTGGGCACGTCCTATGTGCCGGGCAGGCTGGAAGGGAGCCCCGGGTGGGCCCAGGGGCAGGTCGAGAACGGCCTAAGCCAGGCCAGAGGGTGGCCACCGTGGGGAGGAGCAGCACAGACACAGTGGAGAAGGGTCTTCCCGTGTTGGGGGCCTGCCATCCACTGGCGAGAGCTCAGAGGCGCCGAGTGGTCTCCTGGCAGATATTAGAGAATAACCCCCGGGTAGCTGATGCTCTGTTCCTAGCACCTTGCAGTAATGCAGGCTCTAAACTCTCCAAACTGTGTGCCAGGCACTCTGCTACGTATCAAGAATACAAAGAAAGGCCACACAGTGCCTGCCCTCAAGAGGCTTGCAGTCTCAAGGGGAGAAGCCCACAGACCACCAGGTACGGAGGAGCTGGATAATGTGGGAGAGGACTAGAGCCTCGGGGTCAGCAAGGGCTGCCTGAAGGCCGGATGAGGCCGGAGGAAGGAAGCAGAGGATTCTTTCCAGGATCGAGAGAGGGCGGGCTCGTCCCTGGATCCCCAGATTTGTGGGAAGGGGGAGTGGGGAGAAGGGTAGGACAGCTGGAAAGGTGGGACAGCCAAATGGGGAAGGGCTTTAAATGCCAAATAGAGGGGTTCAGATCTAACTTGTGATTAATATAACATAATTAAATGTCCCTAGCAGGGCAGCTAAGCGGCACAGTAAATACAGCTCCAGGCTTAGCCTTAAGAAGATCTGAATTCAAATTCAGCTTCTGATATTTTCTAGCCATGTGTCTCTGGCAAGTCACTTAACCCCTACCTGCCTCAGTTTCTCCATCATCTGTCAATTGAGCCTAATAGTAGCACTTGCCTTCCAGGTTTGTTGTAAGGATTCCAAATGAGCTAATAATTAATGATAAAGTGCTTAGCACAGCGCCTGACCTACAGTAAGTAGATGCTTAACAAATGGTTTTTATTTTTATTATTATCACACAAGTACTAAATATGGCTAGCATTTAAAAAGCACTTTACGTATCCGCTAATTTGGTCTTCACAACCACCTTGGGAAGTAAGCGCAGTTATTTTCCCCACTTGACAGATGAGAAGACAACTGGGGAAGGTTAAGTAACTTGACCAGTCTCTCAGCTAGTAAATATTGTATCTGAGGCTGGATCTGAATTCAGGTCTTCCTGATCCCAGGCTTAGGGTTGTAATCAGCTTCCTAATAAGATAATTTTCCACTTTCTCAAATCCTATTTTATCTTCCTAAATCACCTCTTTTATCAGGTCTCTTCACCGCTTAACTCCCATTGCCTACGTAACAGCTTCGACAGCTTACCTTGTCCTCCAAGTCCCTTTGCATTCCGCTCAGTGTGGTATAATGGAACAAGCATTAGACCTGAATTCAAATTCCATTTCGGCTGCTACGGCCTGTGTGAATTTGGATGAAACGTAACTCCCCCAGGCTTCAGTTTTCCCATCTGTAATGTGATGGGGCTGGACTAGATGGTTCTGAGGTCCCTTCTAGCTATGGAACACTGATACTCTCTGATCTTATCTCCCATTGTTCCCCTGGGTCCATTTGGTTCATATACTGCCCCCCTCAATATGCTCTGAGCTTTTACCACTTCCACAGGACTGCCTGAGCATTCCTCCCTCCTCTGAAATGCCCTTTTCCCCCACAGAAATCTCTTCCAAAGTCCGCTTCCTTCCGGAAACCTTCCCTGACTGCCCCAGGTCATAGCCTTCTCCCTATGGATTCCCACATCTCTCCCTGGCTTTCTGATCAAAAGTCCACACAACTAAGTCCCAATTAGTGTAAATGACAAATCCCTTGAAGTGCTTGAATTCTTTGAATCCACACTGCATATTTCCATTGGGATGAAGCCAATTATCCTATTTTATATAATTATAACTTGGAACAGTGCAAACTTAAATTCAGCTGACCATTTCACAGGATGCATTGTTAGCGTTAATCGGGGCCTGGCTGCAGTGCCCATGGCCTTGGAGAATTGGTGATCTTTGTACATACATGCTTTATGTATTTCCCTTATTTCATTGTGAGCTCCTAAAGGACAAGGGTTATATCTCACTTTGTGTGTAAAACCAAGTACAGCATCCTGCACCAAATGCTTAACAACGTTTGTTGATCGATTTTTTTTCTCCCCAAAGAAATGAACAGTAGCCCCGATATTATTGTTCATGTTTTACACCCTTCTGTAGGATTCTAATGAAACCTCTCCAGGTGCTCTTTCATATGGCCAACTCCAGAATTATTTTGAGTAGAGGTTAATATTTACTTCCCATAAAGTATCCAAATCTCCTTCCAAAGTCTATCAGTGTTTAACTTCAAAGCAAAATAGCTCAACAGCCAAGTTGGGAGGCTCCCCTGTTAGACCCAAAACATCTGTCAGTAGGATTTCTCACTCTGTAGCAGGGATAATTAACCTGGACTCTACATATCCTGAAAGTTCATGAACTCAGATGCATGTCTATGCAAAGATAACTATTTCTCCAAAGTCATCCATACTATAGCCATCCAATACAACTGGTTTCCTTTGTAATCCTGTGTATTTATTTTATGTATTAAAAATTATTATTCTGAGAAAGGGTCTCTAGCTTTCACCAGATTGCCAAAGGAGTTCCTGAACACTTAAAATAAAAGTTAAGAATACTTGCTCTATAGGATCAGAGATTTAAAGCAAGAACAGATTTTACAAGCCATTGAGTTCAAATACCACCTTCCTCATTTTACAGATGAAGGCACAGAGAAATTAAGTGACTGACCTAGTGTTACACATCTAGTTAGTATCTTTTAAATTAATAATTAATATGTTTTATTTAATTATTTAAATTTAATTTATTTAATAAAATAAATAATTTTATTATTTAAACCAGTTCTAAGTGTTAATGCCCCATCCCCACCAACCTACAGTGTCTCTATAGAGAGGCAGAGCACGCTGTCCATAATCTATCAGGGCTCAGGCACATAAACACTCATTTAACAAACATTTATTAAGTATCTCCTGTGTCTAAGGCTTTGCTCTAGAGATGCTGGGAAATGCCAAGATGAGTAAGTCATGGTCCTTGCCTTAAAGAAGGCTGAAGTCTCCTAGGATGGAAAAACCAGGAACACACACGTAGCTGCAAGTTAGAAGACAAATGGCGAGTCCCTCCTTACTCCGGGGAGAGAGTCTGGTGTCGGAGAAGGATCGCTGGCCTTGGAGTCGAAAGCTGGGGGTTTCAGGCCAGGCCTTTAGCTGACAGCTCTGTGAGCTCAGGAAGGACACTTAATTTTTCTGAGCCTCAGCTTCCTATTAGCAGTAATTTAATTGGGCGCTGTGATTCAGGCTCTTCCAGGCAGGGGGACCCGTCCCCAGGAGGGAAGTGTTTCTGTGGAAACATGGGATTTGTCATGCTCGGTGATTGCTCTTTGAGCTTGATGCGCTGTCACAGCCAAGATTAACTTTTGTGGACAGACCCTGTTGCTTAACACTGATAATATCCAGTCTGTTGTCCCTTGGACCTCGAGATTCATGCTTGAAAATCAATCACACCCAGGCAGAATCACAGCATTTCTAAAGTGTTTGTCAGTTTCCACAGTGCTTTCCTTACCTAGATAATGCATCTCCATCCCCATTTTACAGAGGGGGAAGCTGAGGCTCAGGGACGTAAAAATTCACATGGCTGGAAAGGGTTGGGGCTGATAGTGTTCTTTCTACTCCAAGCTGCTCCTCTGGTAGATCTGAGGATCTGCACAGCCCTCGTGTCTGTTACCTTAATGTTACAAAGGGACTTTCTCCCTAGGGCTCTGCGAGCTAGGCAGTATAAGTGTTATTATCCCCTTTATAGAGTCAGGAAGCTGAGGCTTAATGAGGTGGGGGAGGTTCATCCCAATCACCTAGCTAGGAAGCGGGGCTCCTCCTCAGGCCCACGTTCTTTCCATGACGCTCTGTTGCGTGGACACCGAAGGCACAGGATGTCTTAGTCTGGACCCATGGGGGTCACTGTCCTTGAATAGCATCCATTAAAGTGAGCTATGTCACCGGTTTCTAACCACAAAACGAAGCCGTTTTTCTGATTTATCTGATGTATCCCTTCTTGGCCTTCTCTTCTAGATTACATGAGCCGGAAAAAAATGCCCGAGACCTAAGCCAGGTACGTACACTGCTTCCCGAGGCTCATTTCTGGAAGAATTCAGTGACAGAAATTTTTGTAAAAGGAGCCAGGCTAAAAATGAATGCTGTCTGGAAGCAGCATAGGCTGGGGGAGAGGGAATCTAGTTACTGTGCTGTGAACACCGAGACAAGAGGGCTGCGGCTTCTCTGTCTTAGCCCTTGGGAAGTTTGCCCCCTCAGAATGATCTGCCCTTGAATGACAGACTTCTTGGGCAGAGGTCCAGCCACTCCTCCTCATTTTGTGCCATTCTTGTCCCCGTCCTCCTAGAAATCTTCCCAAGAGGATTCTCCCAGTGGAGGCCCTTTTTGGATAGCTTTTTAATATTTCATGTAAACCAAGGTAGTACGTGTAAACTGCCAGTCTTTTACCCATCATTTCTGGCACATGACTGACCCTCTTTCTTTTCCCGTTATCCATATCCTTGATGGCTTAAAATGACAGAAAAGGGAATCTGGGTCACATATTGTGCTTGTAATTGCTTTGGAATCCAGATTCAATTCAGTAAATAGCATCTTCATTTGACTCTCTGGATAGGCAGGAAGTTAAGATAATTCACATTTCTTATCACTTCAAGGCTTAAAGTCACAACAATAACAATTCACATTTTTATAGCTCTTTACAATGTTCCATGCACTGTGCTAAATGCTTTACAAATATTATGTCATTCACTCTTCACAATAAGCCTGAGAGATAGGTACGACTCTTATCCCCATTTCATAATCAAGAAAACTGAAGTTAAATGTTTTGCTCACGTTCATTCCATTAATAAGTATCTGAGACACTTTGAACTCAAGTCTTCTTAGCTCCAGAGTCAGTGCTCCATCCACTGTACCTATGTCTTATTCCCCTTCTCTGAAGTAGGTGTTGAGGGTTATGGTTCTTGTTTTATAGTTTGGGAAATTGAGATCCACCCAGAAAGGTCATGTTAATTTCTTGGGATCACCCAGTTAATAATGGTCCAAGCCAGAATTTGAACACAGACCTTCTGATTTCCACATTCTTTCCACTGTGATACCTTGCCTTCTTCTGCTTGATAGTATTTCACCCAAGCTATTTCTAGAATTTTTTGTTTCTGCAGTTGTGAGATTGTGTGTAATTATCTTTTCTAGGGCCCAGTTCCTTCAGAAATCTTTCTAGTTTCCCCCCATTGATGACGGTTAGCTGGCCTTCCTCACCATGGATTTTATTTAATCCAGGTATATTACAACTGAGGTTATTACAGCTCTTGGGTCTGTCTATGAGCTTAGAATGCAAGAGTTCAGATCATGCTTGAAATTTTCCATCCTCACCTAAATTTTATGTTTAATCTTGGCAATGAATTTGGTGCTGGTAAAAGCACAGATCTGGAACCCCTGCAACATAGTATTCTGTTCTTTCATCAAAAACACAACAGACAACAGGCAACAATGGTTTTAGTTCACCAGTCATGGCATTGGTTCACCTTGAACAAGGATAATTATTAATTGGAAAGAAGTCTCTCTTTCAAATTCATGATTTTTTTATTAAGAGACCTGTAGAAAGAACGTTCCCAGTAAGAATGAGACCCAGCTTAAAGTCTCCACTATGTTGCTAACTGCCTTGTTTTGTAAGGTGAAGAACTTTTCCTCCTCAGGTCTCCGTTTCCTCCTTTGTAAAGTGTCTGTCTAGGATGGGGTGACTGCTGAGATCCTGTCTGATATGCATCTTAGATTTTAATAAAGCAGCATTCAGAGGAGTAATAGGTAGTATCTCACGGGCTAAAATTTTACAGAGGAAACCACCACAGGAGAGATGGCAAAGATCCATTAGGAAGTCACCAAATAGAGTTTTTTAAAGATATGTATGTATATGATTAATGCAGAAATATGTTTTTCATGGCTTCACATGTAAATCATATTGCCTGCTTTCTCAATGAGTGGGGAGGGACAGGAGGGAAAGAATTTGGAATTTAAAATTTTAAAAATATGAATGCTAAAATTAAAAACAATTATCACTAAAGATATGTACAGAAAATGGAAGGAACAGGAGATGGCAGAGGATGGCGTAGTATAATCCTGGTAAAATAGAATCAGGAGTGCCAAAGCTCAGAAGGAACTGAACTTCTTTTTGCAAAGAAGCAAAAGTCAATAAAAGTGGGAGTTTTCGTTTATTTGGGGAAAAAACAGAAGATCAATGAAGGGGTAAGGTTGTTGTTTAGAGCAGATAGGGCAAAAATAAAGAGCAAGCAGGGAGGGCTGTTCAATTCTTTTATTTCTCTCTTGTATTCTCTAAAATGGAGAATGCTCTTTGTACTAAAAATGACAGAATAAAAATGGCACCAGGAAATTCATGTCCAAATAAGTGAGGAGAGAGAATAAAAGAGCTTCCCTTTCCTTCCTTTTGCTTCCTCCCTACCCCCAATCCCAACTACCCTTGATGAATTCAAGGTATCTGGCCCCATTGAACTATATCTTTGGCCACTAAGAGAACTGACAGGTGCAGTTGCTGAATCACTGTTGGTGATCTTTGAAAGAAGGTGAAAAATTGGAAAAGTCCTGTAGGACTGGAGAAGGGCTAATGTCCCAATTAAAAAAAAAAAAAAGAAAAGGAATGATAAGACTACAAACTATGTACCAGTGACTACAGTTTCTGGGGTAAAATTCTCTAATAAATCACCAAAGAGCTGGTCAGTGAACATCTAGCAAAGGAAGCAATTATTACAAAGAGCCAGCATGGCTCATAGGCAGGTAGGTCATGCCAGACTAACCTCATTTCCTTTTTTTGACACTGTTGTTAAGCTAGTAGATCAGAGGAATGCTGCATATGTGGTTTACCTGGGTTTTAGCAAAGCATTTGATAAAATATCATGTTGTGTTCTTATAGAAAACATGGATGCTGGTAGATTAGACTAGAGATCTCAAACACGTGGCATGAGTCCTTAATGAGTTGAGTGGGGTCTGAACCAGAATAAAATGTAATTGGGAAATATTTGGCAAAATTAAAATGTAATAGAAAACAGATAATTTTTAACACAGAACAGCTGGGGGGTACAATGGAGTACCAGAGTCAAGAAGACTCATTTTCCTGAGTTCAAATCTGGCCTCTGACTTTACTGGCTGTAACCTCAGGCAAGTCACTTAACCCTGTTTGCTTCAGAATCTGTAAAAGGAGCTGGAGAAGGAAATGGCAAACCGGTGTCCTTGCCAAGAAAACTCCAAATGGGATTGTAAAGAATCAGACACAACCAAATAACAATTTTTAAAATATAGCTTCCTAACTGGTGTTATGACCTGCACGGATCCTTAGTGGCCCCCGTTTCTATTTGAGCACTGGATGACAAAATCAGAATTTCAAAAGATCTTGACAAACTAGACCATTAGTGATAAAATGTAATCAGACAAAATTCAGGAGAGACAAATCCAAGGAAAATAAAGAGGTATCTTTGACTTACAGTCAGGTTCACAGACATTTAATCTAGAGGATTGGCTAATTAGTATCTCATCTGAAAAAGATCTGGGGTTTTTAATGAGCTGCAAGAAGTCAACAGAATAATGTGGCAGCTCCAAAAGCTAACATCATCTTGGGCTACATAGAAGGAGGCAGAGGTGATGTTCCTTCTGCACTGGGCCCTGGCCATTCCACATTTGCAGTGTATATTTCTGAGCATCAAAGTACAAGGAAGTTGTAGATAATCTGGGGTATGTCCAGAGGAGGCAACCAAGATGGAGAGGTCCTTGAGTCATGAGGTTCAGTTGGGAACCTCCAGATTTAAAAAGATAAAATTCAAAGGCAGGGTTTTCAGGTATTTGAAATCCTTTTGTTAGGAACAAATTTGGACTTGTTCTATTTGACCTCAGAACAAGATCATAGATGGAAATTGCAAAGAGATCAATTTAAGCTAGATGTAAGAAAAACATCCTAAAAATGAGAGTTGCCCAGAAATAGCGTGGACTGCCTCAGGAGGGGATGGGTTTTCCCACACTGGAAGTCTTTAAGTAGAGATTGGGTGACCACATGTTGGGTATGTTAGTAGGAATTCCTTTGGGTAAATTGGACTAGATTATTGTTAAATAACACTAATAATAATAGCTAATAATAACAAGTATTTATATAGCACTTTAAGGTTTGCAAAGCCTTACAACTCTGTGTGGTAGGTATTATTATTCTATAGATGAGGAAATTGAGGTTGAGATACTAATTGATTTGCCCATATAAGTCATTAGTTAGTAAGAACCTGAGGCAGAATTTGAACTCTGGACTTTCTGACTCCGGGTCCACTTCTCTATCCCACTATACTATACTTTAGCTGCTTCTCTGGGATTCCTTTCCAGCTTTAAAATTTGTAGTTTCTGTGATTTCCTGCAATTTCTGACAGTCTGTGTTCTATGGTCCCTCTCGGCTCTTTATTATTGATCATCATTCAGTTATATCTGATTCTTCATGATCCAAAAATCTTAGCATGACAGGCCTTCTATCCTCCACCATCTCTAGAAGTCTACTTTCCATGACATGTTTTATCTCATCCTTTGTCCTTTTGCTTTCCATCTTTCCCAGCATCAGGATCTTTCCTAATGAGTCTCATCTTCTCATTATGTGACCAGAGTATTTAAGCTTCAGTTTTAGTATTTGACCTTCCAGTAAATAGCCTGCATTATTTTCTTTAAATATTGACTGATTTGAACTCCTTGCTGTCCAAGGGACTTTCAGAACTCTTCTCCAGCACCACAATTTGAAAGTGCAGCTCTCAGTTTTTCCCACAGCCATACACTGCTCCTGGAGAGACCACGGCTTTGACTAGATGGACTTTGTTGGGCAGGTGATGTCTCTGCTTTTTAGTATGCTGTCCAGATTCACCATAGTTTTCCTTCCAAGTAGCAAGCATCTTTTAATTTCATTGCTTAAGTCATTATCCATAGTGGTCTTTGAACCTAAGAATATAAAATCTGATACAGTTTCCATTTCTTCTCCTATTTGCCAGGAAGTGATGGGACCAGTTGCCAACATCTTGCATAAGTGTGAGCTAGATTCATCACCTGCACCAAGTTCAGCTATTCAATTCCCATAGGATTCCTATTACCAGATAGCAGTTTGCTTTCAGGATCAGATGTTATTAGGCTACGTTTCCCATAAAACGAATGAGTCAGCCGAGCTCGGTGGGGACAAACCAGAGTTCTATAATAAGACGGAACCCTCCATTACCGTATTATAGCCCATAAAGGGGGCCATTTGTCACTCGCAGCTTAAAGGGAGGAGCAGTAGTTGGAGTATGTCCCCAGGACACAAAGCTAGAAACAGTGGTAGAGACCGGCAAGTCCGCCTCAGTACGGCTTGCTGTTTGACAAGCTTATTTCTGCTCGGACACTGTTTGTTGACTTCTAATCCCTAGCCACTTTCTCAAAATTCAATGCTTTCTATCAAGAGGAGGAAGAACCGTAGCGTTAAGTCAAAAAATAGGCACTCAAGCTTGCGCTCAACTACTCACTAGCCATAAGACCTTGAACAAATTATTCCCCCTTGTCCCCTCCCCTCCCTCCCCCCTGGCCGGTTCCTTCCCAGGAAAGGAGACGCTTGGGTTAGACGGTCTGTAGCAGCTTCTAAGGGCACTGACGGGTTCTCTGGTGCTCTCTCATCCAGATCCAGGAGGCAAACGATATCAACAATGACATTACCTATGCAGATCTGAACCTGCCCAGAGGGAAGAAGAGCGCTCCACGGCCGGTGGAGACCAACAGCCAGACGGAGTACGCCAGCATCCAGACGGGCCCGTCCCCCCAGCGGGAGGACACCCTCACCTACGCAGACCTGGACATGGTCCACCTGAATCGATCGTCCAAGAAGCCCACGACCAGGCCCGAAGAGTCATATTCAGAGTACGCCAGTGTCCAAGTCCAAAGGAAGTGAACGCCGCTTCTGGGTTGCTGATTTCCCGCGGCGGCGGAAGATCGGGAGGCTCTTGCTGGGCTCTCCGAAGTTGGCGGCATCGTCCCCCGGGAAGTGCGGTGGAAGTGCCCGCCAATCTCTGCTCGCCGCGAAGGCTGCGTCCTTTGGGGCCCATCGATGAGGGGGAGGACGGCCCCCACTGCTCTCCACCGCGCGCTAACTCGCGAGCTTGGTGTGCACTTCCACCGAGGAACCAAGGGCTTTGGGGCAAGCTACGTTTCTAACATTCCCAAATGCGGAGGGTGACATTGCAAACTAGGGTCGAGCAAAGGAACAGCAATCTGGGGAATTGCTGCCTCTCCCCGCTGGGGTGACTTCCTAATGGCCTGGGGGCACAAGTTCCCTTCCTGCCGGGCCCAGCTTGTCCTGCTGGGCCCGGGACATGCTCTTTAGACAGATCACCTTCATGGCTTTTCAGTAACACAGTCACTGACTCCAGTGTCCCCTCAACTCTGTTCTTCCAGGGCGAAATATGAAGGAAAAGCCTACTCTTTCTTCCCCCAACCTACCTGCGACTGCAAGGCTCTAGGAGAAAATTCTCCAGATGCTAGAATCTTATCTGCAGAGAGGCTGGAGAGACAACTATCTGGGTGACCTGCTCGGAGGGACTTGGCCAGGGGTGATGGTCGGGCTTCTCCGCTCCCCTGCTCCCGTCCCAGCACAGACTTGGAGAGGTAGACCTTCAGACGGACTCAGAACACCTACTTACACCAAGGGTCGCTTGGGACTTGACTCTCCCCTGGACAACCCTCCCCCAAACTCAGTTGTCCCAGCTGTAACTCCATACAGACACACCTCTCATTTCTAGACCTGAATTTTGCTTCCAGCCCACACTAACACAGCAATGTCTCGCTGCTGTTTACTCCTGTAAATTATTAAGAAATGTGAAATGTGCAATCTTGAAACCAAGGTGTTAGAAAATTTGATCTGTGGTTTTTTTTTTTTTTTCCTTTTAAGCATTATATTGGCTCTTTGTCATGTGTTAAAGTCCTGTGTTGCACATGGTCGAGTATTACAGGGTGTAGGAAGGTTTATCCTTTGCTGTTCAGGTTGAGTTTTCTTGAAGCAGAAACATAATTCTATACAGTTACCAGAAGATTATTGGGCAGATAGCCACAGTCCAGCTATTGTTTGGGGGCACCTAGATATCTGAATGTGATTAAATTGGTGAAAATGACTTTAGTGGGACGGAGCTAGTGCCCTATGGCTGATAGTTCTGCTAACCTTAGCCTTTACCATAAGCAGAGCTACTGAGACAACATCTCCAGCAATTGGGGTGGGGGGGGTGGGGAGTGGGAGCATCCTGCGTGAGCTAGTGGATAGCCTCTGCCTGAAAATGCCCAAACCAAGATCCCCCCACCTCCCACACTAACTTCCTACATGGCCCTCAAAGAGTCCCTTAGCCTGGTGCCTCAGTTTCTCCACCTGTAAAATGAAATGAGAAGATTTGCTACCAAACTCTATCAAGCACTTTATGATTCTGGAGTCCAGGTGAATTATATCTTTCTGGCAGGAGCAGCTAAAGAGCCAGCCCCACCTGCCTTCTCCGGGACATCCCCTTCGTTTCAGCCGGACCATCATGAGGAGCGGAGTCACTGGAGGGCACTGAAGCCAGTCTCGGCTCCTCCCTCATCCTCCGTCTCCAAAGCTGTAGCGTGGGCTAATGGCTTCTCCTGCTTTTCCAGCAGTGACACCAATTACCATCCTGTCATTCAGACTGTGAAACAGATCTTCTAGATGGAAGGCTGATGGGGTGAGGGGCCGTGGAGCCAGGAATCCAGGGAGGGCAGACGTTGCATGACCTGTTTGGACTGTGCTGACACATTAACTGTTCACTCTTTTTCCAGCTAAATGCAAATTTCCTCATTCTCCCAGGGTTCAAGAACTCTGCCCAGAATTCTTGGCTAGGTGAGTCAGAAACAAAAGCAGTGGCCTAAGGAGAGCCTTGGGCCCCGAGCGAGAACATTTTCTGTCCCGGGCACTAACAAGGTGGTTGGGGGGGGGACAAGGCTGGGTTCCCAGCCCAAGCCTCGGGCTGCCTGGTGCGTGAAGAAGTCAAGACAGTGTCCGATGAAACACAAGCACCGCTGTAATTGTTACTGCAGTCGGTGTCCTCTGTGGGGTTTGTTTTAACCAGCCACCAGCCAGGAACATCTGCGAAATCATCCCTCAACCCACGTAGGCCCTTCCGGAACCCAAAAACGTTGGCTTGCAAACTGCCTCCCTCATCCCCATGTAGCTTCCTTCAGTGGAAACACCGTAGTTTTTGAGAACATTCTCAAACTCTCTTGTTCTCTTGGTGCCATCATTTTTGTGTGTGTGTCTTTTATCGGGGCAAGGGTTGGTATTGGGGGGAGGGAAGGATGGAAAACACCAAAGCAGGGAACGTTTGCTGCAGCTCAGCTTCTTTGAGAGCGAATCTGTGTGGAGACAGTACGATGGCACTTAGGTGAGGAAGAAATAGAAATCTGAGAAGAAATGTAGTGTCCAGGCTTTCTTTGAAGAACACCGGAAAGGAGCCAGGCCCCGATTTGTATATACTTGCTTCTTAAACTTTTTTGGCTTGCAAAATATTTTTGTAATAAAGATTTCCGGGAAATAATAATTTGAAAAGTTGAAAAAAATCATCTATTGTCTGTGTCTGTATTCTTAATGGTTATGGTCTAAGTGGTTCCTGAGACGCGAACAGAATGATCTGAATGCTATAATTCTATCATTTTATGAGATCCCTCCCAGAATCATCCCTTGCCCAAGTCCCCCCATTCTTGATTGTGTCATGAACTTGATTCTGGGTTCCTGAAGGGGAGCACAGAGTCTGGGTTATCCCTACTGTGCTGAAAAGGAAGGAGCCAGTGATGAACAGAATGTGTCTTTGGAGGACCAGCTCCCTACTGACTGCATTTCACTGATTTTGTTCTTTAAGGTTAGATCACATTTTACCTGTTGCAACCTTTGGGCCTTGATTTTAATACCTAACATTAGGGAAAGTAAAGACTAAGCTCTACCCACTTCTATGGGTGAAATTTATATACTCTTTAAAAAAGGTATTCATTTTTCTTCTCATTGGGCTGTTTGTTCTAAATAGAATTTTGCTGAGCATAGATCCCAAATTTTGGCAGTGCTTGTTTGGAATGATTAAGTTTGAAGACTGTCACTACTGACTTCAGCCACAGCAATTCACAAAGAATGGATGTTCACAGTCAAAGGGTATGTATGGTCTGCATTGTTGGGAGAGTAGCCATCCAGAAAAAAAAAATCAGATTCTAGGAAGTGACAGAGCTCATGTGAACACTGAAGCACAGTTGGGCCCATCTCCAAGGTACAAATCTGAGCTGGTGCTAAATCCCTGCCCGGGGACCTCCTAGGACCATAGACTAGCAGGGATCTTTGGGACCATTGTCATAGCCTCTCATTTCACAGAGGAAGGGGTGGCTCAGCTCAGGACTCTTTCCACTGTACCATGATGCATACCTCTGTCTGTATTTGCTTACTAAAGGTACAAAAGCCTAGCTCCTGGGGAACTTACTGCTAATAATAATGGCTTACATTTAAATAGTACTTTTAAAAATGAGTACCACAGGAGAGGTATGATTAGCCCCATTTTACAGCTGAGGAAATAGGCTCAAGGAATCTAATGTGACTTGCCCACAGTCACACAGCTAGAATGTTTTAAATCCAGCGTTTGAACTTGGGGCTTCTCACTCCAGCCCCACTGCCCTTTGCAATCTTCTTGCCACCTTGGTATCCCGACTTTAAAATCATAGATTTAGAGCTGGAAAGGACATCAGAAGCCCAAGCCCCTTCATTTTAATGAACAGCAAAATTAGGGGATGGCGAGGTTGATTGCCCAAGACTACAGCTAGTAAGTGAGATAAGATTTAAATTCAAATCTTCTTGACTCTGGCTACCACACTACCCCACCTCTCAGTTTTTGGCAGGGGAAGGACTTGATTTCTAAGATTCTCTGACATATTTTCTTTTGAGTCCTTTCATGTTAAGTTTTTGTGCAGTTTCTCCTTCCTCCTAACCTCTCTCTCTTCAGCTGATGAGACCCAGCAGTGAAATGTCAGGAAGGCAAGTGGAGCAGAAAGGACATCCTGGCACTCAAACACCATCCTTGCAACTCCTTGGGCTGAGGGATGGACCTTGGGCATTATGCAAACCAAATGGGCAAAGTTACAGACAGATGCTCAATACAACCACCATGGTCACCAACTACAAGGCACTCCCCAGGGATCAAGACCGAGTAAAGCAGGGAAGTGACAGGGAAGTGATAAGAAGAAATATTTCTTTGACACTGAGGTTGTGGGACTGTAGAAGAGCCCCTTCAGGAGATAGAATTTCCTGCTTCTGGAAGAATTTAAGCTGATTAGTTACTCAACACTAGGAAATACTGTAAGTTCCTGATTCAGACAAGAACTGAATAAGATAAACTTAGGCCTCTTTCAAATCTAGGATTCTTCTAGGATTCCTGGGTAGTGAACTTGGGATTCTGGAATTTGGGTTCAAGCCTTGGCTAGACCATTAATTGGTTGCATGACCTTAAGGAAAGCCTCCGTTTCTGAGCCTCGATTTCCTCATCGTTACTTTGCCAGATTAGAGTAGAAGGTTTCAAAGTGTCCTTCCATCTCCAAGATTCTGTGATTTGTGTATATGTGGTACAGAAGTATTGTTGGTTTTCTGTGAAGGATGCACTCCCACACAATGGTAATATAATAATGAGGTATTATGGAAGATGCCATTAATGATCCACCACCAGGAGGGCATATCTTCAAGTTTATTTTTTTCCAAAAGGGAAGATGAATTCCTACTGGTATCAGAGACATAACTAGGGCAGGGTGACTGAGGCTTTTCCCCAGGGCACTAAATTTAGCAGTCACTGAAAGCACATGCAGTCCTTAAGAGCATAAAAACAATAGACTTTAGTGCCTAGTTAGCAATAAGAAAGCTAAAATAAGAAACTACCAAGTGGGCAGATTCCTCTCCCTATGGCTGTACTCCCAGAAGAGTTCCTCCTCTTCACTGTTTTCTTTTTCTTTTTTCACTGTTTTGCTTCTCTCCTGTCCCCTGGTTGCCCAACTGAACTGAGGGCATCATTTTATTTCATTTGCTTCATTTGCAACAATTGCCAGTTATAGATCTCACTGATATCACGAGAGAGAGGTATTTAGGAATATTTCAGCTTAGTTCTGTCACTGACTTGCCATGGGACTTTGGGTAGTCAGGTATTTCCTCCTCTAAACCTGTTTCATCATCTATACAATGAAACAATTGTTGTTCGGTCATGTCTGATCCTTTTGGAACCCTTTTGATGTTTTTTTGGCAGACACTGGAGTAGTTTACCATTTCTTTCTGCAGCTCATTTTACAGATGAGAAAACTGAGCAGACAAAAGTGACTTGTCCAGAGTGATTTAGCTAGTAAGTGCCCGAGACTGGATTTGAACTCAGGTTTCCTTGACTCCAGACCTGATGTTGGATTAGTTTGACTTCTAAACTCCCTCTTGGCTCCAAATGCATGATCCTAAGATCGTTCCTCCAGATATCTCCTGGGGAAATATAGGTTGAAATAGATGGCAAGTTTAACAAAACATGGATTAGTAGGATATTAGAGCTGAAAAAGATGTTAGAACATACACAATTTCAGAGTTAAATAGATAATGGGACACAGAACATAAGAAAGAATAAGCATACGAACACACACACCTTTTAAAGGTGCCTTTTACAAATATCTCACTTGGTTTTCACAACTATCTGTGAGGTAGATGTCATTAATTTACAGTCGAAGAAACTGAGGCAAATCAATTTTTCCAGTCACACAGCTAGAAAGTGTCTGAAGCTGGGTTTGAACTTATGAAAATGAGCTTTCCTGACTCCAGGTCCTGCTCTCTATCCACTGCACCATGTAGCTGACCCAACAAGAAGGTAAGACATTTCCTTCCAGCTCTAACAAGCTATGAAAAGTTTATCTTTCTAACTACAATCCATCCATATTTTCTCACTTAGTCCTGGCTCCCTTAGGGCCTCAGGAATGTATTTGACAGATAACTGACTTAAGGGATGCAGTCTATTCATCAAAAAGAATTCGATGATCCAGCTTCTACCTCTCCTACTCCAATCTGTCCTTCACAGCCCTGCCAAAAATATCTTTCTTCCTCATAGATCTGTTTATTTCTAAAGGTCAAAATGCTTCAGAGACTCGTTAGGTATTAACCTAATGCATACAATTCAAAAATTCCTTGGAACTCACCTCCCTCTGGAATTTGATGTCTCTTTGCTTTTCTAGTCTTATTACTGCCCTTCATTCATTTGCTCTTCCACCTCTCCCTTATGCCTCAGCCCTAACTAGGGAGAGGCAACGGGGCTTAGCCCCATATCACTGAATTTAAAGGGTGCTGAATGTAGAAGGTACAGACAACACTGTTCCTTCTATAGCACAGAAATAACAGCACGGCAAGTAGTTGGCTGGAATAAGTTACATTAGAAAGCCAGCAGGTAGAGAGCTATGATGAGCTCCTATACCTGATGCTCCAGCCACCCTCATCCCTGGGTTTCTTTCTCCCCACCAAGGTCATTATCCCCTTCCCCACTCCCCACCCCTTCAACACAGACAATATTCAAGGGAAGCCATCCCCTGTGCCATTTACCTCCAGGAAGTTTAGGTTGGTGATACTTGCCCAAGATGCAAAAGTTCCTAGCTATGGCTCTGCTTTTACCATCCCTTAGGTGTAGAATGATTCACCTTCTGCATCTGTTGAAGGCCTGTTTTTCAGATCTCAATTCACACATCATCCCTTCCAGGAAGCCTTCCCTGATCACTTATGTTGGTAACAATCTTCCTCAGACCTTGGTAATACTGCTTTTTTCACCTCCCTAATGCACCCACGTGGTAATGTTGTGTATGGAAGCTATCTGAGTTTTTTCAGGAGATCATAAGATCTTAGAGCACTTGAAGGAATCTTAGAAATTAGTCTAATCCCTACAACCCCCTCCCCTCCATGAAGTGACTTTCCCAGCATCACTCAGGAAAGTCACAGAGCAAAGATTTGGAACCTATTTTCTAACTGAATTCCAGCGTACTTTCCCTTTTTTACAGTATCATTAGCATATCATATTATAAACTTCTTGTGGGCAGGAATTTTGTCTTAACCATACTTTGTATCTCCCCCTAGGATCAGGCACCCCACTCTGTACACAGTAAGTGATTAATAAATGTTGACCAAATAAATGAAATGATTACTTGTGCTCTTAAGTGCCTTGGTAATACCAGCTCTGACAGCAGCTTCTTCAAATAAGGTGTGTGTTCTGGAGGATCCCACGGAAGGCTGAAAGAAGAGCAGGGAGGGCGGAGGTAATTGGAGAACCCCAAGAAATCTATCTGGTTGTAACTGAATGCTGCGTGAGCTCAAATACCAGCACCGAGAGAGAAACTCATCCAAGTAGTTGGACTGGAATTAGAGTACTCAGAATTCCTGGCTCTAAGCCCTTTTGGGTTCAGCCACTTTGCTTCCCCTGAGAAAAAGAGAGAGTGGAATAGAGGGACTATTTGTCAGAGAAAGAAACGTTTTAGGGAGTGGATCCAAATGGTTTGGGAAATAAAGCAGCTTTAAGAAAGTAAAGTAAGGATGTGCTGCCTGCAAACAGAAGAGAAAGACTTCTGGTTATGATTCATGTACTAGATATGATTCTTAAATGAGCAGATACTATCTATACAAATCTGGCTGGCTGGCTGGCTGGATGTTGGAGTGTGGAATTAAGCATTGAGCTGCCTCCTTTTCTAATGTGGACCAAGACAAATCTTCAGTGCTTTGGCTGATTCGTGACCTTGAAGAATCAGGCTGCCCTTCTCCGGAAAGCAGATCACAGCCAACCCATCGAACAATAAATCAGCCGACTGTTATTAAGCATTTACTGCTGGGTTACAAAAACTGCCCTGCCCTCAAAGACCTTACATTCTAATAGGGGAGACAACACATGGATAAATCAATATATACTAAATAAAATACAACTCTTCCATGCCTGAAGAGATAGTCGACATGTGTTCTTAAAGCTGAAAAGATATCATTCCCTGGTGGTCAAACTTCAAATAATGAACCTCTCCAAACTTAGATTGCCCTTGATGGCACACAGACAGTATTTGAGGCCTGTCCTCAAAATCTATTCCAGCTCAGTAGGGCCTGTCAGAAATCATTTTCCATTGGTGTAGCCTTGAGAACCCCTGGTCATCTCTACACCATTAATAACGAGAAGCATTGTAGGAAAACTTTGGTAGAGAAATTAATGACACAGTCTTCTCAACTCTATCTGCTCAAACCCCTCACTCCCCTAAAGCTAAGCTTCTGTACATAACTCGTGTTCATTCCATCCTTCCTAAGTCTTGCTTGATCCTGCCCCACCCATGGCTGCCATGTTCTTCCCAACTCCTTGAAATGTCACATCATTTTATCTAAATTTTAGTCAGTAATTTAACAAGAGGTTATTAAGTGCTGGCAATGAGCATGGCTCTATTGGGGGGAAGGAGAGCAGGGCAAGATATAAAGGGAGGGATGCAACACTGAAAGGGATAAAGGAAATAAGATTATTGGTTTGGGAGGAGAGATCATTCAACCTAGAGGATGAGGAAGACTTCAGTAAGAAAGAGAAACTGAGCTGAACTAAGGAAGCTGAGGGTTCTATGAGAGGGCAGTGAGGAGCAAATGCATTTCCAGCACAAGGGGAAGCCTGTGCAGCATCCCGAGGCAGGAGATGGGATGCTAAGGTTAAGAAACAGCAAATAGGCTGATTTGGCTGGAAATGATGAGGTGTAAAAGGAAATAATGTAAAAATAGGTCCAGAAAGGAGCATTGCTTTGCCCCAGTCACACCCTGCCTTATATTATACTTGTTTACACATCCCATTTCTTCCCAGGGGTGCTTCTGACTCTCAGGTCTTTCAGCCATGAATCAGCTGCCTTCTCACCCTGAAACTTCCGCAGACTCTAGGGCCTCCTACTCCCAGCACATCCTTCCCTACACTGACCCCTTTCTGCCACAGATGAGTTCCTTGGAGGGGGAGGATAGGCTCCCAAATCACTCTCCCAGATTCATCCTCCCCCTAATTCTGGGCTTCTGACTCTGCAGACTTGCTGCCATACCCAGCAGGCTTTTATATTCCCAGGGGCAGCTAGGTAGTGCATTGGATAGAGCACTGGTCAAGACCCTAGTTCAAATTCAACCCATCTATGTGGGGCACAAATCACTTCACCCTGTTTGCCCCCATTTTCTTTCTTTGTAAATGACCTGGATATGCAAGTAGCAAATTACCTCAGTATCTTTGTCAAGAAAACCCCAAATGGGGTCAAGAAAAATTGTAAACGACTGAAAAAAATGTGTACACTGTCTTCTCCCATTAGAACATAATCTCCCTGAGGGCAGGCATTTCTTTTTGCTTGTGTTAGTATTCCCAGTGCTTATCAGCGCCTGGCACATAATAAGCGCCTCCTAAATGCTTGTTGCCTTTCTGTCCCCCAGAAGACTGTAATCTCCTCGAGGGTACAGACTGTGTAGATTTTTCGGGTTTGGTTTTTTTTTTAATTTTATCTTTGTATTCCCAGGGCTGTGCACCCAGAAGTCACTTAATAAATGTTAGCTGGCACAGAGCCTGCCCTTGAACCGGGACTCCCGACTCCCTCCGCCCTGTCTCCTTTCCTGCCCAGTGAGTGTTCTTTCCACTACATCTTATCAATACATGCTTAATGATTGATCTCTCTCAGCATGTGGGCCTGCTACCGGGGAGAAAAATGTCCTCTGACAGCCAGGGACTCTAATAAGCCCTTGGAAGAAAAGCGCAGAGCACTCTATAGCCCGGAAACCAGGAAGGATTGGGCGTCGGGGAAGCTCTCTCCACCCCCCAGATTGCGCCCACTCGGGCACTCATTGCTGCTGAAGCTGGAAGGGGGAGGAGGGAAGAGAAGGGGAGGAGGAGGGACGCGAGAAAGCCGCAGGTGGGGTGCTGCAATAAAACTTTCTTCCTCAGCCTCCCTGGTGGGGCCGGCCGGGGCTCAAGGACAGTTGCTGAGCCCTGTTCCAGATCCTGGGGGACTCTAGATTCCAAAGCCATCCATCTAGACCTTCTGTTTCCTGAATCTCTCCATCCCCGCACCGGGCCGCCTGGGCTTGGGCATCCATCTCTCTGACATCATTCTTTGCAGCAAGGCTCCTATGTGTATCTTGGCTTACACGGTCATTAAATGTCACTAAAACACATTAAGGGTGAGAGTTTAATCACCCCCGTGATAGGGCACGTCAGCCACATTCTGTTATGTCTCCCTCCCGGGCTATAAATTGGACACTTTGCACATGCAGATTAAAGCATTAAAGTTAATATTATGTGCAACGACATAAAACTACTGCACGAGGGGAATGAACAGGCATTACTATAGGACCTTTCATTTGGAATTTCTTTTCTTGGGGCAATTAAATCCAGAGTCAGTCTTCTACAAGAAGCATATCTTGCATTTTAATTGTTCTTAAAAAGGGGGTGGGATGGGGGCACCGAAGGTGGGGGAAAAAAACAACCTGGTTTACATAATAATGGTTTACATTTCTTCCCCATCACCTTGTAAGGCAGACAATAATAATAATTACAAGAACCCTTATTGGGATTGCATTTGACAGTTTGCATTATTATCTCAATTGATCCACCAAACATCTTGACTAGGGGGTTAGAAATTATTATTACCATCCCTATTTCACAGATATGTTACTTCCTCCTCTCCGAGTCTCAGTTCCTCGTCTGTAAAATGGTAATAATCCTACTTGCAGCTACTTAATTCACAGATATATTGATTAGTCACATAGCTAGTGGATAGTTAAAGAAGAGACACGAGAACTGTATTCAATCCAGTATTCTTAATTAGATATCTTCTCCCATCAATTTAGTAGTGTCCTTAACCTAGGACTTCCTAGGGTTCCTTTATTTGTTTGTTTATTCATTCACTGTTTATGCATTCATCTATTTGTTCGTTCATTCATTCATTTATGTATTTATTTATTTATTATGACTCATCATTTCCTCTATTTGTACAAAATAGTGAATAATTATACCCTGGCTGAGGAATGGGGGAAAAAAACTGTGATTCCTGAAACATCTGTTTTGCAAGTTTGGGACTAGTAGCCTTAGCCCCAGTATCTTTGGGTTGGACGAAGGCAGGATTGGGGTTCCTAGGTTTAACAGACTTGGGATCCATGGGCTTTATGAACCTAGGATCAGATGTGGTGGCTTTGGGATCAGATTTGGCTACCCTGAGATGAACATGGTGTTAGCCTTGATAATGTCAAAGGCTTGGTAGCCTTGGGGTCAGTGGTCTTGGCAGCTTTGGGTTCAGCGGTCTTAGCAACCTTAGAGTAGGATTTTGTGTTTTTGAACCTGAGCATTTGGTACCACCTGGGCACTTGGGGTTGTCAAACATTGGTTTTGGAGGCCTGGATACTCAGGACTTTGATGATCTCTGCTGGAGCTTTGGCTTTGATTTGCTGATCTGCATCTTGTTTTCACTCCCTTCTTTTTGTGTTAGTTTGCAAAGTGCATGTTTCTATAGGCCCAAAACATTCTATTTGCAAGAAAAATTACAGAGGTATAACTCAGAGCTAATAACTAATTATTAAAGGGATCTTGGTCCCCTTTCATTAACAGGACTTCAGCTCTTCCTTGCAATCTGAGATGCCCCCTTTCTCCAGGGCTATAGTTTTATAGTGCTTGCTACCTGGACACTACAGGTGGAATGGTCAAAAATACAGTCTGATAGAACTCGCCCTTGACTCTCTTGGAAAGTCTACACAAAATACAGAATCCCATTGGCTGACAAATGGACTAGTGAGCAGATCTTAACAAACCTAATTTGACTTTTCAGGAAGCTCTACCAAAGTAGATGAGCAGGCTCATGGAGTTTGGCTGACAAATGGAAGTTAAAATATTTACATGGGCCATAATCTGGCAACCTAGATCACTCATTGGCCAAATGCTCATAACCATCTCCTCATGTTGAGCAATAAAGGAATAATGAAAGGTGGAAACAATGAAATGGTTGGGAGAATTTCCATGTCATTGAGTCACATCTGTCATGCTGGACTTGGTTTTCTGCTCAGCAGGAAGAAAGGGTCAAGAGATCCTCCCGTTAGATTCCTATGATTAGACAAGCAAACTTCTTAGCAATAACCTTCTGATTATGCAATATGCTAAAGCTTCACGTATACAAGTTGTGAAAAATTTGGCAACGTAAAAGGTATTAAATATTCCACCAAAATTTAATTCTTTATGTAAAAATAAACATATCCATCTCATTAGTATGCAAATTTGCTTTCATTTTTAATAGAATTATATGTATACCAAAGAATTGTTTTAAAATAAATTTATGATTTATTATCAATATATGTTTGATTTATATAACTATTATATACACCTTTATACCCAGAATCACATAAACACATCCTAGGTTAAAAAAAAAAAAAGTGGTTGCAAGTGAAAAAAGTTTAAGAATCTCTGTGATATATAGTTTGGGGCTTGCCACAAGTTGTTTGAGGCTTTTTATAAGAATCTGGGGTCCTTTATAAGAAAGAATCTATCCTATTTGATTATTCTGGATTATTTGGTTAACTAAATGTATATCAAAAAAGTATAATATATTGATTAACATACATATTGACAACATTTCTCAGAAACTTGACTTTCAGAGACTTACAGCCCTTATCTCAGTTTCTTGAGAGCAAGAGAAATGATCATAGAATTTTAGATATCATTTAGTCTAATCCCTTCATTTTCCAAAGAGGAAACTGAAAGCATAAGATTGATTACCTTCTACAGAAAGTTCAAGGTTACCTAATAAGATAAGTGGCAGATCCAAGATTTGAACCCAGATTTTGTGAGTCTGGATCTACTCCTCCATGGTTCACAGGATCATAGGTTTAAAGCTCGAAGAGACCTGAGAAACAATCAGACTCCTTCATTTTATAGATGGAGGAATCTGAGACCCAGACAGGTTAAGTTCTTTGTTCAGCATTACACAGCTACTTTTCAACAATGAAGTGATTCAGGCCAATTCCAATAGATTTGTGATAGAGAGAACCATCTATATCCAGAAAGTGTACTATGGAAACTGAATATAGATCATAGCATAGTATTTTCAACTTTTTTTCCCTTTTAGATCTGACTTTTCTTGCGCAGCATGATAAATATGTTTAGAAGAATTGTGCATGTTTTATCTATATTGGATTATTTGCTATCTAAGGGAGGGAGGAAGTGGGGAAGGAAAAAGAAAAATATATATGGAACACAAGGGTATTTTTTTGCAAGGGTGAATGTTGAAAACTATCTTTGCATGTATTTTGAAAAATAAAAAGCTATTATTAAAAACATAAAATAAAATAAAAATCAGAATTACATAGCTAGTCAGTATCGAAGATGAGACTTAAACCCAGTGTCTCCTACCTCCAAATCCAGTGCCTTGTGACTTTGATAGTGAGGTGTGATCAAAATAACCCTAGTTAATATTCATTGTTATAAACTTATTAATCAAATTAATTACTAATTAGAATGCCAGTCAACATTTCTACAAAATTTGCTGTTATGAAATACTTCACATATTTTATCTCACTCAATCCTCCCAACAACTTAATGCTGTAGAGAGAGCAAATAATAGTGATATTATAATATGATGTCATGGGAAAAAGTAAGGGAATCTGGTTTCTAGTCCCTCTTTTGCCACCAATGATGTGATTTTGTGCAACTTAGTGTTTTGCAAAATATTAGTTGATACTTTTATAGTTCTTTAGGGTTTCCTCCATATTTGATAAACATTGTCTTATTTGATACTCATAACAATCCTGGGAAATTCAGGAAATATGTTATTATCCTCATTTAATGAAGGAGGAAACCAAGGTATAAGAGAAATTATGTGACCCTTAAACAGGGTCACATAACTAATAAATATCTAAAGCAAAATTCAAGTATTCAATGTTTGTAAACTGGAGTGAGTTTATGCTAATATATTAGCTTCAATGCTGGCAAAGCTCCAGTCAGTAACACACTGAGAATAGAAGGAACCTGAAAGATTCTCATTTGAAAGCTATGCTATTTTCATCACTGTGAAAGGTCTATTTCATTTTTATTTTGGTAGAAAATAAATAGTTATTGCTAATAACTAAATTACTTCTAATAGCTAATTAGCTATTACAAATAACTATCACAAAATAATAGTATTAGCATTTCTACATGCAATGCTAAAACTCAAAAATAGTTGAAAGGGAAATCTCATTCAAAATAGCTAAATAAAAATTACACAAAACATTTAAGAGCCAATCTATTGAGATAAACTCATTTTTATATAAATACAATTACAAAACACACTTTAAAGAAATAAAGAATTATTTAGATAATTGGAGAATAGTCATTGTTCATGGTTGGGTCATGTCAATAAAATAAAAATGAAGACTATCTAAATTAAACAACATATTTTGTTTTATACTAATTAAACTACCAAAGAGTATTATAAAGATAACACATAAAAATTTCATTTCAAAAAACAAAAAGTCTATAATGTTAAGAAAAATAACAGGGAAAAAGGAGAAATAAAAGAAGAATAGCACTTCAGTGCCTCAAATTATATCACAGAACTATCTATAATTATCAAAATCTATTAGTGGTAAAAAAAAAAATAGAAAATTTGATCAGCAAAAAAGATCAGATAAAGGAGAATAAGAGAAAAGTTAAAATTCAATAACACATTTTCCTATAAATCTAAAAACACAATTACTTAAGGAAGAGCATCCTGTTCGACAGAAGTCACTGGGGAAAGTGGAAAGCAATTTGGTAGAAATTAAATTTGGAGCAACATTTTATACCAAATGCCACATTAAGCTCAAAATAAATAAGCAACTTGAATATAAAAAGACCCATTAGAAATTAGAAGAAAATATCTAATACTTCTAGTAGTTATTTTAGAGGAAATATCTTTAATAAATAAGAAACAGAAGAAAATACAAAAAGAAAAAAAACATAATTTTGATTACATCAAACTGAAAAGCTTTTGAGTGAATAATATCAGTGTAGACTAAGGTAGGTAATTTGAGAAGGAAAAGTGTTGACTGGGGTGGCGTAAGGGGGAATCCTTGCATAAAATATTCTGAAAAGGATATATTATCTAAGAAATAAGGAAAATTAACACAGATCAAGAGCTATTCACCAATGGATATGAACTATTAATTTTCAAAAGAATAATTTCAAAGATGGCTACAAATCTCTAATAAAAAATAGGCAAATCAGGACAATTTTTAAAGTTTTATATCACATCAGAAAATTAAAAATGATGACAAAAAATAGGGTCAATTTTATAGGGACTTTGTGAGATAGGGCTACTAATTCACTGTTGAAAGAACTATGTGTTGATCTACCCAGTCTGGAAAATAACTTTAAGTTTTTGAGAAAAAAGCAATTAGAATATCCATACCATGAGTCATACATAACATGCCCCAGAGATCCTATTCATAAGCAAAAACTTCAAAAAGGTTAAAGATAAAAACAAAGATGTCATATATACCAAAATATTCATAAAAAGACTTTTTTATGATAGCAAGGAACTAGAAGCAAGAGTTGCCTATCAACTGAGGAGTTATTAATCAAATTGTGGTACAAGAAAGTAATGGAATATTATTATGTCATAAGAAATGTTGTATAGAATATTCATAATTGAGTGAGAAGACTTTTAAATGAACCAATGTAAAATGAAGTATGTCAAATAAAGAAAAATGTATACAATGACTACAATAATAAAATTGAAAAAATAAATAATGGAAATTGAGCACTGTGCAATTATGATGATCAAGTCTGACTCTAGAGAAAAATTGAGAAAATATATTTCCCTCCTCTCTTCTTTGGTAAGATAGGAGACTAGGGGTGGGGAGTATTTCACATATTGCCAGGTATGATTGATGTGTTGGTTTCTTTTCTGGACTGCTTTTTTTTCTGTTTCTTCTTTTTAAAATCTTTGTTATAAGGAATGGCTATGTGGGTAGCCATAGATGGCTATATTTGGCTATAAAAACAATGTAAAAACAAAAAATATCAATCAAAATAAGATTTTTAAAAAGAAGGATGACTTAGTTCCAGAGCACTACTGGGTGAAAATTATAGGAAATCAACACCTCTTCTTAACTACAAACACAACACTCTTTGCCCCATGTCCTGCTACCTCCCTTCTAAGCTAAGAAAATAGATATTTCTATTATTAGCCCTGTTTTACATAGACTGGTTTTGGTTACATATATGTTTTACATAGAAGGAAATTTTGACTCAGAGATGTAGAAATGAAAAGGTGATTAAGTATCTGAGACAAGTCTTCCTATCCTATGATAGACTCTAACTTCTAGATGACACACTATCCACTACATCACTCTCTTTTTCCTCCCCTTTAAACTCCTCTGAGATTGAAATCATATGGCATAATGTATAGAGAACTAGTATTGGTACTAGATGATGACCAGTTCTGATGGATCAGGCCATCCTCAGCAACGAGATCAACCAAATCATTTCTAATGGAGCAGTAATGAACTGAACTAGCTATGCCCAGAAAAAGAACTCTGGGAGATGACTAAAAACCATTACATTAAATTCCCAATCCCTATATTTATGCACACATGCATTTTTGATTTCCTTCACAAGCTAATTGTACAATAATTCAGTCTGATTCTTTTTGTACAGCAAAATAATGTTTTGGTCATGTATACTTATTGTGTATCTAAGTTATATTTTAATATATTTAACATCTACTGGTCATCCTGCCATCTAGGGGAGGGGGTGGGGGGGGGTAAGAGGTGAAAAATTGGAACAAGAGGTTTGGCAATTGTTAATGCTGTAAAGTTGCCCATGTATATATCCTGTAAATAAAAGGCTATTAAATTTAAAAAAAAAAAAGAAAAAAAAACACACACACAAAAAAAGAAAGCTAATTTTGTATATATTTGAAAAATGTAAAGCTATTTTTAAAAAAAGAATAACTTAAAGTGAAATAAATATATTTTAATTTGAAAAAAAAAAAGAGAACTAGTATTGGTTTTTAGGATAGATTTGGTTTCAAGTCTTGCCTTTGAAACATATTAGCTGTATGACCAGAGATAAATCACTGCATTTGTGATCCTATTACCTATGTCCCTGGCACATAGTAGTTACTTAATAAATACTTGATGATTGATTGAGGAGTAGCTAATTAATGGAAGGAACTTTCACAATGGAAGCTTTTACACTAAAGAAATCACAAGTACAATCCAAAAAAGAAATCATTACTTCCATTTTACAAAGGAATAAACTAAGGCTCAGAGTTGAGATTCCCAAAATATTGCCTTGGGATAAACAGAAATCAAGAAATGTGAGTGTTTTATGAGAAACATAAAAAAAATATAAAAGAAAAAAACACATAAAACAGAGAAAGGCAGATTGGGTCCTGTCCCTTAAATATATGTATGGAGTTATTCTGTTCTTAGTGTAATAATAATGTTATTGATATTTTAAAAAATAAAACCAAAATAAAGACCTTTACACTAAGAAGCAACCAGCCTCTGAGAGGAAATACCAGCCAAGCCAGTCAAATACCATGGTTAGAAACCCAATATCTTTAGAGCAACTCTATCCTGTTGCTCACATGCATGAAATTCTTCAGCTTGATGCCTGTAATTTGATTTTGCTTCCAAATATACATTCAGCCAGTTTGGACTGAGTTTAAAAGTATCTTGTTTAAAAAAAAGTCAATCAAAGCTTTTGGAATATGCCTTCTCTCTGGCCTGCTCTCTCCACTTTATATTTGAATTTGGGTCTTTCAACAACCATCCAAGAGAATCTCCCGTGATGTTCCCAGCCTTGTTTCCCTGGGATCAGACAAGAAGGAAGGATTTTGGCCTAAAGGGAGATGTTTTATGTTAGCAAAGCTGCCTCCTCAGAGGCTAGGGGATTCTGTGTAGAGAGAGATGAGGCCTCTGGCAGAGAGGGCTGCCTCTCACAGTATATCTTCATATTGACCATGGATTCTTCTAAAAGGAAAACTTTGAAATGGTAAAAACCTTTCTTGTTTTCTGATGCTTTCTTTAAAAAAAAAAAAAAGTAAAAACTTACTTAACTTTATTTTTAAAATCTTATTTAACATTTTATTTTTTCTTCACTTACATGTAAAAACAATTTTATTGGTTTGTTTTTTTCAAATTTTGAGTTCCAGATTTTCTCTTTCCCTCCCCCTACTCATTAAGAAGGCAAATAATTTAACACTGGTTATATGTGTGTAGTCATGAAAAACAAATTTCCATATAAGTCACCTGTGAAAGAAAACAGCCAAAAAAAGAAAGAAAGAAAGAAAGAAAGAAAGAAAGAAAGAAAGAAAGAAAGAAAGAAAGAAAAGAAAAGAAAAGAAAGCAAAGAGAAAGTACCTTTGATCTACATCCAGGTCCTATTAGTTCTTTCTCTGGAGATGGACAGCACCTTTCATCCTAAGTCCTGCAGAATTGTCTTGGATCCTTATATTTGCTTCCTGGTCCTTTAAAAATCTTTATCTCATTATCATATTCCCTCTCTCCTACCCTGAGACTCTTACTCCTCCACTCTTGTAATAAATGCACCAGCTTGAGCTTCAAATCATCCTTAGAATAAAGTAGCTTCTGATAAGGAAAAAATTGGAACCTTGTCATAGAATCAGAACCTTAGACTGGGAAGTGATTCTCATAATGTTTAAATCCAATTCTCTCTGCTGAATCCATGAATCTCCTCTACATCATTATGAAAAACAACAATCCTGTTTGAATTGCAGCAATGTGCAACTCATTAATCTCAAGCATCAGAAGTCATGGGTTCAAACCCTTTCTTTCACTAGCATTTGGCAGTGATAAGTAATGAGAGGTGATAAACCTGCATTGGAGTCAGCAATACTCCCAGTAGGTTAGAAACCAGAATAAAATAGAATTGGGGATATTTAGAGGCAGTCAGGTGGTGCAGTGGATAAAGTGCTGGACCTAAAGTCAGGAAGATCTGAGTTCAAAATTCATTATAATTTGAATCTGAGTTCAAATTCAGCCTCAATCACTTTCTAGTTTTGTGAACCTGGGCAAATCACATAACTTTGTTTTATTGTAAAATGAAAATCATATAGCATCTATTTCCCTGGTTTATTGTGAGAATGAAATGTGATAATAATTGTAAAGTTCTTAGCTCAATGCCTGACACATACAAAGTGTTATGTGTAAATGCTAGCTATTATCGTTATTTAACAAAATAAATAAAAATGTTATAGAACACAGAAAATAATAACATGTGGTTTTCTCAGTGAATTTTCAGTCCATGATCCTTATGTAAGGTTTAGTTGGAGGTTGACACTACTGATGTATAGGGTCTTTGATTTGGAGTTGAGATCATTGGCTTCCCATCCCTATTTATTTATTTGGTACGAACTTGGTCAAACCATTTTCCCTCTTTGAAATTGTTACCTCCGCTATAAAATGGAGATAATAATAATATTTACCCTACCTATCTCATAAGGTCATTGTGAAGAAAGGAAGGAGAGAGATGAGGGAAGGAGGAAGAGGGAGAAAGGAAATTCAAGAGAACATATGTTCTCCATATTGAAAGAGAAACAAGTTGGGGATGAGGAGGGACTTATGACCTCCCTAACACTTAAACATTGTAAGCCTTAAAATGCTATAGAAAGGTGAGCTGCTATTATTCTCTTGTTCAAGTTCTTCCTCATTCTGAAACTTGTCTTCTTGGAATTTTCACCCCATGGTCCTAGTTTTCTCTTCTAGATCTTTGTAGAACAAATCTAATCCTTCTTATTTACTATGATTTAAAAAAAATTTTTTTTTCAGCCAATGCTGAGGTTACTATAGCTTACAATTGTGACTTTTCCATTCTGTGCAACCTCCCTCCTCCTCAGTTCTCACATTTCAATAGATTTCAACAGATTGGAACTTTTTCCGTGTTACTGTGAATTAAAGGATATTGAAATACCAGTATAAACCCACTCTAAAATTACAAATACTGAGTTTGAAAAATTTGAAAAAAGTCTTTCTCCTTCTTTACTGAAATCCAAGAATTATATGAGCTATTGTTCTTATTTTGAGGCAGATCTGAAACCAGAAGGAAGTTCACCTAGAGAAGTGGGTTGGAAACATAGGGTCAAGAATCATGGGTTTAGAACTGGAAGCATCTGTAAATATCATCCAATACAGTCACTTCTAAGTATAAAAAGGGTGTCTCAATATAAAGAACTGGAAAAGTCACTGGTCCAATATTATTTAGCTAGAAAGTAGGGGTACTAGGATGCCAATATGAGTCTATATGTTCTAAGGGAGATCAGCAGTCTTTAGCACACTGCATGTCTACAAGTAAAAGGAAAGGAGTATACAGAAATAGCCCTCACTTTGGCATCAGGACACTGAGATTTAAATGCTGGTTCTGTTATTAGTTATCTTAATACCTATTATTAATTATCTTAAACCCTAGACAAATCACTACCTCTTTGAACCGCAGTCTCCTCCTCTAAAATTAAGGGCTTAGACTTGAAAATATTCGCTGAAAGTGAGCTCTATATCTATTGTATATTTTTGATTGCCATTTAGGGAGCACTTCATAGCTTATAAAGTACTTCCCTCAAAACAACACCATGAATGAAATAAGCAGGGCCTATTGTCATGCACATTTTGAATGAAATCTCTGGGTTGTAAGGCACAACAATCCCAAAATACACAGCATCAGATGTTAGAAGAGAAACTCTGGGAAGCTGTGTGTGCAATTGACAAATTAAATTAAATTGAGAAAGGAGAGATAAAAAGGAGAGAAAAGAGGAAAGGAGAGGACAGGAGAAGAGAGGAAAGGAAAAGAAAGGAGGGAAGAGGAAGAGAAAGAAGATGAGAGAGAGAGAGAGAGAGAGAGAGAGAGAGAGAGAGAGAGAGAGAAAAGAGGGAAAGAGGGAAACTGGAATGAAGGGAGAGAGGAAGAGGGAGACAGAAAATTCAAGAGGAGAATACATCTTCTCCATCTTGGGAGAGAAACATGATAGGGAAGTGACTTACCTTCCTAGCACTTATAGATGAATGAATGAACAAATTAATTAAAGTATATGAGAATCATAGGTGATCAGAGGAATTACTGGGTTTGTTTGGCTTGACCCCAGTTGAGATGAGACAGTCCTTCAGAGATTCTTTAGCTCCCTTGACACATAAGATGCCATTTATGTGGCCACTCAAGGTTTTCATAATGATCTTGGATGTAGGTACTAAAAAGGAAATAAGTCTTCCCATGTTTCTCTCCCTCAAGATGGAGTATAAATTCGTTCCTACTGAACACAGCCACAGCAACTCTCTCTCTTCTTCCCAGAATATTCAGTGAACTGATCCCAGCCCTCCACACACACACACACACACACACACACACACACAAAAAAGGGTAGGTCAAAATTTCTCTCTAAAATGTCTACCATGTGCCTTCTGGAATTCCTTTGTCTATCAACACAGAAGATGGAAGAAATTAGCCTCTCAGAGATGAGATGACCTGGTTCAAGTCACACAGCTAAGAAGTGATGATGATGATAATAATAATAATAGTGATGATGATGAAATATACAATACAGTGAGACAGGAAATAGAAAATTGACTTTAGAATCAGGAGAGCCTGGGTTCAAGCTTTATCTGTGACATCTCCTGGCTATGGGACCCTGGGCACATTACTTAATCCCTCAGTGCTCTAGATAACTCTATTGTAACTAAATTACAAATAAATTATTGATATGCATTGGTAGGCATTTTACCACCAATGAATCCATTGATCTATATACGTGCATATACGTGTACCAATATACACAGAAATATGTGTATGTCTCTACAATTACTATTTACCATGCAATACTTAATATATATCACAATCATAATGTAAATAGTTGACATGTATATTGCTCTTTAATTTATAAGGCCCACTTATATTCATTTTATCCTTACTACCCAGTAAGCTAGGGAGTAGATGGTACAGTGTATAGAATGTCAGGCCTGGAACCAGAAAGAACTTATCTTCCAGAATTCAAATCTGGTCTCAAGCACTTACTAGCTGTGTGACTCTGGGCAAGTCACCTAACCCTATGTGCCTAAGCTTCCTCATCTGTTAAATGAACTAGAGAAGGAAATGACAAATCATTCTAGCATCTTTGCCAAAAAAATCCTAAATGAGGACATAAAGAGTCAGACAGAACTGAAACAGCTGAACAACAACAGCAACAAATAAGTATTATCTCCTCATCATCATTATTATCTCTGTCATCATCTAATTCTTGTCATTGTTTTTCAAGGGGTGTAGATAGAAATAGTCCTGGAACAAGGAACTAACCTGCTACTATTCTACTTAATATTCTGCAGACTTTAGCACTGATGAATAAAGCAACAGCTTTTGTAGTTGAATAAAATCATTGAGATGTAAGCTCATCTTTTGTAGACTTACTAAAAGCATCTTTAGGACACTAATAGGAAAGAGGATGGATGTAACGCACTTCATTCTCTTTCCAAATGATTTTGAATTCTGCTAGATTTTTATATTTTCCATATAGCATAGAGATTATGAATATCTAATGTAGAGAAATCTTTTAAAAAACATCATTTTTATGCTTCTGGTTAAGATGACCGTGTGAAAGATCATGTAGGATTCTATCTCTTCTACATTTACTGCAGAAAAATAAAAGTTTTGGGTTTTTTTAAAGGTACCTGATCTAATAATGCTTTAGAAATTCAAAGAGAAATAATTATAAGCTTCTTCAATCAGCTCAGAACTGCCCAAAAAGTCAGTCTCCTAGACTTCTCCTGCAGGAAGCACTCATAATCACAGGTGAACAAGCCAGAAACCTACCAATGATCTGACAAGAGGTCCTCCAAGGCCACCTGAAACCTATTCACTCTGCTCCTAGGAGGCAGAAAGCTTGGAGTGCTGAGGCAGTGAAAATCTAGGATGGCTGGAGATCCAAGGCACTCTGGCTACTCTGACTTTGGACGCAGGGCTTAGAGCTGGCAAAGCTCTAGCCAGGATGCTCCAGGGGGATTGGAAACCTACCACATTCTAAAATGAGGTGATATAAAGAGCAAAGACTGTTCCATTCTAAATCTAAACAATCTAGAGATAATACAACTTTCCAGCACTCTGAGCATAGACATACTAGGGGAGGGGAAAGCCAGCATCAGGAGCTGAGAAAATTGAGTACAAAACCAACGACAAGCCTTATTACCACATCCAAAGGTGAAGGGGAGGGGGGTGAGAGGAAAAGTCTGGCCCTGACACAAAATCCCAAACCAAAAACTGAGTTTGGGAATAGGACTAAATAGAAAATAGTAAAAACTATGTGAAAATATTGAGTCAATAGATGCCCAAGAAGTAAGCCCAGAAGAAGGAGAAAAAACTTCACAAATACTAGCAGAGCTTCAAAGAATAAACAAAACTTTTGGCCATAAACACAATGGGATCAGTGTTACTTTGGCACTGATATGCTTCAAAACTTGGTAAATTCAGTATTCAACTCATTTCCAGGAGAAAAAAAAATGCTTCAGCACTTGATGCTTTCTCAACACTTGTTGAGCTTGCTTATTGTCTTGGTTGAGCAGTAGGGATGGGAGACTGGCCAGGTGTACAGGGAGTAGAACCAGGAGAAAACTTTATATAATAGCAAAAATATTGCAAAGACAACAACTTTGAGTAGGCTTTTGCCCTCGACCTTGGGCAGCTCCTTGATACTGAGGTTGTGCCCAACTATGGGCAAGTCACAGGTCAGTTCCTGCAAGATAATGTGGCTGCAGCATATAGCCTCCAGGCTCCCAAAACAGTATAGTGGAAGGAGCACAGAGGGGAGTGATCAACAGGAGAAATGGCAAGAGCAGGAGCTTCGAGATGGTATGAGCAGCAGTGGGCTGCCAGATGGAGGCAGAGACAGAGGCAAGGACAGTAGAGAACCCAGGACTAATGGCAGTCCTGAGCCCTGAACAGTGGCCAGGCAGTGGAGGGCATAGGGCCATAGCTTCTGCTTCCACATCCAGGCAGGCTCCTCCATCCTGGAAGCTTGGACAATTTGGGGTGGGGACAATGTATTAAGGTAATGGTTCCTCTCAGAAAATGAGTTGGGTCAAGAGGTAGGAGCCCAGCTGGGCTGGCTTGTTTCTCCTCAGCTGAAAGCCCCACTTGTCCCTTGGGGAAAATTAGAATGGAGCAAATAGAATTCAGTGACCTTCTGAAACAGAGCAATATTAAAAGCTAAGATTTAAAAAATAGAAGAAAATATAACTATCGACCTTGAAAACAGGTCAAGGAGAAATAAATTGAGCGTTATCAGGCTTGCTGAAAGCCATGACCAAACAAAAAATCATGGATTTTGTATTTCAAGAAATCATAAATAAAAAGCTTCTCAAAGCTAGAACCAAAAAGCAAAATTAAAAAAAAAAAAGAATCCACTGATCATATTATGAAAGAAACCCCAAATTGAGAACTCCCAGAAATGTCATATGCAAAATCCAAAACTTCCAAGTGGGAAAAAAAATTATTGTAAGCATACAGAAAGAAAGTTTGGGAACAGGACTCAATAGAAAATATCAAAAACCATGGCAAAATATTGAGTAATGCCCAGAAGAAGATAAGTAACTTCATAAACACCAGCAGAGCTTCAAAAAAAAAACCAAAAAATTTTGGCCATAAAGACAAAGAAAGAGAATAGGTACCAAGAATTTAGTCAGGAATATTCACTCAAAACTCACTATTTTTTTAAAAAGAGAGAAATCTTTGGATAAAATATTCAAAAAGGCAAAAACACATACACACACACAAAAAAAAAACCCTTAATACCAAGAATGAGTTAACTTGCATGACTGAATATACTACTACAGAGGAAAAAAGAAGAGAAAGATGAATACATTAAGACCTATATGTATTCATATGTATAAATCTTAAGAAGCACATTAAATGAATGAGCACATACATATGAATATGTATGTATGCATAGATCTTAATGTGCTTACATCTTTATCCAGAGGTTTCATCACAAGTGCTCTAGAATCATGGTTAATCCTTTTATTTATCAGAGTTCTCAATTCTTTCAAAGTTGTTGTCTTTGCAATATTGTTGCTATTATATAAAGTTTTCTCCTGGTTCTACTCCCTGTGAGTTCATAAATGCCTTCCTGGATTTCTCTGGAAAGCTCCCCTTCATCGGTTCTTTTTTTTTGGTTTTTAATTCAATTTCATTCTATACTCACTTCTGAGTTCTCTCTCTCCACCTCCTGCTCCCCCACCCATTGAGAAAGCAAGACAAATAAAACCCATCACAATTGCCATATTAGCTGTACCCATCCCCTCCCTCACTCACTCCCAAATAAAAAGAAAGGAGAAAAAAAGAAAAGAAGCTGCAATCTGTTCTCTGACTCCATCAGCTGTTTATTTGGAGGTGGATAACATGTTTCATTATGAATCTTTGGTGACTTTCCAATTGTATTTGGTCACTGTGTTGATCAGTTACTAAGTCTTTGCAAGTTGACTATCTTTAAAATATTGTTATTGTATAAATTGTTCTCCTGGTTTCATTGACTTCATTTTGAATAAATTCATCCAAGTCTTCCCAGGTTTTCTGAAATCATTTTCTCCATAATTTCTTACAGCACTGTAGTATTCCATCACGTTAAAGATGATAAATAAACCCATAGGAGCCAATATAGACACCAAGTAAAAGAGTGTGGATATAGACTAGAAAAGGGCCCCAGATAGAGTCTTGGGGGACATCCAAAATTAGGCTGTCATCATGAACTTTAGTTATTTCCACAAACTAATTCTTACAATTCCATCACTCTCTTTGATGCTTCTTTGTTGATACATTGTTGACTGATTTAATGCAGATGTTGCCTATGTAGGATTTTTTAAATTATATTCTTGATTGTTTCATCATTTTCACCCAGAGATAAAACACTTTGAGTTACATTTGATAAATCCAGTGGTATATGCCTGTTACCAACTTTTACTGTATTACTTGGCAAAGTGATATCTGTTTGTACTAAAATCATTTCTTTTGATTTTTGATCAGTTTTTTCATGAGCCCTAGGAATTTTCATCAGTCTTCTATTTTTTTTTTTTGATGAGAAAGTATTCATCTTCTGTAAATACCTATGGGTGATAGATCTTATATTTAGTAAATTTTAAATGAGTTTTTAAAAAATAGTTTCCAAATCTGTTATCATTCATTTTATAGTTCCAAAAGTGCACGATAAATGATTAATGGATAGTTATTCATTGTTACCCATTAGCTTTGATTTCAGGGTGCCAACAAGTTTTAATATATTAATCTACAACTTTCTATTTTCAATATATCATGCCTGGAAGAAACCTATTTACAGGTATCACCTTCACTCATGAATTTCTTGGGGCCTCCAGTTTCCAACTTAAAGCCTTCCCTGGCATAGGTTAAGAATTTTATACGTATTATTCCAAATGACATTTTTGTATCATTGAAGAAAGATTCCGCAATATGAAGGAATTATTTGAAGCATTTTTCAATGGAATCACGTGCCTTGATGCCATCCAAGTATATTAAGTGATTAATAGGATGTTTTGGTTCAACTCTTTTGTAACTTAGACATCATACTTTAGTCTATTTAGGGGAGATGATAATAGAGTTAAAGGTTAGGGACACCATAATAGGCTAAATCTATCTTCCTGAAAAATGCCACATTTCATACCAATTGCTCTTGATATTATAGTGTTGATTAGGATATTTTAAGTAGAGAATAGTTTTCCTCATGGGCATCAAAGACTATAGCATTCTCTCTATTTTTGAGTCTATGGCATATATTTTTATACAGGAGAAAATCATGAGTTCAAGGTGGAGTCAAAGTCTTTGTGATACTAAAGGCAGTGTAAATGGGATAGTGTTTTTGAATATCTTATTCAACAATTACTTAATCAATAATAAGTTGCTCTTTATACCCTGAAATTTTCTGGCACAATGCTTTTGCTCTTCAGCCAATATAATATTTCTTATAAGTGCAATGGGAGAATCTGTGCAGACCTCATTAGCTTTCTCAGCTAATGCAGCCTCTCCATGTGGAGGATGCTAGATAGGTTCCTTTGAGAAAATCATGATGATGTATAAGGGAAATGCCTTGGAGAATCTATGGAACATGTGGAACATGTAACTGATTTCAGCTGGCTAACCACATGGTCAGGAGAAAGAAGCTTTTTTGAATTTGCACTGGCTGCAAAAGCAATCCTGGATTCCAGTTCCCAGATTCCTATGGCTTATTCCCCAGTCAGCATTCTCTTCATCTAGAAAAGAAAAGAACAAACAAATGACAGCAACAACAACAACAATCAAAAAAGCCAAGGACCAATGCCTATTTTTAAGGCCATATGACTTTAAACAGGGAGAAAGCCCTAAAACTTTTCCCCTAACAGCATATTCTCTCACTGGACTCCCTGACCAAAGCTGTAACTGAATGAAGCAAAAATAATTGAAGCTAATTCAGACATAGACAGTTCCAGCTCTGCAGCCAACTGAAAAAGACTCCTCCCAACCATGTACTCAGAACTAGACCCAGTGACAAACATATCTATGTGGGCTCAGCAAACTATTCAAGGCACTTTCTTTGCTCATCATGGAAGCTGCTCCTAGAAGCGACTCTTTAAAGAAGTTGCATCAGTTGATCAAACCGATGGGAGTCTGTGCATGTACCAGACCTCCATTTCCCTAATAAGCTCACTTCTGTAAAAGGAACAAATCAATGAATATGGATCTTATCCAGCACTGAGCTTCCTGGTTTTGCAGAATCTAGGATTTTAGCCACCTTCCTCATTCATTATAACTTCTTTTATTCATCGTTAGGTTTTGTTTTGTTTTGTTTTTTAGGGGGGGAAGGTTGGGGAGAGGACTTGCAAGATAATCAGAGTTAAGTGATTTGCCCAAGGTTGCACAGCCAGTAATTGTCAAATGCCTGAGGCCACCCTTGAACTCAGGTCCTCCTGATTCTAAGATTGATGCTCTATCCACTTTGCCAGTTTGCTGCCCCTAATGTACAAATTTTTCCGGTCCTGACTGATCCAATTTATCTTTTTGTTGCATCCAACTTCTTGAAACTATTTAGATGGCCAACAATTTTCCACATTCTTCTTTGTCAGAGGTTCGCTCTCCTCTGGTTTCTTTTCTCCTCAAATAACTGTAGTCAAGTTAACAAATTAAATCATACACACTTATTAAGGATCTAGTATGTGCTATACTGTGCCAAATGTTGGTTGATTGGTTGTTGTCCTTTGATCTCAAAGAGGACAAAATGTCATCATTATGTCAAAATCAGATTTTAATATACTCTTTATTTGATCTCTCACTTCATCTCATTTAGTCTTAGCAGTGAAGTTATTTCCTACAATTGCCTTCCACTGTTTTGGAGTATTTTGTCATGTGACAGACTTGAGAATACCATTGGTATTGCCTGTCATCTGCCTGTCACTCCCCTTCTATATTTCTCTATTGATTTCCTATTATTTCTAGAACAAACTTTTAAAGTTTTATACAATTTAGGTGCAATCTATTAGGGTTTTTTGGTTGTTTGGTTGTTTTTTTTTTGTTTTGTTTTTTTGTTTTTTTTGCTGAGGTCATTGGGGTTAAGTGACTTGCCCAGGGTCCCACCTAGCCAGGAAGTGTTGTGTCGGAGGCCAGATTTGAATTCAGGTCCTCCTGATTTCAGGGCTGGGGCCCTATCCACGACATCAACTAGCTGTCCCTGTTTCATTCTTTTTGAATGTTATTCCTCCTTCTGCTCTCCTACAAACTGGCTAAATTGTCCTCTTCTTTATCATTCACTTATAAGAATCCATCTCTCATCTTCCATCTCCCATCTCCATGACCATCTCCCATTCCTGGAATTCCTTAAATTTTTTTAACCACATTTATTTATTACAAGGATTTCACCATTATCCCCTCCTTATCTCATTTGTACTCGTTGGGAAAAGTTAGGTATAATGATGCCAAAAAAAAAAAAAAAAAAAGGAGGGAAACATTGTTAAAGGCACAGAAAAGAACAGAAGGCAATTTTAGAAGGAAACAATCAGAATAGTAACACATAGAATGTATTATATATATGTATGTATGGATGGATGGATATAGTCTCTTTTCCTCATGATTTCATAAAGAATTCTCTCTTTAGGTTCTTCTGTAGTATGGGAATGCTTCTTTTTTTGTTGTCTAACTAAAAAATCTTTTTAAAAAAATTTTACCATTTTCTACATAAAACCTTTTTTGATTCTAACTACTAGTGTTCTTCCTTCCAAACTGCTTAGAATATAACTGCTTTGTACTTATTTGTATTTATTCACTTTATACTTGTGCTATATAAATTTATGTAGTTGCTTGTCTCCCTCCTTTGAAAGTAAGTTCTTTGTAAGCAGGGATTGTTACTTTTTTTGTAGTAGTATCCCCAGTGTCTGACTTACAGAAGGTGTTTAATAGATAAGAGTTGATTGATAAGATCTGTTTCCAATTTTTTTTTAGGAGATTGTACTAGTGTATTGCCAAAACATACATGTCCTCAGTTCATTTCATGGGCACTCCTGGTTTCCCTGCTTGAGTGGTTAGTGTCAGCTGCACTGAAGCATATCCAGCAGAAATTTTGATTTCTTCTGGTATATGCTGTCTTGTTGTTATATCTGAACACAAAGAAGCACCATCCATTCCCTAGGGTTCCATGTCAAGCTGATTATCATGATAATTTCAAGTAAGTCCAGCCTGTAACCTCTTATCAGCAGTTATATCACCCTAACCAGGGTGCTAACCTACTGAGTGGGGTTGAGCAGAGCCAGCATTTTAATGTTTCTGCCAGTCCCTCACAAGTACCCTAATGGCATAGGGGTGCACAGATTTCCACTTTAAGTCCCCCTAGCTGGAACTACCTTACTTTGCCATTACCTCCTTCCCTCATGGGTTATGGAATGATGGGTTAGAAATTGAAGCATTATTGTTATAATCATCATCATCACCATCACTATCACCATCATTGTCACTATTAGACCATATATATATAAACAAGCTATTGTTTACGAAGAGCTTTCCTCACAAGCATCTTCTAGTCAAGTAGGGTAATGAATGCCATATCATCCCCTGTCACTGGAGAAGAGAAATGGCAAGAGTTTAAGGGACTTGGCCAAAGTCATACATAAAGAATGTACAGCAGAAATTGAACTGAAACCTTTGTGACTTCAAGTCCAGTGCTCTTTCCCCTCTCCCACAATGCATACATTTTATTTTGAGTCACAACAGAGCCTCATAACTGTCTAATTTATTATTATATAGTACGGTGCCAGATAATTATACACTGTGGTACAATTTGTTATAACTTGGGCCTGGGCCTGTAGCTGCATAATTTATTATTATACAGTGCTGCCGTGCAAAATACTGGGAGCATGTAATTTATTATAGAGCTTACTACCTAACCTGTAATCCAGAATGCAGCACACACGCAATGTGGGTGAGTTAATGTTACCATGGGAATCTTAACTTAGAAATTTCTTCGTTTTTAAACTTCTTTGCTGAAGAAAAGAAGCTTATCTGTTACCTTTTACCTGTCTCTGTGGCCCTAGTCATGTATACACCTGTTGACTTGAACAACACAAGGTTGATTTTAATGACGAGAGAGAGAGAGAGAGAGAGAGAGAGAGAGAGAGAGAGAGAGAGAGAGAGAAGAAAATGAAGGTAAACTAAAGCCAGAAAGGACAGAAAGGAAGGTGAAAAGATGTTGGACTTGACATTGTAGTACCTGGCTTCAAATCTTTTTTTTCCCTCCTCTATAAAATGAAGCAGAGGGTAGATTAGATGGACTTCAAGACCCCTTGTCATATAAACATGGGAAACACTTTTCCACAAATTCATAGAAGGTTAGAGTTGAGAGGGACCTAAAGAGGGTCCCTTTGACAGATGGCTAGGGTTGGGAGCGAAATCCACTCAGCCTGTTCTTTCAGGACCTAAACAAATCAAGGATTTTAGCAGTGGAAAGGCCCCTTCAGAAATATCTAATGAATCTCATGAGTACAATCAAGTCCCCAAAGTCACTTGGGCAAAATCTTCTGACCTGACAGGGTTCTTTCCACAACAACCATAAATCCATTTTGAGACTGTCAAAGACAGCACAATATAGAGAGCCAAGAGCTGTCCTCAGAGCCAGAAAGAGTTCTGGTCTTTCCTCTGACATATGCTGGTTTTGTGACCCTCTAAGATAAGAGGGAAGATGCTGACCCAAATCAGTAGAGGGAGTTTCCTCACTGGATTGTTCCCTATAATATCACAAGTCTAGTCTCTAGTGCCTGATTTTGGTGGGAAACATTCTTTTCTAGAAAATAAATCTCTTGACCTTAGGGAACAAATCCCTTAATTCTGTGAACTAAGGACTATGGAGACCTCAGAGATTATTTGACTAGAGGCAACTAGAGATAGAGTACTAGAGCCTGAGTCAGGAAAATGTGTGTTCAAATCCTTACACAGATATAAGCAATGTGACATTGGTTAAATCATCTAACCTTTCTCATCTATTAAATGGGGTTTATAAATCTCACACTAAATTGTTTTGAGGCTATGATGAGAAAATGTATGTAAAGTGTTTTGTAAACTTTAAGGTATTATAAAGATGCTGGCTATTTTGATTGTTACTATCATTATCACAGTTTAAATTCCCTATAAAATGACTTACCGAGGTCCTATTTGGTAAGTAGCAAGGAATCTTTCCATTAGAATACATTTCCTTTCCTGTCAGTACCTAAAACATACATTTTTCACACCCAGCCTACCCAAGGGAGATCCATGAAAAATTTAAGCCTCATCTGACTCGTGCATCTCTAGGAGATTCACAGAACATCAATGCTGGAAGAGACTTACTTAATACAACCTCTTTGTTTTACAAATAGGGAAGTTAAGGCCCAAAAAAGGGACATGGTTGTCAATGGTCATATATCAAAGACAGAACTATAACCCTGATCACTTGCTTCCCATTCAGAGGTTCTTTCCATCCTATCATGACACTCTTTTTTCCATTCCCCTCATTTGGGGCTTCCTGTAATCCTTAACATGAGTTATGGGACTTAAAGGTGTAAAATGAGGGAGAAAAGAAGGTTTACATGCAATATAAAACATAATGGGTCATACTTGAGGTCAGTCACCAATCCAATGGGTCTGAGTTTGCATTTGACAGCCCTTGGGAAGCTCCCTCTTTTCATACAAAGAGTCACAGATACCTCAGATTCAAAGTGTTCTACTGGTTCACAGACACTCAGACCACAGCTAGAAGCTCCCACTGATATGCTTATTTTTTTCTTAGTTAGCTACAGCACACAAGTCAAAAGTATTTACTATAATAACATAGTAAGAAAAATCACAAAAAATAAATTTTTTTAAAAAATCACAAAAAGCAATATATCATTCCCTCCATTGTCCCAAGGCAATCTTTTACAATCTTTTACAAGTATACTAAGCATAAGTGAATACATAGAAGTCATGTATGAGCACATATATGGACACATGTGGCCAGAGCATATTCATGAAAGGGTAGTTCATGTCTCTGATGCCCCAGGGCCACACTACTTGCACTAGGACCTCTCTCCACCTCTCCACTGGACTCTTTGTTCAGCTTACTAGTGACTGGTTCTGGGTTGGTGTTCGATCTCTGCCAGACATTACCCCCACAACAAGTCTGCAGACATCTCTTTCAGGGCTAGTAGCTGGTCATTTCAGCCCTAGTATTCTAGGCTATAATAGTTATAATTTTTCCTTGATTAGACAGGCAGACAAGCAACAAAGACTAGGCAGAGTAGCCCCAAGCTAAGATTAAATCTTTCTTTTTGATCCCTATGTGTGAGTGTAGTTCAAAGCTCTCTGTTATAGATAACTAACTGAGGGTTAGATATTCCCAAAATGCTCTCTGGTTAAGCACGGATGAATCTGAACAAGAACAAAAGGGAAGCAAAGAGAGTAGAGGAATTATACTCTACTCATCTAGCCCACATTTCTGTCTTTATCATGCATATCTGTCAACAGTCAAGCTTGGCAGCTTTGGTGCAAAATTTCGGCCAGGGGGAAAGCCTTATTCTCTTCCCCCATTGTCTCCATCCCTTCTCCCACTAGAAAAGAATCTACAATTCTACTAAGTTATTTGTACTCTATATTTGAATATCTGTGAAAATCATAAACAATAAAGAGACTAATGATAATCAACTACATAATAGAATTCATACACAGATCCCTAAGACATGGATTTCACACTAGAACTATGTGCAGCTATCATTATTATATGGGATAAGCATTTTATATATACATACATATACATATATATATATATATAGTGTGTGTGTGTGTGTGTAACAATAGCATAATTCACAACATATCATCTTTCAAAACAAAGATATGTCTCAGTGCCATACAAAATACAAAATAGAATTATATTCAACAACCAAAAGCAGAAACATACAATATGCAATATAGCAAAAGTACATGCAGAATACTTGTATACTAGTATAGGTAGTATAGGTATACTAGTATAGGTATGCTTAATATAGCAACAAACACAGGAGTCATATTCTGTCATAATCCTATATACACTTAATTTATATCTCAGTTTCCTTGTCTGTAAAATGGGGCCTGCCATCTCTTAGTGTTGTGTCAATAAAATGAGATATTATTTGTAAAATACTTGCAAACCTTAAAGCAATATATGAACATTGTTTTTAGTGTGTGACCATTGCACAGGAAGTACATACCTACATTATATCAAGCAATAAGGTTTGATTACATAGGCTGTTGTTTTCTTGGCAGAGATATTGGAGTGGTTTTCCATTTCCTTCTTGAGCTCATTTTACAGATGAGGAAACTGAGGCAAACAGGATTAAATGATTTTCCCAGAATAACTCAGCTTGTAAGTGTCTGAGGCCAGATTTGAACACAGAAAGATGAGACTTCCTCACTCCAGACCCAGCTCTATCTCCTGTGCAACCTAGCTGCTTGCCAGTATAGATCATCCCTCCTATTTATCTTAAACATCATGTATGAACTTGGGACCTGATCTAATAGGCTATAAGCTCCTGAGCTCATGGATGGCCTAGGCTTCCTGTCAGCATCCTCAGGCTTCCCAACCTGCAGGTCCAACCCCAGACTTGTCAATGGCTCAGCCTCTGGGTGATGTGGCGCCCACCCTCCATTTTTCAGCTGCTTCCACAACTGGAGTAATGGCAAAAAAGAGACTGCCTTCATTAGTCAACATAATCAGATCACTGGGCACACAGGTCAAGACATCATCCTCTGAGAATAAAGGATGAAAAACAGCAATAATTAGATCCCTGGGCCTCTAATCCCTATCCTGAATTTAGGGGTGAGATAGGCTAGTGATCCCTGTTCCCAGACCTTCTGGGTGTCCTATCTTGATTTCTCTGATCTACTAGCAGATACTACTGCCCAGTGTCTTTCTCATATGAATCATTATCTCCTGAGCTATTTTCTAGTTCTTAAAGTCTTTTTTTTGGTGAGAGGACATTTCTTCTCAGTCTTCTTGATTGATACTTCATGATTTCTCCTGCTTTCCTCCATGAGGGAGCCCAACTCCACAATAGGTAATAGATGATTGCAATGTATTGTGTTTTCAGGGCTTCTATCATTTTCCAGCACCAGCCTGGAAAGTATGTCAATCTTCCAACTATTTGGTATGGAAAGGTCTGCCATCTTGTATATTCCCTAAGGTTTCTTGCTGAAGGTTTTGACAATGAACTTATGCATCAGACAGTTATTTGTCTCTATTGCAGCAAACTGAGACTATAGCAAAATGATAGGCCCCCATCAGCTACTCTTTTAGCCAACAGATATATTGGTTATGAATTTCTAAGTCTTCATCTTCTGTGATGTAAAAGAACAAACTGAAAAGCAAACTCTCTCATTCAGACATCAGCAGGTATTATTCCTGAGAGCTTTCAAGTTCTCGAGACATTAACCTAAAGGACACCAGAAAGGCCATGGGGAGACAAGGAACCATCTTGCTTAGCCATTTGGACAAATAGTATAGTGGCCACATCTTTTTCAGTCGAGAGGTCATACAGAGCCATGGAAGGATGAAAATGAATATATTTAAATATGGCATAGGATGATTAGCAGGAGAAGCTGCTCTAAGGAGGTGTTCAGACCACAAGCTAAGAAGAGGAATTACCAAGCAAGTCTAGAGGTGCAGAAATAGGAATAATGTTTTCTTTTTTTTCTTCCTCACTCTCAAAAAGAAGCTGTTTTCTAATCAATCCTTCAACTTCCTGTCTTTTCTTGTGTCTTCCAGGAAGATTTACTAGGACTGAGAGTTTTGCTTTCCCTGTTTAATTTTGTGTTTTGGTGTTTAGCTAGTTAGTTATTAAAATTAAAAAAAAAAACTTGTTGGCCAACAAACCTCAGGTGTTTGTTCACATTGAATTGTGGAAGCAAGTGGAAGCAAGACAGACAGACAGAGAGAGAGAGAGAGAGAGAGACAGAGAGAGACAGAGACAGAGACAGAGACAAAGAGACAGAGAGAGACAGACAGACAGAGACAGACAGAGACAGAGAGAGAACTAGAGAAATCTTTAAAGGGCAGGAAACTGCTTTCCTCTTAGTATAAATTGTGGGGTGGGGGCAAGAGAGGGAAAGAGTGAATCAGATATTTTTATATCCTTTCAGATTGTGCACATCTCAATTTGAACTATCAGCTTATTTTCTTCGCATTTAAAAAAAAAAAAAAAAGTGAGCCAAAAAGCTCCTCTGTGGAAATGATCTAGCCTCCTGCGGGGCTGCTTAAAAAAAACCTACTCCAAGATGGAGGTAGGGGGTGGGGAGGAGAGAAAGACCTCACACAGGCACCATTGATCTGGGCTAAAGAATTTAACTGTGCAGGAACCAGCTCTCGCTATCAAGGCTAGGGGATGGATGACCCCTGTCTCCACTCACAAGCTCCGCCTGGTGGTTAGACTAGAAAATGGTACCTGCTGATTCTACTGTACCTTTTACTAAGGCTCTGTTTCCCCAGGGTGTCCCCTAGTAGACATTGCCACACTCACAAAGACAAGGTAGGATTCTAGACTTCTTTATTCCTGACAAAACCTTCATTTTATCTGTCAGAGTACAGCCTAAAAGGAAATCAAATACAGAAAAATAATGCCCACAAAACCTTAGCTACAGTAGAGACTTTTTGACTACTCATGTTTGTGTGTCCAAGATGAAATGGTCCATCATGTGTGGGTACTGCTTATATTTTTACTCTTTTCTTCCAAAAAAGATTTTTTTAAAGTCCATGCAAACAAGTTCCAACAACTTACTGGTGCTTATATTCTACAAGGATTCAGCACAATTTGGCAGGACTTCCCTACGGACATATGGGGCATAAGTCTGACACTTCTTATAGACATCTGTTGCCATTTGAGGCCAGGAAAATCTGTTTCTTAGTAGCTCTACTGCCCTCTCTTGACTCTTGTCCAAAGACACCACGTCGTGTTGCCATAACTAGAGAACAAAATGCCCTGAGTAGCATCAACAGCTTTCTGGTACCACCTGTGGGACCAATTACAGGTTGATACAACATTCCATGGCATAGATGTGATTTCTGCCATTGTTTTACCAGCACAGTAGCCTCTGGGGAAGGAAATTAATCCCCCAAAGGGCACTCCCTCACTTCTCAGCTTGTATCACTTCTCCTAATCCTTCATCCTGAAGTTTTTCCCACTGACAATCATCCAAGGACAACTGAAGCAAAGAGGATTGCTTCAATGAAAAAAAATTACTAATGGCATATCCTCTAGTGGGAGCTCCAAACTCTTAGTTACACTTTCATAAAACTGTAGTTCAGCTTCTTGGGAATCACAGAGAGCTTCCATCTCTTCTGGGATCATCACCATCACTTTGCATAGTGATATTCTATTGGACAGAGAATTTTGATCCAAATTAATTCTCTTTGGTCAATAATGTATATTGAACTTCTAGTTGGCTAATGATGCTACTCATCTCTGGCAGCTAGAATTCAACTTGGATTCCAGTCAAAAATCTAGGTCAGTAGATTCTTGTCTATCCTTACTTTAAATTTAATTTTCTAGTTATAGTCTTTGAATTTCTCAATAACTTTTCATTTTAAAGCCAAGAACTGCAGTTTGCTAATGAGATATCAAATCCTCACAGTCAATATGTCCTCTGCTGAGAAATGCAATAGGTTTCTAGTGACTATAACTCTCTTTTGGCTCAAGACTGTTCCCAGGCAAATCAAGATAGCATTAGTATGCAGGGGGGAAGAGCTCTTTCTCAAGTCTTCAAGGCTAATACTGTTGACCAAATTCTTAAAAACTTCTTAATATTTCTAATTACAGCAGATTCTAAATGGTGTCAAAGCATCAAGTTAGGCTGACTTTTCTTGTCCTAGTTCTTTCTAACCATATACATAAATGAGAGCTCTCATAGACTTAGAACTATAGGGGACAGCAGCAGCATCTAGTCCAACCCCCTTATTTTACAGAGAAGAAAACTGAGGCACAGAGAAATTATGTAATTTGTCAGAGTCGCACAGCTAATAAGTATCAGAGGTAGATTTGAACTTGAACTTTCCAAGTTCAACAATCTATACATTATCTCAAAAAACTGAGAGGCTTAGTAATATAAACTTAAGTCTTCCAAATATTTCTAGAAATCCTAGAAAAATAATACAATCATAGATTTAGAATTAGGAAGAGCCTTAGAGGTCATCAAGTCCATTTTACGGATGATGAAACTGAGTCCTAGAGAGGAGGCTCAGTGGAGGCAGCTGATGGCACAGTAGATAGACTACTTGCTGAACCTGCAATCTTCTCAAGATACATGCTCCTTCCTTAGTGAGACATTATGTGATTTGAATACTTGACAAAAGCTCTTCAAAACCATCACTTGCCAATGGACAGGTTTTTTTAAAAAATATCTTACTTTTTTCTAATTATATGTAAAAACAATTTTTAACATTTTTTTAAAATTTGAGTTCCAAATTCTCCTTCTCCCTTTTTCCCTCCCTGAGATGGCAGGCAATTTGATATGGACTATACATGTGCAGTCATGCAAAACATATTTCCATATTAGTCATGTTCTGAAAGAAAACAGGAAAAAAAAAAACACCAAAAAAAAAAAAAGTATACTTCAATCTTCATTCAGATTCTCTCAGTTCTTATGTAATTTGCCAGAGTCGCACAGCTAATAAGTATCTTGGTACTTATTTTTTGAGGTGGAGAGCAGTTTTCATCATAAGATCTTTGGAATTGTCTTGGATGTTTATGTAGCTGAGAATAGGTAAGACGTTCACAGTTGATTATCATACGATATTGCTGTTATTGTGTATAGTGTCTGACAGACAGCTTCATACCAGCTTCTAGCTAATCTAACACTTTGTTCGTTGTTTCCTTTGTGTTTTCAAGGTCTTTCCAAAGGCAGTGAGAACATCTGAGTATGCTCTAAATATACCAAAAGTTCTAGATAGTTCTTGTTTCCCACCACTTTCTCTGTAAGTCATTGAAATATAGATATTCCCCATCCTTCCATCCATCACCCATCCTCTGGGTGCACATACACACACACACACACACACACACACACACACCCCAATTCCTTGGAGCATATGATGCTTGCTGAGATGAAAACTGTGGTCACTTGGTCATCCTCTGCTATGGATCTGGGAGTATCCTATGCATTATTCCAGTGCTAAAAGCTACTGCCACCCAACAAGTAATCCAAAGTACTTTGACCTTATGGCATGTAACACTTTCACTTTAGCTTCCTTCTTCAATTCCCAGTGGTCTACAAACATCTAGATTTTCACATTCTTCTTTCCTATTATCACCATAAGTGAAATTTATGGACCACTGGACTCTGTGATGATGCATTGACTAATGGTTCTTTCAGATGATTTCTGAGGTCTTTCATAGCCTAAAGCGCAAATTTCTGAGATTGCTTTTGAGAGAGTCAGGAATCATTGGATTTAATACGTCTTCAGGCATACCATACATCTCACTCATGCAATGAGGACATTTTTGCACTAAAATGTTTCCTCAAATTATTCTCAATTTGACTCTAGACTCACCAAAAGCAAATTTTTCTGGACATACTATTGAGTTGAATTGGTGCTCCTAAGTGGTTCCTATCACCATTAGCTTCTCATTTCTTCTAGACTTCCATGTAGGAAATATTGATTATCAATCAAAAGTATCTAGGTATTGGATCCTAGCTCACTGCTCAAAATATTTTGAAAAGCCTGGAGCTGGCCCCAGACAATGCTGAAACACCTGAGATCTTTGCCAGTTCTATGTGTACCTGAACCAGCATCCACTTTCCTGCTGCCACCCACTACTTCCTTAGAGATCTTCAAGAAATTCCATTGTGGTTAGATCTTCTTACCCAGCCTAGAGTCATCCTCCTGTCCACATTTAGGGAATCTCTAGCAAAAATGTCTATAAAATGATTAAAATTCAATCATCAATTGTGATCTGTTATCCAACAGAGTGGAATTCTCTAACTCTTCAGTCACTCAGTGCTGCGCAAGATCCAAATGGAAAAATCCAGGAATTACAGCAGGAGAAAAATTTAGCTTCTTTGAGACCTCGGGCCACCCCTCTCCAATCCTACAGATGTCAATCAATTCCAGGTAATTCAAGTTCTCATATATTAGAACTTAATTGGTTCCCATTTGTAACAATAACAACAAGAAAAGCTACACTCTACTTATGTAGAAAACACAAGTAGAACCTGCAAGAACTGTTGCTGCTTATTCATGAGGCTCTTTGTCTTCTGGTCCCAAACCTGTTTTTATTGAGGAAAGCTGCTCTGCTTTCTGGGCTACCTCCCATCATATTTATCTTGATCTTTTTCAGTGGACTCTGGTGATCCAGGGGATCCTTTCATTTGATCTCAGTGGCTTAAGATATCTTAGAATCCTGTGAAGTTATTTTCTGTAGTATCAGGATGCTCTCCTACCTTATATTCTTCCATTTAACAAGGCAAATTACAGCTGATTATCCAGCAGGGGAATGATATTCCTTTTTTTCACTTAGCCATATATGGGTCCATAGCAAGACATCATGTAAATCATTTTACTGAATTAGAAAAAATAACAAAGTTCATTTAGAAGAACAAAAGGTCAAGATTTTCAAAGAAACCAAAGGAAATAATGTAAAGAAAGAAGATCCAGCAGTATCAGATCTTAAATTATATTATACGGTAAGAGCATTATTGAAGTATAAAATGAATAATTTCAATTGTTTTTAATTAAAATGTTCTTGTAGTTTTAAAAATTGTGCCAAGAATACAAGGAATGCAGAAAATTGGGGGGAAACTTTCAAGGATAATCACATTGGATGTGATTGTGTTGTAATACTGCTATAGTGTAAGACATAATAAACTAGTAGGTTTAAAAGAAATTTACTTTTTTAAAGTTTAAAAAAATGGAAAGACTTGTGCATATGAATAAGGATACTATCCATCTTCAGAGAAACAGATGACAGGTAGAAATAAGCATAGTATGGTCTTACATAAATGTATACAAGTGTATATGTGTATGTTTATAGATATCTATGTATATGTATAGATATGTGTGTGTATTTGTTTTTAATTATAGCCTTCTTTAAAGTGGTGGAGGGGAGGGAAGGAAAAATAAGAAACAAAACAGACATAATGTGCTATTTGACCCAGTCTGTCAGGATCTCTGTCTTCCACAAGCTTTGCATCCTTGACCACAAGCTTTAGTGACCTTTCCTGTTCTTACCTGGAGGTGGTTAGGAACTTTACATAGAGACCATTGGGAATTCTTTGTATTTCCCAGGTGGCCCCCTAGCATTTACAACTATTCAAATATCACAGTCAACTGTTGTATTGTCAATATATATGCATCATAATATATATGTATATATTATATGTAGAACATATACAAAATTTGAGTCCTGAATAACTGCCCACATTTCTTCAGTCCTATGTCATCCCCGTGCCATCAATAAGAATACATTTTTTAAAAGAACACTATTGAATGCATATTCAATTGAATTTTGATTAATTAAAAAGCTGATTCAATAGAATCAACATTCATTGAATATTGATGCAATGATATTCTTTTTTTTAGAAAAAGGAATTATTATTAATAGCTTTAGCTTTGACATCATTTAAGTTTTCCCTTGTATTTTCCCCCTCATCTTCTACACAGCCATTCTTCTTAAAAAAAAAAAAAAAAAACAATTCAGGAAAATTGATCAATACAAGAAAAAATTTAATGTTATAAAACTTTTCCCATACCTTCTAAGGAGCAAGAAGTGGATTTTTATCTTTTCTTTAGGGCCAAAATTGTTTCTTATAGTTTTGTAAAATACAGTTTTGATTGTTTTGTAGTCATTGCTCTCTCCTTTTACATTGTTGCAATCATTGGGCATATTGTTTTCCTGGTTCTGTGCACTTCACTTTATACCAGTTATAACCAGAGATACCCTTGAATTCGTCCTTCTTCTGATTGTTCAGTTTTCATGTGGTGAGCATGTCCATTTTGGAAATGGGCAAACAGAGCTTGAATTAAGAAAGAGATAGAAAAAATGTCAATAACATTTACCTTAAATTTAAGAAATAGATCCTACAGTTTGGAGAGCTAGTTGTGAAACATTCTCCGGCACATCCCTTAGAACCTTAGACCCCATTCTTACCTTAAGCAGGGGGCGATTTCTTCAGGAACAGCCTGTGGAGTGAGATGGGACTCGATTAATCAAGGGGCCTTTAAGCCTGGTAGCTATAAATGACAGAGAGACTTTGGAAGTGGAATTCAAGAAATATAGAAAAGGGACAAGGCACAGGTTTTTCAATGATCAGTGGTATATTTCCCTGAAGCTGCAGAAAAGGGGGGAGACAAGTCCTCTCCCCCCAGCACTTCTCTTGATACCCAGGGCCTATGACCTCAGAGGCTGCTAAGAATGGATTTTCCCAGTAAAATCATTCTCTTGTTTGAATTAAAGATTTTATCTTGCTCCCAAAGAGTTTATTTACTCTTATGTATTCTTTCTTCTCTTCTAATCTGTATAACTTCCCTGATTTCTGTTTACCATTCTCTTGGATAAATGGGTTTGCTCACTATATGAAATGATTATTTGTGTTTGTTTGCATTTGGTGGGAAGGAGAAACTGAAGAGATTAACTGATGCCTTCCCTTTTAGACTTGCCAAGGAAAGTGGCTTTTATTCTGAAAAGAAAGCATTGGAACTCTAGACTACCAACATTTGATATGTGGCAGATGGATATTAATTTTCTAGCCCACTGTCCATGTTGGAGATAGAAGACTAAAGAAATGACCTTTGAGTGATATAACCTTCCCCTTACTCTCCACAAAGTTGGAAATCATAGTATCCCTTGAAAAAAAGGAGGGCCAGATCCCAGATTAGTTACTCAATGCCACATGTGGGTCAGCCATTATGTATTTTGTAGAGTTTTCAAATTTTTTACAAGGATTTGTTCTCTTTCATTTTTATGCCACCATTGAACAATTATAAATGAATGAATGAAACCTTCATAAATATGCATAGTCCTGAAAAAAAAAAAAGTCCTATAAGGGCCATATCCAAAAATGTCTTATTCTGCATTTTAAGTCCATCACCTCTATCATCACTATCTAAAAAGTAGATAACATATTTCACCTCCAGTCCTCTGGACTCCTAATTTATCCTTGCATTGATCAAAATTCTAAAATCTTTCAAAATTGTTTTTTTTTTTCCTATCATATTGTCATTGTGCAAATTGTTCTCCTGGTTCTGCTCCCTTCATTTTGCATTGGTTCATAAAGGTTTTCCCAGTTTCCTCTGAAACTGTCCATTTCATCACCTCTTATGGCACAAAACTGTTCCACTATATTCATATACTACAATTTGTTTAACCACTCTCCAATAAGTGGGAGCTCTTTTAATTTCCAATTTCAGGCTACTACAAAAAGAGCTGTTGTAATTTTTTTAAACATATGGGTTTTTTCCTCTTTCTTTGATCTATTTGGGGTATAGGCCTAATAGTGGTATGAAGTAGTATTGAAGCATAGACATATTTTAGTAACTTTGGAGGTATAGCTCCAGATTGCTGTGCAGAATGGGCCAGTTTATATTCACGTTTTATTTCACTTATATTACAAGTTCATGAAAAGTCTCTCCATACATCATTCATGTTGCTTCTTATAGTACAGTAGGTTCCATTACTACTTATCAAAAAGTAGTTTTTTTCTCAAACCAACAAGAACATACAATTAATTAAAAGCAAAGACATTTAGCATAATGAAAAAAGTTACAACAGAACATGTTGTCTATAAACTTGGGGTGCACTTTCCTATAGATGTATACATTATAGATGGGAATAGTGGATACATACAGAGAATATTCATGGAAAGGCAATTCATTCATCTAGGCAACTTGTATGGTTAAGTCACACTTATTAAAAGTTGTTTACCTATTCCCCAATTGATGGGAACCTATTTGTTTACAATTCTTCGCTATCATACTCACCAAAAAAAAGGTACCACTGTGAATATTTGGGTGATTAGAGAGTGTTTTAACCAGAAATCAGAGAGTTCATTTGATGGCTGAGGTGGTATCTCTGAAAAGGAGAATAGTTTCCCATATCGAGTCCTCTGTATCAGGGCTGGAAGGCTAATCACCAGTAGTCAATCTTTACTTAAATCTCCCGTGATTGGAACTGCTAGGATTGATTCTTTCCCTGCACCAGAATACACTTAAAGATAAAACGTGAGTTGCTCAAAGTAATGCTCTCTGCCTTCTAGTATGTTCTTTATTTTGTCTGCAGTCACTCTTTCTTTTGTCATGCAGATTTCAAACTTTCTTACTAATTCCTAGTATCCTTATTATCATTATCATTATCATTTTCCAAGGATTTTACTAATTCCCCCACCATTCTGTTACCATGATTGCCTTGGAAATATTTATCTCACTATTTTAGACAGGGGTTGTAACATCAGAACTGCTTCTCTGCCCCTCTATTTCTTGACCCATAATTTAATCACCTCAATCATGTTCTCAGCATGGTGTGAGGGCTACACAAAACCATCAGTACACACAGGAGATATTCTTATAGCCAGGAGTCCTTGGTGTGGGTCAGTTCCTGTGAAACAGTGCCAAACTTCTGATACCTGCATAGCCACTGGAGCAACTAAACTTAGTGCTTGATCATAATGTCTCCCCACAATTCAATATCATGGATAAATGCATTTCATAGAATATAATAGTTATTTTTTTCTGCAGCTTGTATAGCCTGATAAAAACAAACACGTTGGAAAACTCTGTTGTACCATCATAACCTGATTTTTTTCCCCCTAATGCATCCTTGCACCATTGGAAGGTATTCAATTTAGTTTGATTCAATCAGAGTTTATGAAGTACTTATGATGTGTCATTCACTATGCACAAAAATATTTTGAACAGAAGGACAAAAACAAAACCACCATCCCCAACTTTACCCTCAGAAGCCTAAGAAGTAGAAAGGAAAATAACATGTAGGTCTATAAGCAAATAAAGTATGAAGTTAGTGGGGTGGAATGCATCACATTTCATCATCAAAAATGCAGCTGAAGCATGTACACATATCCCAGACAACATCCTTCCTAGAGACTCGTGAGCCCAAGCTCAAAGACAGCAGTTAGAGTAAAATTTTTTAGGCAAGTCATTTTATAAAGCCAGTGACCATTTGATCCTAAGGATATAATTTTCTGAGTGATTACATCAGTTATTTCTGCTTCTATAGCATCACAACATTGTTTATAAAAGTTACTTAAGTATTTTATTTTGAAAGGAAAAAAAATTTTGTTGTCAAACACTGCATCTGATGGATATATCCAATTCTTAACTGTATCCAAGATTAATATTCCATATGAGCCTCAACAACACATCCGTTGTTACTTCCCTTTCACACGTGGGACTCCTGGATGAGTTATCCCAAGTTCAAAATAATTTTTTAGTTTATATTCACTTAAAATCATAGCTCACAAGCCCTCACTAATGTTTTTATGTTTTCTATGTTCAACCAAAGGAAACAAATTAGTCCAAAGCCAAAGGCATTTATAGAAATAGTATAAAATGAAAAGTCTCAAAACATCCTACTCATAAATCTAAGGGATACTCTCCCACAAATATATGAAGCATAGTAGAAAAAGCAGATATACCCTAGTATCATGCATGAGGGGAGAGCCTATTGGGAATATATGTGACCAGGGTACATGCATATGCCTAAAATGTACTCCCTCCTCATGCTAACTATTGGAACTTCTACTGGCTTCCTTCAAAGCTCAGACACTACTATTTACATAAAAGCTTTCTTTATTGCCACTCCCTCCCCAATAGTTTAGTACTCTATTTTCCTTCAAACTATCTTGTATTTACTTTCGTATGTACATGTTATATTCCCCCTTTCCCACCCCACCTCTAATAGAATATAAGCCCCTTGGGTCAAGGAACTATTTCATTTTTATCTTTTTATCCTCAGCATTTAACAGCACCTTATACACAGGAGGCATTTAATAAATGATTGCTGAATTTAAATTGAATTATAAAACTTGTCACCCAAGGCAAGAACTCTATTCCTTTTGGAGAAACAGACCCCCTCTAGCCAACACCTTGAAAGAAGCTGACAGTCCATTCTGTAGGAGAAAAGAAAGTTGAGAAGGCTTCTCCTCCCACCAAAGAAGAATATTTTTCCCCTACTTTGGAGATACGGTATTTCAGGACCTCTATTTTTTTTCGGAAGAATTATAGTAAGGAAAGTTCAGGGACTTTAAACTGAGTTTTCCTATCTTCCTATAAGGGACAGAAAGCATCCCAGTTAAATATTTCACATCAAAACAGAAGATGAAAGATTTCAACCATGTGTCCTCATTCAGCAGCAATCCTAGGACTGGTAGACACTGGAGCAGAGACTAAGTACCGCATGAAACCAATAGGAAACAGATCAGGCAGGAAAAAGGAGGTGAGAGCACCAGCAGACAATGACCATTTCCTCCAAACATATGGCCCAGTCCAATATGTCCTCATGTGAGGGCCCTTCCATGTGTGTGTCCTGGACAAATGTGCTTTTAAGTATGACCTTACCATACAAGTTGCCTAAATATTTGCCTTTCCACGGATATTCTCTGTGTGTATCTACTCTTCCCATTGATAATGTGTACATCTGTAGGAAAGTGCACTCCAAGTTTATGGGAATCATGTTCTATTGTAACTTTTTTCTTTATACTAAATGTTTTGGTTCTGAATTAATTGTGCACTCGTGTTGGTTTGAGGGGGGGAAAAACATTTGGCAGGAGCCACAAATGCTAAGATTCTGAATATAATTCAAGGAGAGCCTTCAACCTGGGTAACTTTGTCCAGGTGACTCCCTTGGTGAGTTAGGAACTTCAGACTAACACTAAGTATCCAGGAGCAGGAATGAGCTTGGAAGAGCTGTCAGTGAGAGAAGGGTCCAACTAGGCAAGATGCTGAAATCTTAAATACAGTGGTCTTCAAGCTGGGTAACACAAAGAGAAAAGGAGGTCAACCACAGTGTTGATAAGACTCTCCTCATCGCTTCCTCCATTTTAGGATGAAGGCAAGTAGTATAAGCATGATTATTCCTATTTTTAGTGCTCCTACTATTATTGTTAGTCATAATATCTCACATTTCCAGTTCACAAAGAGTTTTCCTCCTAAGAACCCTGTAGGTATTTAGGTCAAGGTTCATTATCCTCATCATGCCGTCAATATTAGAAAAACAACATTGATGTCAGCCTAAGTCTTTTGGGAACTGAATTAAAAAATCCCACATTGCAGATTGTTTTCACACCCGTTGGGGATGTTATTTGGGCACATCTCCTGAATGCTTACAAATCAACTCACATTTAGCTGTATAAATAACCAGGCCCAACTCGTGACTCTAGCGACCCAAGTGTGAGTTATTGGCTTATTATAGATCCAAGCATCTGGAGACAGATTTCTTCAGCAAATCAGATACACGTCCCTGATCTTTAAAAAAAGAGGGACAGAGACAGAGAGAGACAGAGACAGAGACACAGAAAGAGAAAAATTGTTGAGTTTGTCTCTAAGACATAGCTATTAAACTAAAATGAGGAAAAATAGGGAAAGAGAATCAAATTCCCTCTCACAGACCACCTTGGGATCTTTGGGGAATGGATGTTTGGCAGTATAAAAGTTTTCTGAGGTACATATAAAAGGAACTGACATTTATTTATCACTTTAGAGGAATTCAAAGCATTTAAACTATTTCATCTGAGCCTCACAACTTGGTGAGGCAGCTACTATGGGCATGATTATCTGCATTTTACAGATGAAGAAAGAAACAGATTAAGTGATTTGTTTTTGATCATATAGCTAGTAAAAATCAGGGACAGACATTGAACTCAGATCTCCCAAACTTTAAATCCATTAAACTGCATTGCTTTTTGAAAGTGATGATTATTAGAGTTAGGAGTCATAAAGAGAGCTTTACTACTCAAGAATCACAGGGGAAAGCTGGCAACTATATGACCCCAATATGAAGATGTTGATCTGCTCAATAGGTAGGAGAGGAATAACACTGGACTTGTAGTCAAGAAGACTCAAGTTCAAATATGGCTTCAGGTCATAGGAAAGTCACTTAACCTTTGTTTGCCTCACCTTCCACAATTGTAAAATGGGGACAATAACAACATTTATCTTGCAATGTTGTTGTGAGAATCGGATGAGATAAGGTTTGTAAAAAGCACTTTAGCAGGGTGCCTGACCAGTAGTAGGTGCTATATAAATGCATATTCTCATCCCTTTCTCCTTCCCTTCTTAAACAATAGAGACAATTACAAAAGATAAAATAGGTGAGAGCAAGGAAAACAGCTAATATATGTGTAGGTGTATATATATACACACACACATTATATATATATATATATATATATATATATATATATAAACAAAAATTATAGCTAAGGAATCACAGGACACAAACAAACAATTCTCAAAGGAAGAATTGCAAACTATTAGTGGCCCATATGGAAGAATGCTTAAAAGTCACCAATAATAAGAGAAATAAAAATCAAAACAATCCTGTTTTTAACCTCACACTCAATGAATTGACAAAGATGACAAAAAATGAGAGTAATTAATGTTAGAGAGGTTATGAGAAGAGAAATACATTAGTGAATTATTGGTGGAACTGTGAATCCATAAATCATTTTGAAAAGAAATTTGGAATTATGCAAATAAAGTATCTAAAATATTTAAAAAAAAAAAAAACTTTTGACCCAGAGATTGCACTGAATACAGCTCAAGAAATTCATTGGAAAAAGTCATTGAAAAAAGAAATAGTTATAGGAGCACTTTTTGTTTTAGTAAAGAACTGGAAACAAAGTAGATGTGCTTCAATTAAGGAATAGCTAAACAAACTCCTGATAAAATAGAACAGGAATATAATAAAACATTATTGTGCTATAAGAAATGATAAATGCTGAAAAGCATCAAGAAAGTTACATGAACTGATGCATACTGAAGTAAGCAGAGATAAGAAAACAATAAACCCAATGACTTTGTTCAATTGCTTTTCAATCATGTCCAACTCTTCATGACCCCATTTGCAGTTTTCTTGGCAAAAATACTGAAATGTTGAATCTTCCTGAGTCCGGTCCTGGCACTCTATTAATTGCCAAATACATAATAACTATAATAGTTTAAATAGAAACACAATTACCACAAAACAATCAAAATTGAATGTTGCAATAATTATAAAGAACAATCATAGCTCCAAAGAAGTACTATAAGAAAGCACTTCTCCCTGCTTCTTTTCAGAGGTGTGAAATATTTCATAAGTTTTTTAGAATTTGTCATTATATTGGTTGTTTTTGCCCTTCCTACTATATATTTGTGTGTGTGTATACATGCAGATACACACACACATATACATATATATATATATATATATATATATATACTTTATTCTATGGGATGGCTATCTAAGAAAGGGGAGGTAAAGGGAGGTAAAGGGAGATGAAGGGAAAAAATTAAACAATATAAAAGGAAAAGATATGAACAAAAATTTATTTTTAAAAACATCCAATCCTGCTATGCAGAAAGACCACTGGATTTGATGTTAAAAGACCTGTCTGAATCTTGGCTGCCAACTACGATGTCTGTAACTCTCTGTATGTAATTTCATTTGTAAGGACCTGAGTTTCCTCATCTGTCAATTATACTTAAATTACTTACCTCACCGAGTTGTTATTAGGAAAGCATTTGTAAACTATATAACATTATAAACAATGGATTCCTCAATCATCATTATTATTAATAAAAACAGTAATAAAACTGTGACACAATTAGATCTAATTATTAAAATAATGTCATTGTTGTGGATGTAGTTGTGGTTGTTGTTAGACTTGTGATTTCATTGATATAGGGAGCTTCTGGTAAGGAATTTCCTGTACCAAAACAGACTGGCATCTTCTCCACAACTTACAACTCCGGAGAGCTGTCTGGGGCATTGAGAGGCTTAATGATTTGCCCAGAGTCACACAGTCAGCATGTGCCAGAGTCAGAACTGGTGCTCCAGCCTTTAGAGGATCATAGTAGCAAAAATTTAGAACTGGAAAGAACCTCAAAGATCTTTGAGTTCAACCCTCTTATTTTACAGATAGGAAAGGAGTCACGGGGAGATTAAATGATTTGCCCAGGATCCCACAACTGTCTGAGGCTATCTGAACCTAGCTTTTCCTATCTTTAAGGGAAGATTTCCATTTACTAGGTCACAGCACTTAAGCATCATTATTGTCATCAAAATTATCAGAGAAACAGATATACAGAGCAGATGGAGCTACCCCTTTCTGATCCTAAGATGAGGCTATGTAATAGCAGGATGGAGTCATGAGTAATGCTGGCAGTCTGGGCTTTCTGAGGTTTAATGAAAAATGTAACCATTTGTCACTATAGACACAGGCTGGAAAATTCACCCCATGTGTAGCATAACAGCACAGCATTTTCTTGTTACACAGTCAGGTCTGGTGCTCTCAGGGCTGGTCTAAGGGTAGAGCTGCCAACCAGCTTGTTTGGGGCTGACTTGGCTGGCATGTGACTCGCCTGCCCCACTTTATCACAGAAGCCAAGGTTGCTTTTATTGATGAATGTTGTGTTGTGTCTGTGTGGGGCTCTTTTAGTTTTGATTTTGGTAATCCTACGTAAGAGTGGGAGGGAAGCTTTCCTACAGCCTAAATTGTGCCCAAATACAGGTCCATTAGGCTGCCTCTCACCTGGCAATGTAATCAGCCACCTGCCAGTTTTCCTCTCATTGACCAAAGACCACAAGATCCCAGAACCTTCCAAACACTTCCCCCCTTTTCTGATACCTCAGCATCAGACCCGGTTCCTCCTCCACTCCAGGCCAAATTGGAGAGCTAAGCTGGGTGCAGGTCAGTCTGGCTCTCACTTATTTCTAGCTATTTCTCTTCTGGATTTTTCTGAAGGAGAAAAATAGAAATGAAAAGAAAAATGGCTCTGCTATTGTGGTTCCCCTTTTCAACAGTGAAAGGACTGCTGAAGGTCACAGTTGTACCCCATTCCATCGTGCTTCTAGGGTTTTCTGGAAATGTCTATGTGTGTGTGTGTGTGTGTGTGTGTGTGTGTGTGTGTGTGTGTGTTATTATTCACAATTACTCAAGAAATCCTGATTCAAGGGAAGACACAGTAAGGCTAAAAACATCTACTTTTAAAAATCAGAGCTAAATGGGATGTTAGAATTTAGTTCAAGCCCCTGATTTTACAGAAGAGAAATTGAGAGCCAGAGAGGTCAAGTGGCTTGCCTCTGGTCACTTGGGCAGAGCTAGGTCAAGAAACTAGTATTCCCAGCTCCAAATCCCATACACCACATATGCAAACTGTTTGTAGAAAGAAAGAAGCTTCCCTAACCAATTTTTAAAGACAATTTCTCACCTTGTTTTCCCAAAGTCCAGATGGGAGATGGCAGGAGTTGGAAGGGGAAGCCCCAAAAGTAATTTTCAGTGTCAATCACAGGATTTACTTTAAAAGGATCTTGGAGATCATCAGACATAATCCTTTCATTTTACAGACATCAGCAGAACAAATGTAGAGAGTGATTGCTAGTCTTTGACAGGTGGATTTCTGCCTCCTCTACTGACAAGGAAACTGAAGGCCCAGAGAGAGGAGGATCCAGGCCATGGTCTCACAGGTAGAAAGTAACAATAGGATTAGAACCAGGTGTTTTTCTGCCATTATAGAACCACTTCTAGGCAGAAGCGAGCTGGAACACTTCACCCACTCCTCCTTTGGATCTTAAAAAAAAGTCTAGAATAGGTTCAGTCCTAAAGGATCCTAACCTTCAATGCAACCCCCCCTTTTTTCATATTCTTCAATTTATAAGATCTGCACTCTAGCATCATAGAAATAAATTACTTAGAGATAGGTTTTAATATACCTAGGGTCCTCCCAAAGTGGGAAGTAAAAAAATATGGGGTAGGTATGGGATAGGTACTGCCTATACTTAAAGAAATATTAATGGACTCAAATTACTGTGAGGCCTAAGAGAGCAATTTAAAAGAGGATTCAGCAACACCACTTAAAATACTATCAAGAGGATGATGCTTAAGCCTTTTCAGAAAAGAAAGCACAGTGTGGAACTGTGGATTGAATATTTTACACTTCACCTCAGTTCTTCCCTAAAGTAATAAATCCGACTGACTATGTCACCCCCTTTGATCAATAAACCCCAATAGCTTCTAATACCTTCAGTATCAAATATAAAATCCTCGTTTCAGTATTCAAAACCTTGCATTACCTGACCCTCTCCCACATTTTTAGCTTTTTTTGTCACCTTATTTATCCCCAGGAACTTTGATCTAGGACCTTGCTACTCTTTAATAAGACAATTTATCTCCCGAGGACATTCGTGTTCATTAGCTGTCTCACACAACTGGATTTCTCTCCCTCTTCATCTCTGCCTTGTGGCTTCCCTTGTTTCCTTCTAGGCTCAGCTAAAATCTCACCTTCTACAAAAAAACCTTTCCTGATCCCCTTTAATGTCAGGGCCTCCATTCTATTGCTTATCTCTACTTTTCCTATACATGTCTTATTCGTACATAGATCTTTGCATATTGTTTCCAGCATCAGACAATGAACTGCTTGAGATTGTTTTTCTTTGTCTCACTAGTTTTTAACAATGTGCCTGGCATATCAAATTGAAGTTGAGAGCTCATACAAGGCAAACGCTCACAGGGTGGTCAGAAAAAGTGATACAAGGACACTTTCACGCTTTCCCTGAAAAACTCTGGAATCTGACTCACAGAAGACACTGGCACAGGATCGCCCAGCATAGCGTGCCCTCATCAGAGAAGGTGCTGTGCTCTCTGAACAAAACAGGATTAAAGTAGCTTAAAAGAAATGTAAAATACACACATTTAAAGAATCCACCACAGTTGGATATACTATAACTTGAGTCTGACATAACAATGCCATTTTGTTCCTCTTTGAGAATGAAAGACACCAACCAATCTGGTAAATGCTTAATAAATGCTAATTGACTGACTAGGACTAACAGCACTAAGTACAACTATCTTCTGGTAAAAGAGACAGGATTCAGCCCATAACTTGGTAGTCATTCTCTTCAAGATCAATAGTAGATATATTTCAGAAAGGCTTGGAAAGACTTACATGAACTGAGATTGAGAGAAGTGAATAGAACCAAGAGAACATTGTATACAGAAACAACAAAATTATGTGGTGAACAACTGTGATGGAAATGACTCTTTTCAACAATGAGGTGAATTCAAGAAAATTCCAATAGACTTGTGATGGAAAGTGCCATCCATGTCCAGAGAAAGAATTATGGAGACTGAATGTGGATCAAAGCACAGTATTTTCACTTTTTGTGTGGTTATTGTTTATTTGCTTGGTTTTTTTTCTTATGTTTTCTTCCCTTTTAATCAGATTTTTTGTGTGCCTTCTGACAAATTATGGAAATATGTTTAGAAAAATTGCACATGTTTAATCTATATCAGATTGCTTGCTGTCTTGGGAAAGGGGGAAAGGATAAAAATTTGGAACACAAGATTTTACAAAGATGAAAATTGAAAACTATCTTTGTATGTATTTGGGAAAATAAAATTCTATTTTTAAAAAACCAGTAGCAGCTAAGGGTTCCTCCCTGGTCAGCTGGACTCACAAGGTTACATCCAAGCTTGGATACATCCACCCTGAGATACTTGTTCATCTAGGACCAGGAAAGAAAAAGCAAGCCCAAACCCAGGGTCAGACATGCCTAGGCAGCATTTGTATTTTATATGCCCTGAACACATGGCTATAGAGGCCCTGAGTCCTCTTAGGAAGTAGTTCAAAAGAATCCTAATACAATTTCAATTGGAAATGGGGAAACTCCCTTTTCAATGTCCAAGGAAATCTCAATTCTCTTGGTTCCACAGTCAATAAGGGGATTCTATCATGTGCCAGACCTTCATGTTGGGTCACATATGGACAGAAACAGACCCCCAAACTCCCATGTGACTGACCAGGACCACACAGGATAGCTCTATGTTCCCAGAGATGGCCCCTACAGGTCTCTTGTTGTTCTGTGGTTTTCATTTATGTCTAATTTACTGTAACCCCGTTTGGGATTTTTTTAAGCAAGGGTACCAGGATGATCTGCCATTTCTTTCTCCGAGTCATTCAACAGATGAGGAAATGGAGGCAAACAGGATTACACCAGTCTGAGGACAGATCTTCCTGGCAGCAGACTCAGCACTCTGCCCCCTGTACCACCCATCACCATCGGGCTATCTTGGTGCTCAACCCTGAGAGGTCGTTTCTCTCCACCCCGAGATGAAAAGGAAGGGAAAGAGCCGGGCTACCCTCGCCTGAGCACTACCGACTGCCCTCCATATTGAATGTTCCAGCTGGGCTCCCTCCTTAATCCCTGTTGTTGGACTGAACTGTGGCTACTGGACAGCTCCAGATTAATTACACTTAATCAACCTCCATCCCTCTATCTAGCCACAAGGGGGAGCCCCAGCATTAGACACTGATGACTGGCCACCAGGTCCCATCAGCATGAAACTACCAAGGGTTCCTAGGGTTTTTCTACAAAACTTCCCTCCCTTGGAAGCCCCCTTCAGTAAATTGTCCTTTAAGAGTGAAAAAACTCAGATGAGACACGATGGGATCCTAGAATTATAAGTGGAAAGTGCTTTATGTGCCATCTAGGTCAATCCTTTTCCTTTTACAGTTGGAGAAATTGGACCGGTGATTTCCCAAGGTTATACAGACAGGAAAAAAGCAAAGCCAGGTTTCAAACCCATATCTTTTAGCTCCAACAGAGAGTTTTTTCTATTCCCCCCGGTCCCAAGGATGCTCCACCTCTTTGATAGGAATCTGCAATCTGCTGTAGTGTGGTCCTGTCACTTAACAGCTGTGGGTTTTTAAGCCAGTCTCTTCCTTTTCTCCAATCTTAATTTCCCTATCTGTAAAATGAAGGTGCTGGTCTAGATTTGCTTCAATCTAAAAATTCAGTTCAGTTTAATACTGGCTTAGGTGTCACTGGGGTCTCTTTCAACTCTGCGATACTTTCATTTGAACCATCTTTGCATGAAATGATGGAGTGGAGTGCCCTAGGAAAGAGCCTAGACTTAGAATAAGATGTCCTTTGTCCTGGCTCTATCACTTACTCCCCTACCTGTGTGATCAATAGCAAAACACTTTACCTCTCTGGGATTTGGTTTTCCTCACTGATAAAGTGTGGAGGTTGGACTACATATTTCAAAGACCCCTTCTAACTCTATAGTCCTGTCATCCCTCCAAGGGGCTCTTTCAATGCTGAGGTCCTATGATTCTTCTGTAGAAAGTGAGGGACACCTACCATGACTATCTTCCTAAGAGCTTAAAAACAGTGGAGAACCTGCGGTTTTCCTACTTCATTCCCCAAAAAAAGGGCTGATATGATGGGTTTAGGATTATAGATCCTAGACCTATAGAAACAGGATGTTTTCAAACTCCTGCTTAGAGAGTGTATCATTAAAGTGCAAATCTTTTACCACTCCTGAAAAAAAAAAAAAAAAAAGCTTGTGCCCACCAGAAAGGGGGTCAGGACCAGCATTTTCATCTCTTAAGATAGTACATTCTTATTGAAGCCATGAGCTCAGAAAACTACTGCTTTCCTCCTCATCCCCATACTTAGATTTTGAATCTCTAGATATTTTTGAGGTTGGTAGCTAGAAGAAAAAAACCAGCAAATACATCTTTACAAAAGAGCATAGTGAGCAGTAGGTCCCTAATAATTAATAAGAATAATCATTAATTTTATATAATTTACATAATTATATACATATAATTAATAATTTTTATTAAAGATAATACATTAAATAATAAATAATAAATTATTCATGTGCTTTATTAATAGAATATCCTTTAACATTTTTCAGCACAGTACAGTGGAAAGTCTGCTAAATATGGAATCAATAAACCTAGTTGTGAATGTCTCCTACCTGTTATTTTTTCTGTACCTTAATTTCCTCGTCTATAAAAAGAGGGAGAACTTGTTGACATTTCATGTCCTCAGCTCTAAAGTTATAATCTCACAATAACCCTGAGAGGTTAATTATAGCATTATTACTTCCATTTTCCAGAAAAAGAAACTGAGGTTTAGAGAGAAAGGAATAAGAACTTGATCTGTGATTTCATTACAGAGAAATCCCCAGGGGGGAAAACTTCCTTTACTCATAATAGTGGGCATTTAGCTTGATATCATATAGATTTGGTTTTTTGAGTTTTTTGCTGAGGCAATTGGGGTTGAGATTTGCCCAGGATCACACATCTAGGAAGTGTGTCTAAGACCAGATTTGAACTCAGGTCCTCCTGGCTTCAGGGCTGGTGCTCTATCCACTGTGCCCCCTACCTGCCATCTAGCTGCCCCCCCTCTTCATATAGTCTTAATCTCCTAGAATGCTGAGTGTCCAGGGGCATACAGGCATTGGGCCCACAGAGGTGGGATTTATACCCAGACCTTCCAGGCAAGCTCTATCCACTACTCCATACTTTTTCTCAGTAAAACTATCTGTAACTAAGGAAAATAACTGCTTCTCCCTCTTTTTCAGAACAGTGCTAGAATTTCTTTTGGCTTAGTGTAATGATGTTTAAAAATAAGGCAAGATAAGATTCTCATTTGGTGGAATACAAAAGGTAGCTGGCATTTCTAAGTCCTCTAATGTTTACAAAGCCCTTTCTCTACAATAATTTTGAGAAGGAGGCAATGCACGTGTCACTTTCCCCATTTTAGCGAGAGGAAGGTGAGATTCGGAGAGAAGTGATCTGTCCAAGGATACTCAGTTTCTGAGTCCCAGGGCCTTTTCCATTGTGCCATGTCAGTGGGGATGAGGGATGTGAAAGAGTTACAGGAAAAAGGAACTGGAGCTTAGTCTGGTTCAGATGAGGAATAGAATAAATAGGATGAAAGTTTATATTGTCTTCAAATGCATATGTCAGAGTTGTAATTATGAACCTTTGATGAAGACTAATTGGCAGTAGCACAGATGCCCATGAATCACAAGACTGTAGCTCTCCTGGAGAACCAAATAATTGCTGGAGACTCTTGTTTTGGATGCTCTTCGCTTTTGTGACACACGCTCTTTTAAACTCACAGAAACCCCTGTGAAGGCAAATGAGCTCATTTGCGTGGAGTGCTTGGAGCGCTTCTGAAGGAAGGCCTGTACAGCTCAAAGGTAGGACCATTAGCAGCATCATTATTATGACAAGAATTTCCTCACTGATGATGGTGTGGGAACGTTGCCATGGAAACAAAATGTTATTAGTAACTCATCCTTTTAAGGTTACTGGGGGGTTGGCATCTCCTAACCAGCTTCTGCTCTGAGCTTCTTAATAATGGGCTCCTGTTTAATACAAGCCCAAGAACTAGGTACAGTGACATTTGGCATGTGCTCGCTCCTGCCTTCCTTCTCTCCTTCCTGGCATTCTCCTTCCCTCCCTTCCTTCTTTCTTTCCCTCTGGTCTTCCTTTCTTTTCCTTCCATTCTTCCTTTTTCTTTCCTTCCCTCTTTTTTCCTTTCTTCATCTTTTGATAAACATGCATTAACTTCCTACCATAAGCAAGAAAATAAACAGAAGTCCAAGTTCCTGCCCTCAAGCAGCTTCTAATAACAGAGAGCCTGGTACAGAGCAAAGAGCACAGGATTCAAAGTCGTTAAGACATGACTTTAAAGCCCATCTCTACTCTTTACTACCATGAGAACAGTTTGGTCACGAAGGCAGCTGAAGCAGGCTTTTTGGAGCACTTAGAGCTTGGTCGCATGTTAAAGACACTAAGGTCATCCGTGTATCCCAGGCCATTGCAGTTGCCCTTCCTTTGGTCTTGCCACTGGACTTTGATGACTCAGGAAGAGAGGGAGGCTGACAACTTTCTGCAATTCTGCCTCACTTAAATCCAACTCATGTGCAAGTCAAGAAAGCACCTTTTTCAAAAACAAAGGAGGAACCACAACTATGTGACCTTGGGCTTGTCCCTCTCTGGACTTTGGTTTCCTCATCTGTTAAACTAGAGGGTTGGAGTATTTGTCCCTGAAGACTCTCTTCTAAATGCTGTGAACTCTATCATAATAACTAGCTCAAGCTTCTAAAGTACATCATGGTTTATTTTCCTTACAAATCTGCTCTTAGGTGGGTAGTACAAATATTATCTCCTTTCTATAGATGGGAAAACAGATTCAGAGGTCTCTAAGTGACTTGTCCAAGGCCACACTGCTAATAAGTATTAAAACTAATATTTTCCACTACTATGATATGTTCCAGTCTAAAGGGTGAAAATGATAAATAAATGATATAGATTAGGTAATGAGAAATGTCTAAAGAGAATTGAAAAGTCATGAGAGAACAGATAAGGAAAATTATTTCAACCAAGTTGGTCTACTCACCATTTCCCAAACAAGTCTAATATTTTCTATTTTCATGTCTTATTTATCTCTGTGTCCATTGCTCTTTAGTAGGAACTTAAAAGATGTTCATTAAAATTAATTTGGTATGTAGGGACTTCTTTCTATTTTTGTTTAAATATGTTCTTAACTGCATTAAATTTATTCATTTATTCAGTAAATATTTACTGAGTATCTCCTATGGGGCTGTTCACGTGTTAGATGCTATAAAGGCTACAGAGATGATTTAGATACAGCCTCTGCCCTCAAAAAGCTCAGAGTCCAGAAGGGGAGGCAAGACAAATGTGAGGAAGTATTATACAAGACAGAACAATATAACAAACGATGTAGGGATAAAGGTCTAGGGAAGTTGGGAAGAAAAATCACTTCTTATTGAAGATATCAGAGAAGTTTCATGAAGAAGGTAATATTTGAATTGGACCTTAGAACCATGAATAGGAATTGAGCCTGTGGCCCATTCAAGAAGAAAAGCTCCTAACGGGAAGGTAAAGCATGGGGTGTTTTCAGTATAACACTGGCTAATGACCACTTGTATGAGATTCTTGGGGCAGCTGATTACTCGATGTATTGAGTTGGTGTGAGAGGCAGGCCACAGTTGGCAAGAAAGGGAAAAAAGAGAAATCTACTCTCTTTGATCTCTTTGATGTCTTATGATTTCCAGCTTCAAGATGGATCCAAACTTCCCTTCAGGTAGATGGAAGGAGGTTTCTGGGAAGAAATTGACATCTAGAACTTGGATTGCTTCCCTCTTTCCAGCTTGTTACACTAGAGACTTCAGGGAATTTCTCTTAGGATGAGATGTGGGACTTTCTTGGGTTGAGTTGGATTATTTTATTTCCAAAGGGAGAACTCATTTACTCTGTGTATTGTGTGGTATATATTCTCAAATGTATACTTTCAACCACTTCTGTTTTGCTATTGACTTGAATAAAAGATTTTCTTTACTGTTTGCTATGTATGTTCACTGTGGAGCTGGCATTTGGAGAATCAAGGAGAGTCAAGTCTTGGATTTATTGAGGAATTTCCTTTTCCATTAATGAATAACCAGGAGTTTAGCTTAAATCTTAAAAATCTCATCCCTTAAATTGATAATATTTAAAGGAGCACACAGAATTCTAAGCCAGTGCCCCCTCTCTCTGAGGAGAGCAGAGTGGCCAGCCTCTAAATGGCCCCAATTTCCTTGGAGAAAAGTGGCAGGAGACTCCAGAGATACCTATTCTTGCCTCTTTGTCATCCACATTAAGACAACTACATAACAAGAGAAAGATGGAAAGACTAATTTGCCTAGAGTCTAGGATACACCAATGAAAGAGAAAGAAAGAGAGACTAGTTTGTAAAGATAGATTGGGATCAAATTGTGGTAAGTCTTAAATACCAAGCTGACTGATTTGTGCTTAATTAGGGAGGCAAGTAGGAGCCATTACAGATTTCTTAGTAGGAAGTGATACAATCAGCTCTGTGTTTTAGAAATATGTGTCAGTGACATATAAAATGGACTTTCAAAAGTAAAAAATACTAGAGGTATAAATATTATGGGATAATAGATTTAGACCATTAAAAACATTGGGTCATGTTGTCTAATCCCCACATTATACAGATAAGGAAACTGAGGTCCAGAGTGGTTAAATAATTTGCACAGAGCCATGCAGGTAGGGAGGGACAGAGGTAACTCAAAGATGCCCTTTCACTCCCAATCCAACATTATTTCTACTCTACAAAATGACTTCAAGTGACTTCAATATTCTAAACAAGAAGTAACTCCTGAACTCTTCCCTGTAAGAGAAGAAAAGAATGAGAATGGGGAGAGGAGGTAAGGTAGATTAGGGGAGAATGCCACATATGCTAAACAGCTTCTTTATTGAAGAGAATTTATTCTTGCTAGGTGGCATAATGGGTCGGGCAACAGGCTTGAAGTCAAGAACACTCATCTTCCTGCCTTCAAATCTGGCCTCAGACACTTGCTAGCTGTGTGACCTCATCTGTAAAATGATCTAGAGAAAAACTCAACCCTTTTTACCTCCGTTTCCTCATCTATAAAATGAACTAGAGAAAGAAATGGCAAACCACTCCAGTATTTTTACCAAGAAAACCTCAAATGGGGTCATGAAAAGTCAGGCACAATTGAAATTACTGAACAACAAAAATTCTTGCTAACTAAGATACTGCAGAGTAAGTGCCATCACTGTCTGCATCTCTAGATTCAGTGCCTCGGGATGTGGCCTTGATTTTCTCTCCCATCACTATGGCTCCAAAGTAGTAAGAAGTGTACTAGATTTGGAGTCAGAGGATCTAGTCTTGAAACCTGTCTCTCATTCTTACTTAGGGAAAAATCACCTTTTTTTTAATCCCTCAAGTCCCTTCACTATAAAATGGAGGAGTTGGATTAGATGGCCTCTTAGCTCCTGTCCAGCTATAAAATGTTATGATTTCATATAAAATGAGAGTTCAAGGGGGAACATTTAGAGAAGAGGCCCATGGATTTCCAAGGTCTGCAGATTTCAAGGAGTCCATCAACTTGGATGAGGAAAAATGACATTTTGATTTCAATATAATTGGTTACATCAATAATCTTGTACAGTTTATTTTATCCATTTAAAAACAAGATTCTGAGAAAAGGCTCCTTGTCTGGCTCAAAGGGATTCTTGACACAAAGTAATAAGGAACTTCTAATTTAGTGTAGAAGGAGGAAAAATAGCCAGAAAAAAAAGAAAAGAAACAAAAAAATCTAGCCATTCCCTGAGATGAAGCTCTTGGAGATGAGAAGAACATAAAGATGGTGGATAATATTAAATGCTGCAGAGATCAAGGAGGATGAGAACTGAGACACTGAGATATAAGAATTGTTCCTCTCTTCACCTGCAATTAATGGATCCCAGAGTGTCTAAAGTGGGGTCCTAAATAGAAGCAGAACATAAAAACCTTAGTATGCCATATACCCTATATCCAGGACCTTGCTTTTGTGCTCCTTGAAAGCATAGCTCCCCCCCCCCTTTTCCTTTTTTTTTTTTTTTTTTTGTATTCTCATCCTTTAACACTGTGCCTGGCACATAGTAGGTCCTTAAAAAATTCTTGTTGACTAACTGGCTTCAAATATATTGATTATAGAGTAATTTCAAAGGATTTGGATTGAGAGAGAACATAGGGATTATCTAGGCTGAGCTTATTTTACAGACGAGGAAACAAACACTCAGAGAAATGAAAGACCCATGAATGGATTGAAATTCATTGAATTCAGTATTTTTGCCAGTGTGCCACATTTCAAATATTTTGTTTAAAGTCAGAAAATTAGAATCCAAAGTTGTTGCAGGGTCAGCTAGGTAGTATAGTGGCTAGAGCAGTAGTTCTGGGGTCAGGAAAATTCATTTTCATGATTGCAAATATGGCCTCAGACATTAACCACATAGCCCTAGGCAACTCACATAACTTTGCTTCCCTCAGTTTCCTTATCTGTAAAATGAGCTGGAGAAGGAAATGACAAATCACTTCAGTATTTTTGTCAAGAAAGCTCTAAATGGAGTCATGAAGAGTGTACAATGACTGAACGACAACATTGAAAAGTTTAAAATGCTATATAGATTATATTGTTATTAGTTTGCCATTCACAGTTTCCCTTGGTTTTATTCCCCACTACCATTTGAACTATTTGTGGATAGAATTTTAATTGAGTCAACATACATGTTTTTCAACCACTAGATATAATGGGAAATGTTGTTATCCATGTTCTTATACTTTTGATTAAACTGCGTGAATTGGTATACTCAGCCTAAAATCATGCAAAACTGGTGCATCTGATACTTTCTGGCTGTGTAATCATGGGCAAGCCACTTAATCTGACTGCGCCTATTTCTTTCTTTGCAAAACAGGGATAAAATACCTATCATACCATCTCACCAGATTGTGTGGCTCAAGAGAGATAGTGTATATCACAGCTTCTTAAATTTTTCCTCTTGTGACCTCTTGTCACCTGAGAAAATTTTACATGATCTTGAACATATGTGTATATAAAATAGTATGCAAATCAAACATTTCCTGATAATAAATCATAATTTCATAATCCCCACATTCAGTTATGAAACTGTTTATGGGGTCACAACCCACAGTATAAGAAGCTTTGGTATATGGAGTGCTTTGCAGAATCTGGGACTCTATTTATGAACAAAGCTTCCTAGAACTGAGGAGACCTGGCTTCACATCCCCACTCTACCACTACCTCAATGTTTGGTCTTGAATAAATCTCTTCCCACTCCACCCCCCAAAATGTCAGTTTCTTCCTCTGTAAAATAAAAGTTTTTGAATTAGAGAATTTCTTCAGTCCCTTCCAGTTCTCACATTCCTTGTTTCTAGGTCCTTTCTAGCTTTAATGTTTAATGCTCTGTGTTCTAAGGTCTCTCTTCCAATGGAAAGGTAGCATGAAATCATGAATAGAATGCCTTGAAGTTAAGAAGACCTGATTCAAATCTTTCCTCTTCTACTTACTAGCAGTGTAACCATGGGCAAGTCACTTAAGCCCAAGTTTCAGTTCCCTTGTCTGTGAGAATGAGGCTATTAGACCATATGTTCTCTAAGATCCCTCACAGTTCTAAAAACTATAATTCTATTATTTACTGTAACAGTAAAATCCAAAATATCTTTATATTCTACCAATAAGGAAGATTTTGTGAACAGAGCCTATGGGACACAGAAAGAGCTATTAGCATCTTCATTTTATTTATAATACAGAAGAAAGGGAGGTATGATACCATCCTATTTCAGACAGATCAGACTCCAGTTTAGTCATGTAAACTGAATTTTTTAAAAGGAAAGAAAACAATCTGTACAATAGGAACATCACGATAGACTTAATAACTGTGGATAAATATTTGTGCTAGGCTGCAATTGGTATACTACATCTAAATCCAAAACCATTGGCCCTCAGATAACAAAAGGACTGTCATGAAGAAGAAGCATTTGATTTGTTCTCCTTGGACCCGGGAGGAAATTTTATGGAGAAATTGAGGGGAAAATTTGAATTTAAAATAAGACTTTCTAGCATTCAGAATTGACTAACAGTGAAATGGGTTACTTTGGGTGATGGAGTTTCCTTTCAGCAGAGGTGTTCAAATGCAAGGGGGATGACCACTTATAGAAGATGCTAAGAGAGAGTTTATGCTTCAGGTAAAGAATTAGATTAAATCATTTCTTTGGTTCCTTCCTTGAGATTCTAGGATTCAGTCTGCCTCCTATAGTTCTCAAGGCTATAGCTTTGTAAGGTCAACTGCCATCATTTTGAGAAACTTAGGGAGCCAATTTGACTTTTGAATTGTTTCATCATCAAATTTGTTTGTTTTTGAGATGCTGGTTGGAAAGGGTGGTCATTAAGGCATTCTTTCATTTTCTATCTGTTGCTTCTAGACGGCCTCAGTCCAAGTCAATCCCATATGGTGGACCATATGGTGTGGGCTCTCAGCAGCTGATATGGTGACTCAAGTGGCTGATCATTCCTCACCTCATCAGTCTGAATCCACCACAGTTCATCTCGGGTAGGAAAAGGATGCTGATCATTTTAATTAGACTAACGAGGGCCAAGGGAACAGGTTTGCATTTTAAGTTTGTTGAATCTTTCCCTTAAAGTTTTGGAACTCAGAATGGGTCTTGATCCAAGCATAAATTCCCTATGCATATTCAACTCTACATAAATATTTAAGGAAGCATATTTCACATGTTCTTGATTCATTCGTGTTCCCTCAATCAACATTATTATTGGTAACAAAAATTGTAGTTTCTTCAAGGTCCTTTTCCCTTACTAATTGGCCAGGGAAGGGGGAGAGAAGGAACTCATTATTCCAGGATGTATTTCCAAACAGAACTATACAAGATTCAAAGAATATCAAGATTCTTTTCCTATTAGAGAATAAATTAAGGAAGGTCTTTGGATGAGCACTAATAAAGAGCTGAGCAGGAATTCATATGTTGAAGACAGGAACATTAATTTACTGAAATCTGCCTTTGTTCCAGCAGCTACACCAGACTGCACACATTAGGCCTTAAATATTTGTTAAGAGGATAGCTATATGGTGGAGAATAGCACAGGTCCTCACATTCTCTAGAGTATTTAGAGAATATTTCTTAGAGGAGGACCTCCTCAGCTTTTTCCACTTGCAACTCCTTTTCAACTAAGAAGTTTTACATGACTCCAGGCACATAGGTATATAAATATGTGTACAAATCAAACATTTACTGAAAATAAATCTTAATTTCACAACCCCCACCTTCAGCTATGGACCCCATATGGAGTTTCAACCCACAATTTAAGAAGCTGGACTTTAGAGGACTTTGGTTACCTGGAATTCAGGAATTATATATCTAAGAGTAAGTACCTGGTGAGGCAATTACCCTTCTATTGGATTACATTTCCCAGAAGGATTTTGGAGCAACAAGGGCTGAGGCCTGAAAACTTTCTCAGAGGGCCATGAAATGTAGTACACAGACACTCTTTGGCCCAATCATTTAGATGCAGACCAGAGACAGAGTACTGTCAGATAGGTCTGCTTAATGGGCTTTGTACAGGAGGAAGACATATTAGGGGTTACTCATTGAGGGGGGGGGCATTAAAATCCACTGATTTGGGAGGGATCTGGATGCGGTTTTGGGGGAGAGGAGGGGTGTATGTGTGTGTGCATCTGTTGGTCTGTGTCAGTTTATATTGGGCCACAAGGAGAAGAAATCTCAGTTCTGTTGTGGTGAGATTTATAAATGAATGGAAAATGAGATCGAAACCAACATGGTCTCCCTGGTGCTACCAGACACTGTGGAACTTGGATGGGCTTGGATCTTCCTTCGTATAAAACATGCAGCCAAGCACAAAGTATGGGTGTGTAATTAGTCCAGATGAGAAAGAGGTCAGCTCCAGGCTCTTTTCTGCTAGGCCTGAGGGGAAGCTCTACAGGCCGGAGACCTCCCCCGAGTAGGCGTTGGGGTCTTCCTCAGACCGGGTCACCACTTTGAACTGCCTCCGAAGAAAGCCTCCATACCTCTTCTGGTTGTCCCACTTGAGCTTGGGGCGGATCCTTCTCATGAAGCCTCCGTAGCGCTTGTGCAAGTCTTCCTGCTCCTGGCCATCACCGGTTCCAGCCACCTCGGAGCTCCTCTTGGGGTACTTGCGCAGGAAGCCTCCGTAGCGTTTCATCTCATCCTTTGGGGTGCTGGCCCAAGCGGCTGCTGTGTCCTCACTAGGGTAGCCCAGCTCTCCAGCCTCCAAGGCTCTGTGGTATTGTTGCGAATCCTCCATCAGCTCGGATACAGCGTGTTCATCCACCTTGGGGAGGAGGTCCCCGTAGGTGTGGCTCGGTCCTCGGCCTTGGATGTTCTCCTGCATCAGGATATTGGCCAACTTCTCCATGGTCTTGGTAAGCTCCACGGAGGGCTTCGCCTGCTCACCATACAGCTCTTCAGAGGTTACCGACATATCTCCAAGCTCTCCTTTCCCATGAAGACCCAGCATAAAAGGAGTGAAAAGAGACAGAAAGCTCTTACACTTCTCCCATTCCGTGTTAGATGTCAGGATGGTCTGACACTCCAGGAAACACATCTGTGGCACATCGAGCAAGAAGACAACAGTCAGTCAGTCAACAGGCATTTATTAAGCACCTACTAAGTGCCAGACACTGTACTCACCCTGGGGTATGAAAAAAAAGGGAAAGTTCTTGTCTTTAGCCCAGTCTAAGGCAAAGACAACAGGCAAACGACTATATGCAAATAAGCTGTGTCTGTGTATATATATATATGTATATATATATATATATACATATATATATAAATGTGTGTTTATAAACATAAATAAATATATGACAAATTGGACATAATTTCAGAGGGAAGATTCGTATGTTATCCCTCAATTCTGCAATACAGAAGGGGAAGGACTTTTGTGATCATCTTAACATATACTATACTATTGAGGAGCAAGTTTCTTAACCCCATTGTCTTCCCCTTCGCCCTCCTCCATACACATACAAAGAAAAGCAATCTGATTATTTGATAGGTCAGGCCTTTTTATGCTGACCTTCCCTCAATCATCTTCAGTGCAGTTCAATTATCTATGTCCCAGGCAATACCTAGAATAACAATGACATACTCAAGACCTACCAGTGGATTGATGGGCTTGTCCAGGTTTTGAGTTTGCACAGCACACATAGAGCATTGGGCTGGACAGTCAGCAGAGACTGAGGGAAATGTGCTGAGGCAAAGAATCAGAATCAAGACCTGCCATTCCATTTTGTTCTGGAAACACTTCCTGCATCGAGAGAAAGAGAAGCACAGGGACTAGAGACAAGGTCATCAAATGGACCAAAAGCTATCCTCTGGTCTTTGGAAAATATGACAAATGCCAAAGAACACTTTGTTGTGTTCTTTTGACCCTTGTCTCCCTTCATCTATATCCAGTCTGCCATCAAAGCCTGCCTTTTTTTTCTTTGCTAATATCTCTGTGATTCAATGTTTCCTCTTCAATCCACTTAGAACCACAGAAACATAGAATGTCAGCACTGGAAGGGAATTTTGAACACAGAATGTTAAGTCTGAGAGGGACTTCAGAATATATATGGCATGTCAAAGCCAAAAAAAAATCTAGTCTGATTCTTTCATTTTACAGATGGGGAAACTGAGGCTGAGAGAATGCATAATTTGACCAAGATCAAACCACATATAGCAAATGGAAAGATTCATGGTTTAGAACTCAGTATCCTGGGCTCTAAACTGCTTTGTCACTAATGCTCTATAAGACATTGAGCAAGTCACTTCCTTTCTGTGCCTCAGTTTTTTCCTCTATAAAATCAAAATGTTGAATTAAATGGTTTCTGTGGTCCCTTCAAGTTTTAATGGTTAATGATTCCATGATTGCTCTGAAAAGATTGTAACCTCACTTTAAACCTTGAACTGAATTTCATTTCTGAGCTTAGATCCATTTGTTAGCAGATGGGCATGGGGTTTGTCCCTCTCAGAGTTCTCAGCAATACTTACTATTTCAAATTCATTTCAAGATAAATCGAGGAGAAAACAAGAGAGGGGAAAAGGAAGAGAGAAGTAAAAAAAAAACTGAAAGTATGGGAGAGAGAAGAGGAGGGAAGATAAACAGGAAATGAAAGAGGGAAAGGAAAGAGGAGAAGGGAGGAGGAGAAGATAGGAAAAGAGGGGTAGACAGAAGACAGGAGGAAAAGAGAAGTGAAAAGAACGAGAGGAAAAAAGGAAAGGAATTAAGAGAGAAAGAGGTGAACTTGAACCCAACCAGAGAGCAAGGAGGAAGGCAGGAAAGAAAGCATGGGAGAAAGAGAGAAAAGACATAGTTGAAGGCTAAAAGTATTCTTCTAATATGTTTACATATCAGATTTCATCAGAATTTGATGAAATACTCAATTACTGTTACTGTGGTCGCATTCATGGCTTCAAGTAACAGAATCACTGAGTTCCTCTCCATTCTAGCCTTGAATTAATGGAATCCAAAACCAACACAGTTATTTCAGGGAAGACAGTGAATGGGAATGAAAGGGAAAATGGAGATCTTATTTTGGGAGGAGAAGACTGTAGATCACTACTAGCTACTAGCCATCCTCAATCCAGGGGCTTTTTCTGTGAATTGGACTAAATATCTATTATAAAACAAAATAGCATCTCAATGAATCACCTCCATGCTGTAGGAGATGCTTTTTATAAGTTACTGTGGCAAAAAAGTAATCATTTCACTTCCCAGGGGCTGAGCTCCTAATCACCCTCCCCTTCTACATTTATCAGGTCAATAAATACACAGTCCATCTCTCGGCTTGTACTTAATTAGCTTGGTAAGACAGGCCAGTGATTATATTTTACTGGCAGAAGCCTCAAGAGTCCAGAGTCACCGTGAACACTATACTGTGAGTCATGAGAAGTCTTAGGGAGAGGATGACGACTGTATCGGTCCAAATAAAGGCCACTCTTTTACCTCCAAATATGATTTGTATCATTCTGTATATGACCTCCAGTTAGATTTATTTTTCATAATATACATATATTTACATCTATCTATCTATAGCTATCTATGCCATACACTCCACACCCATGCATGTGTATGTATATTGTATAGATATTCACAAAATCTAATATATATTATTATACATTGAGTGTTATCTGTAAATTAATAATATTATATCTAATATTTTAAACACACACACAAACACAGGATATCCCCAAACTCTTAATGTAGTTTTAAGTTTTAAGGACAACCTGTATATGCACACATGTGCCTATCTATTACATATAAACGGTACACACATGTGCATGGACACATATGTATCACATTATGGGCTCACCATACATGCACACATACCCTGTGTGCATGTGTGTGTATATACATACATTTGATATATACACATTTATTTCTCTTTCAAAGAAATATCATTGTTATAAGGCAGTTTCTTTTTAAAACAATTTAGTATTATTCAGCAGTTCTGGATTCAAAACTTGTCTCTGCCACTTAGCACCTGTATTACTTTAGAAAGATAGCTCCAATTCTCTGTGTTCGAATTTCTTTGTCTATAAAATAAAAGGTTTGGACTAAGTCATGGGTTCTTACCTGGGGTCTCGGAACTTAAAAAAAAAAAATCTAATAACTATTTCAATATAATAGATTTCTTTTCCAATCCAATATATGCTGTTTTAGCTCTTTAAAATAATTATTCTGAGAAGGGGGTCCCTGGTTTTCACCAGAAAAACTCCTAGTGGGATATGGGACATCAAAATGTTAAGATCTGGAGCAGCTATATGGTACAGTGAATGGAGTACCAGCCCTGGAGTTAGGAGGATCTGAGTTCAAATCCGACCTCAGACACTTAACACTTGAGAGGTGTATGATCCAAAAAAAGTTAAGATCTTGAGCTAGGGAATGTGGACCCAAATCATTTGACTCTAAGCCTGATGGTTTTTATAATTGCATTAAGACTTCAAGAATATATTATTGATTTGATAATAATAAATTACATTTTTCTAACTATAACTTACAAAGTGTTTTATATATGCTATCTCATTTAAGTCTTACAGCACTCCTGTGAGATAGGCATTATTATATCCATTATGGATGGGTTAAGTTTCTGTTGTGAGCCACAGAATTACAGTTTTAGAGTTAGAAGGGAACACATAACCATATAATCCAACCCATCCCCCACAATACACACATACACACACTCCCCATTATAATCTACTTGAAAAGTAATCATCCATCCTCTTTTTGAGAATAAAAATTGCAATAGGGAGGAAACCATTATCTCCCAAGGAAGCCCAGTCCACTATTAGAAAGTTAGTAAGAAGTTTTCTGCAACATCAGGGTGAAATTCCTGTACCACTATATACCAAGGTATGGTGCTAAGGATGGGAATATAAAGAAAGGCAAATGACAGTCTTTGCCTTAAATTAAAAAAAGTTCATTATCTGTTGGGGAAGATGATTTGCACACAACAATATACAAGTAATCTACAGACAAGATATAACTTTCCTCCATTGCTTTTGACTCCTGTCCTCTTGGAAGCCTTAGCTGTCTTCAAGGCTCAGATTATGTACTACTCCCCATGTAGGTCTTTACTTGGCCCTTCCAGTTGTAAATTCTCTCCCTTACTCTGAAATTATGGTATATTTGTCACATATATCTATATTTTCTCTGCCTTTGTCTCTTTCTGCCTCTGTTTCTCTCTTTTCTGTCTATCTCTCTTCTCTATCTCTGCTTCTCCTTTCTCTCTATCTCTATCTCTGTATTTCTGTCCCTCTGTTTCTTTCTCTCTTTAACTCTGTCTCTCCCCCCATCCCTCTTTTCCCCATCCACTGTCTCTGTCCCTCTCTTTCTTCTCTCCTTTCCCATCTTCTCTCTCCCCTTTCTTCCCCCTCTGTGCCTCAACTCTCCCCCTCTTTATTTTTCCCTCTCTCTCCTCCCCTTTCTCATATATCACATATTGATATAGTATGTGTATATATATATATATATATATAGAGAGAGAGAGAGAGAGAGAGAGAGAGAAGGATAATATATAATAAGATATATATATTGAGAGAGAATGACATAGATATGTGTTTATGCATGCATAAACATATACATATACAAACATGCTATGCATTTGTTTGTTTACATATTGATTTCTCTCTGTTCCCTCCCAATTTTCCCCTCACCCATGTAAGTTCCTTGAAGACAAGGTCTCTTTAGTTCTTGTCTCTATATTTCCCTTACCCAGCACAGTGCCTGGCACATGTGGGCTATTAGTGGATGTAAATGAATTGAATCCCAGTTCAGTACTCTCTTCACTTAATGATGCTGTTCCAATAATGCTACCATATGAAATGATGCTAAATGATAAGCTAATTACTCCCAGACTCATCTCTACTAAGACAAAACAAATTCAGCGTCCTTCCTACCACTCACAGGACCAGGCGTGGTAACATTTTATGTTCATAGTGGATCAAGGAGGTCAATGAGAAACAATGGACCTATTCGTATTCTCAGTATTCATGAAAACCTGATGGATTATGATTTGCCATCTGTATTGAGAGGCAAACATACAGATCACTTAGTTTCATAATGAGTGAGACACAGCAAACAAAGGGCTGAAGTCCCTGCCTGGGAGAGGTCAGCAACAAATTCATTTCAGGCTAATATCCAGAGAAAAGAACAACAGAACAATAGAGCAGAGGTCAATATCACTACACACAAATTGAAAATAGTTTTAAAATAACCCTTTTCCAAGGAGGGCATCTAAATCAGGCATGTTCTGGTTTAGGTTAGTGAAGAGAGGGTGAGGGAAAAAATGGTGAGCAAAGAGTTGTCCAGTTGAGTCATAGGAGTTAGTGGCAAAATCAAAGAATTTGGAATCTGAGGACCTAGGTTTGAATCCTAACTCTAAAATTTGCTAGCTCTGTGAATTCGGGCAAGTCATTTTATCTCTCTGAGCCTCAGTTTATCTTCAAGATAAAAGTATCATAGAACCAGATTATCTCTAAAGTCTTTTTTGATGCTAAATGATTATTTCTGGGAATAGGAAATTTCAAGCAAGAAAACTCCCCTACCGATGGGTATTGACACCTCCAACTTACAGTTTTGAAGAGTTGCCTAAGGCACAGAGAAATTGTGACACAACCAATATGTATCAGAGGTGAAACTTAAACACACATTTTTCTGAAATTAAGGCCAGTTCTCTATCTGCTATGCCAAGCTGCCTTTTATGCTCTATGCACTATTTTTATTTTTCAGTCATGTCTAATTCTTCATGACCCCCTCTGAAGTTTTCTTTTTTTGGACAAAGAGGTTTGTCATTTCCTCTCAAGTTCACTTAGACAGATGAAGAAATTTAGGCAAACAAGATGAAATGATCTGCCAACATCACATAGCTAGTGTCTAGGGTCAAATTTGAACTCAAATCTTCGAGGTCTCAGACTTCATGTCTGGTGCTTTATCATGGTACCACCTAGCTGCCCATTCTAAAGACGTAATAAATATTTAATAAAGATTTGTTCAATTGAAGTGACTAATAAACAATCTGAGCAAAAACTAAACTGAGAAAAAAAAGTTAATTAATGCAAGAGAAGAACCATGTAGAATGAAAGCGATGGGAAGAAGTAGGTAACCAAAATGGAACAAAAAATGTACAAGTAATGTACAAGTAATCAAGAGAGACAATAGGTGAGGAAAGAAGATTTGGGAAAATGACAAAAGCAATGGAAAAGTGGGGGAGAAAGGAAGAAGGATAAGATAGAAAATATTTTTTCTATCCTATTGCCTTGGGAGCTTACATTTCCATAATGTACATTTAAAAATAAGCATTTTCTCCAGTTACTTTCCTAGATGCCTAGCTTTTAGCCTCGGTTAGTTAAAGAACCATAACCCAAAGCTGATAGAAAAAGCTCAGTAAACACATGTTGAATTCAATTGCTTTGTATTTCTACTGGCTGAATTGCAAAAGGCTATTGAAATGCTAGATAAAAATATTCAGCATCTCTTTGTATAGAGTGACCTCTGTTTCAGGCAAAGCAGAGATATTAGAGACCTAGAAACCCTGGTGCACATTCAGAAGCTTTCAGAAGCATGAGTCCTAAATAGATCCTGCCCATTTAACTCCACTCCCCAGTAAATCAATTTGTGCGAAGTTGGGAGTCTTTGATCAGCATTATGCTTAAAAGGACTCAGCCCTCATGCTTTCCTGAAGTCACTAAGTCAATGTTTGGTGCCTAATGTGCCCTGCCTTGCTGGCAGAGATTTCTATTTCATTAAATATTTTTAGCTCTTTGTCAGTCCCGATGAAGAACGTGTCATTTATGTTCCAAAGTGACAGGAATTGATGAAAATGGGTGAGAGAAACAGGTTACTTCTCTATATTTTCTCTGACATTTCTTGAAATTGTCTCCCAAATATTGATTTCTATCAAAATGATTTAAGACGTCTAATAAAATACAATGGCCATAGTAGAAAGTCCCAGAGTCCTGGGGGCTGGGACAATCAATAACTGACATTCAAAAAGGATTCCAAAATCTTGAAGGCAAAAGATAAAATAAATTTATTTCAGGGTGGAGATAAAAGAAAAGAAACAGTAGGGGGCCATAGTACATGCAGATTTGCTAGATGATAGAGGATGTGTATCATCCAGCTGTCAGGTAGTAGAAAGTGCTCTGCATTTGGAGTCAGAGGACCTGGGTTCAAGGCTACCCTGCCATTTGCTGCCTGGATAATCCTGAGCCAATCCCTGGTTCTCAGTCTGGGTATCTCTGAGATGAAGGAGCATGGAGCTGTTGATCTTTGAGGTTTCTAAGGCTCCAACGAGGCTAAGCTTTAAAATCTACTAACTTCATCACCTTGAACATGGTAATAATACACATGAGCTCATCATCGTTCTAGATGTTAAATGGTGGGATTGGACTAAATTAAAGAGTCCTAACAAAGCATTGCACAAACAGGAGTCAGGAAGATCTGATTTCAAATCTAGCCTTAGAGCTGTGTAAACGTTGGGTCCATCATTTATCTTCTATTTGCTTCCGTTAGCTTATCTGCAAAATGGGGATAATAATAGCAACTACCTCCTCCCAGGGTTGTTGTAGGACTCAAATGAGATATTTGTAAAGCACTTATGATTCCAAGAAGGATACAAAGACTTCACCAGACTGACAAAAGGATCCATGACAGAAAAAAGGGTTAAAGTCCCCCAAATTATATGGTCTCTAAAGTGATAACATTTTACATTCTATGGTCCCCATCACTAGGAGCCTTCAAGCAGAGGTTGGGTAACCTTGTCAAGGATGCTTTAGTTGGGGTTCCTATTTAGGGAAAATTTAGACCAAGTGGTCTATAAGGTCTCTTTTAATCTCAGAGATGTAAAACTGTCACTTAAAGCTCTAAAATTCTAATATTCTAAGATTCAGTCTTCCCCTGTTCTTAAATCCTATATTCTATGTTCTAAGCTTCCTCCCAGATGTTACAATCCATGTTGCATATTCTAAGATTCCCTCTTAGCGCTAAGTTTTATCTCATCTGATATACTCTACATTCTCTTCCAAGTCACAACTATATTTTGTGTTCTGAGGTCTCCCATAGCTATGACATCCTGTGATCGCAGATGGTCAAATAGTGTACAAAACTGTTCCATTTTCCTGATCAGTTAAAAAATTGTCAATTACATGGAACATTCAGAGGGATTAGTGTAAGCCTTCACACCCACACCCTTTCTGGAAGACACAGGATTTGTGTTCCATCTAGTGCATCCCTAACTCACAGGGGGCAAAACAGTGGGCTCCTGATCACCTGTCACCGAGCAGGCAAAAGCCTCCTCCACAAACGGAATTCACCCGCTCCTGTACCCACTACCCCACGCAGGCTTTATCTCCGCTGAGTACTTCAAGATAAATGACCTACAAAAATAGAATCAAAAGGCAAGAGAAGGAGAAGCAAAAAGAAAATTGAGAAAAGGGAATGAGAGAAAGAAGAAATAGAAGAATAAAAGAAGCAAATTGATATTCTGATACACATAACAATGACACTTGCAGGAGTCCCTGTCAGCCTGGAAATCCAAAGAAGCATATGTTTTATCAATCTATGAAAGGCATAATGGGGAATGAAGTCTTTCTGTCTGTGGGAGGGGTGTTGAAATCAGATCTGTTACCCTGCTGTGCATGTTTCAGGTGGGGAATGTGATTAAGGAATATTTGTAAAGCACTAGAAAACTGTTGGTAAAAGACACTATAGAAAGCAAAAGGGGGCTCGGTTTACCACTAGAAAAAGGGATCAGAGAGCTAATCTAGCTCAATCCACATCATTTTACAGATGAGGAAACAAAGTCTCAGAGAAGAACAGTCATGGTCATAGAATTTTAGAGCTGGAACAAAGACCATAAAATGTCAGAGCTAGAAGAAATATGAGAGATCATCCATCCAAGTCCCTCCTTTGATAACTGGGGAAAATGAAATCCAGGGAAGGGAAGGGAAGGGACTTATCCAAGGTGGTGATGCAGCAAGTCTATAGCAGAAACGGGACCATCTCCTACTGATTCCTAGTACAAGCCTCTTACCACCACCAGTAGAATTTGAATGTTAAGAATATTTTGCTTTTAATTCTTAGTGATTCTACCCTAGATTACACAGTTAATTTATAGCAAAGCTTGGACTAGAACTTCGCCCTCCTAGCCTCTAATCTTCTGTTCTTTCCAATACCCAATGCTGCCTAGTTTTATCTGACTAATTATAACCCTCCCTTCAGAGTCTTTGCAACTTTTCTTCTTAGGAAAAGTTTGGGATCCTATATACTTAAAAAATATGTCTTGAGTTTTTTCATTCAGGCAGGAGGTTTCCCACTCTCTTCCTCCCCTCTCCCCAACTTGTCTCTGTCACTCTATGTTACTCTACAGCTTTCATCAAGACAAGTACCATGGAAGAGAAGACAAGGAAATAATTTCCAAATATGCTTGCTTTTAGAATCTGTCCTTCTAAGCCCACTGAGAAAAAAAACAAAGCTTCATACTTTGCAAAATTACTCAGAATCAAAGCACTGAAGTAAATACTACTGTGAGTAATTAAAAATTACTGTGGGGCAAGTAAAAAGGTTGGCCACTGGTGGTACATTTTGAAACATGGCAATTAGCAATTTTCTGAACCTCACTAATGCCCCAGGTTCCTGTTATCTAAACAACAGGAAAGCTCACAAAGCATTTTTTAAGCATTCTAATTCTCTGAAGCTCCAAGACTTGAAGTCAAGAGAACTTTGAGCCTTATTCTGCCGCTGACCAGCTGTGTGATGTGAGAAAAGTCAGTCCCTTCCCTGGGTTTCAGTTTCCTCATCTAGGAAATGGGGACAATAATACTTGCTTCTCCCTACTAGCAAAATATCATGAGCAAAGCACTGTCTAAGTGACAAAATACTACGGACATTAGAGCAATGCTTATCAGCTCCCAGGTGCTCCATTCTATTTGGCCAAGGGAGAGAACATCGAGCTTGTTGAGTGTAGAACAAGGTAAACAGAAATTAAGCTGGCAGAATGTAACCCAAAACTAAGAGTTCACCAGTTTTATTCCGGTGCTGAGAGAGCGCCGGGACTGCCATCCACAAAGTATAGTTGGCAGCAAAGCTGAGTTACCAACTACACGTACAGAAGAATACACTTATTTCAAACAGAAATGGTAACTACAGGGAAATTTCAGGGAACAGACACTCAGTAAATCATCCTTGGAACTAATGAGCCCTCAGTGTGAAATTTTCAGAGGGTCACTCCCACTGGCTTCCAACCTCCCTGAGGTCCCCAGGCACAAATCAATAAAAACAAATAAAATCCCATGCTTCCCCACCCTCTGCTCCTGTCCATGCTGAAATTTTACCTGTTTGTGTGTCTCTTTGTTCCCGAGAAGCTTCTCACCTTCTCACAGAAGGTGTGCTTTCTGATGATACAGGAGGTCCAACTCCTGCAGGTTTCTTGCCAGCCTCAATCTGGTCTTGTCCGGGGGGGGGGGGGGTGTCAGAGAAAGGAGCTGTCCTTCCTGAGCAGCCTTCCTCACTGCAGCAGCAACAGAGGCTGTAAATGGACAGCGAGGTCCTCCTCAAAACTGGAGTCCCGATGCCTGTTTCCCCCTCTTTTTATTGACACGGAGCCTCCCCCTGTCATGCAGACCCAGCTCAGCACAAGCTTTTCAGAGCCAATAGGGGAAGACAGCTCACAATAGTCAGATGCACACAGACCTCTCAACACCTCCCTGCACAGAACTCTAGCATTCCCTAGGTCCTTCAACTGGAACCCCCTGGAACACTTCACAATAGGCATCTGCTCAGGGCAGGGATGTGGGGGAGTGAGGAGGGAGTCAGGAGGAGGGAAGGGGAACAGAGGCAGTCATGTCAGGGAAGAAATGTGCCATTTTAGAGCCAGACACCCGTAAGCACCCAAGTATGTGCTGCTTCATACATGTGTGTCCACATGGAGAGGTGGAATGGGCCGGGTGCCCATGTACAACTGTGAGTGTAGGTGTTCACATGTGGGCACATTCATGTGTGTGCCGGGGGTTTGTCAGCCTCTGCTAGCAGGCTCTGAAGGAACGAGTGTGAGACCGTGCCAGGCACACCAACCCTCATGGAAACATGATGATTCCAAGCTGTCTGGAACTGACTGTTTAGTCTTCCCTGGCTGCAAAACAAAATGGATAAAGCTGAAAATACAGCATTGAATGTTTGAATCCCCCTCAAAATATGGACTGAGAATAACATGCCTCTGCACCTACTCCATGCCTAAAAGTACATACCTGTTATATTTATTCACGTTGCCTGTGCTTAAAATGCTCATGTTACTCTTGTATTTCATAGTTTCTGAAGCACTTCCCTCACAACGATGCTGGGAAGGAAGCAGAGTAAGTGGGATCATCTCCATTTTACAGAAGGGGGAACTGAGACTAAGAGACACGATAATTATTTGGATAATAACAGGATAGTTCCTGTTGAAGCTGGGCCTTGAATCCATGTCTTTTTTGGACTTCCAGTTTAATGCTCTATCCATTGTACTATCTCAGATACTGTTCCTTCAGGGCCTAAGCTGTCTTTTGACTGCTGTTAGGTGATCTTCAGTCTTGGAAAGGGATGTACTTCTCCTCTACAAAAAAAAAAAAAAAAAAAAAAAAAAAAAAAAAAAAAAAAAAAAAAGAAAAGAAAACAACAAAAGCTGAGAACAAAAAACATCCCTTAGGAGATCAATCAAAGCATCCAAATAGACGATTCAGTATGGTATTATTAAAATAGAACAAAAAGAAACAAACAAAAAACTCTGACTTAAGTTCAAGTAGCTGTATGATTTCATTTCTTTTGACCCTCAGTTTCCACATCTGTAAAATAATAATAATAATTCTTCTACCTCACATAGAGAGGAAATTTCTGTATTATAATAATAGAATCACTTTCCATTGAACTGCAATTGACTCTCCTCAGAATTACAGAAACTAAGAATAGAAAGGAGACTTGAGACTACTTAGTCTAACCTGTACCTGAATAGGAATGCTCTATATAAGTCACTCCTGACTTAAAGACTCCAAATGAAGATCTCTACAGGAGGGAATCCTCCTGAGATATCCCATACCACTTCTGAATAAGCATAATTTTAGGGCACCGAGGTGGCACAGTGAATAGAGTGCAAGTCCTGAAGTTGATAAGACTCTTCTTCCTGAGTTCAAATCTGGCCTCAGACACTTCTTAACTGTGTGACCCCAGGCAAGTCATTTAACACTGTTTGCCTCAGCTTTCTCCACTATCAAATGAGCTAGAGAAGGAAATGGCAAACCAAGAAATCCCAAATGGGGTCACAAAGAATCTGAAATAACTGAATGATAACTTTAGGAAGTTTTTCTTTATAAGGAAATGAAAATTACATTTTTGAAACTTCTCATTGATCCTTTTGGGGACAAACAAAAATCTGACCTCTCTTTCACATGACAATCCTTCATATATAGTTGAAAGCAGCCCTTGTGTTCCTGCCAAATTTTCTCTTCTTAAGGCAAAACATCTTCTGATTTCTCCAAGTATTTAAGAATGGGCTTTTTTTCTGTGTATCTTTCCAATAAGAGCCTTTTTTGGACCTGGGGACCAAATGTGGCTACAAGATAACAAAGAGAAAGAACCTATAGCACTAACCACTGATTCACAAGCTTCTCTAGATGTTGCAACCTCTAGGAAGGCAGGGGCATGAAATGAAAAGATCACTGGACCTGCGAGTCTAGAAACCTGGGCTAAAATCTTATCTCCACTGTTTTTTATGGAGCTGTATGACTGGGAAAAATCACTTTGTCTTCCTCTATTGTGCTAGATGTAAGTTCAATGTTCTAATGATTCTTCCATTCTAACGTTCTATCCTATACTGCTCATTTTGGCCTTCAATATTTTAAAGTCTCTTCTAGCTTTAACATTCAATGTCCTGAGATCCCTTCACTTTCTATTTCTGGGGTTCCTTCCAGTTCTCACATTCTGTGTGCTAGGATTTTTTCAAACTTTCATGTTCTGTGTACCATTCTATGATCTTTCCTCATTTATTAGCATTCTTTGTTCTAGATGCCTTCCTCTCCCCATCAATGGCCTTCTGTTGCCTCTTTGAAATATGGACTTTTTCACAGATTGTAAAGCCTCTACCTCCACTATCTATTCAACTCCACTCCTTGCTCCTGGTTCCCCCTTTGCCTCATTGCTCTCTGCACAAAATCCCCCTCCTCCGCCTCCTCCTCTTCCCCTATGCAGTAAGCTCTTATAATTACCTTGGAGTAGACAAAGACTCAGAGACAAGAATATAATGGCTTCTGTGCTTGGGAGTTAGCAGGAGCAGGAAGCTTTAGAAATAGGGACATACAGTCAACTCTTTGACAATTATCCAAAGAACTGAGGAAGGGAACATGATGGTTAAAATAAATCTATGGATAATCTTCATCTGAGTTTTTTTTTATTTGAACCTTTTCCTCCTCCAGACTTTTAATCACAGCGACTAACAAATGGTTCATGAGGTTGATAGGAATTTCTTCTGTTTTCTTTCCTTAAGCTGTATGAAAGATGGAGTAATTTTTATCATTAATGATAGCTTATTTCTAAAGTGCTTCTCTGCCAGCCCCCTGGGAGGCAGGTTGTGTAAATATTATGCTTCTCATTTTACAGATGGGGAAGCTGAGGCTCAGGAAGATGACAATTTGCCCCTGTTTATATATCCAATAAGTATGAAAGGAGGACAGCTCAGTAGTACAATGAATAGAGCACGAGGCCTTGATTCAGGAACACTCATCTTCATGAATTCAAATCTAGACTCAGACACTTACTAGCTGTTGTGTGGCCCTGGGCAAGTTACTTAACCCTGTTTGCCTCCTCTTCTGTAAAATGAGCTGGAGAAGGAAATGGCAAAGCACTCCAGAATTACTGCAAGAAAAGCCTAATTGGGGTCACAAAGAGTCAGATATAACTGAAATAACAATAACAAAGTATAAAAGTCAGGACAGAATCATAACAATGAAAGGGACCTTAGAGGAAAAACTACCTTCTTAAAGTTCAGGTAACTGAAATCCAGAGAATTTAAAAATAAGCAGCCAAGAGCAGAGCCTAGAGTCAAACCACTGACCTCTGATCCCAAATTCAATATTTCTTCCACTATGATCTTCTCATCATGAAGCCTCCATTCAATATTACCACACTGGCCAGGTCATGTTTTCTTAGAATTGCTAAAGATTCGCATTGTTTTTCTCTTGCTAAAGTATGGAACACCAATAGCATCTCCCTTTTTTTGTAGATTGAGGTTTTTCCCATTCATTCTCTCTTTCTATAATCCTCCATTAAATGGTAACTATAAAGCATTCCCAATTACAGATACCCTCCTGGTCTGAGCTAGTCTAGTCCTCTAAAGCAATCATAGGCCAGCAAGAAAGAGCATCCAAAAGGAACTTCCCATCTCACCTTCCCTAATCCATTCAATAGAGACACTGCCAGGGTAATCTTGAGCACTGCTCTCATCACTTCACTTCTTTGCTCAAAACTTCTGGTGATTTCCCATTGCCTATGAAACATTATTTATTCTCTAGTATGACATCCAAAGCTCTCCACAGTCTCACCCCAATCTCCTTAATGAGTCTTTTCTCACATTACTCCCTTTTGTCTATGTTCAGCCAAACTTGGTTATGTACCATTTACACATCCCCAATTTTCCTTTTCTTCTGACTTTGCTATTCCCTAAACCTAGAATGAACTTCACTCCTATATCTAAATACTGAAAGTCTACCTCTTCTTCACAGTCTAACTCAAATAGCAAGTCCTCCATAAAGTCTGATCTTTCTACTTGTAAATAATCTTTATTTCCTCAGACTTTAATTTATATTTATAGCTGAGAGGGTAAGAAGGAACTCTGGGGTTCCTTCCAGTTCTAAATTTACAATCTCAAAAGCCTTGCATTTAATTTGCAATCTTTTTGCATATTTCATATTGTAGCTACTTGCATAGTTGCCATCTTTTTCTCTTGACTGTAAACTCCATGAGGATAAGAACCATGGTTAATCAATCTTTGTATCTCCCCCAGTATCTAATAAGGGCCCTGTGCCATTATATACTTAATAAAAGTTGGAGCTATTTTATAGAAGCATATAATATTCAAAACACATTGCACAGAGCATCAAAGCTAAAGGGACCCTGGGACACAGAACACAAAATGTCAGAGTTAGAGAGAGGACCTAATAATATGTAATAAATAGTGTATTCCAAAAGACTTTGGCAAGGGTAAAGTTTAGAAAGAATGAAAAAGTATAGTCATTTAAGAATAAATTGGAAGTCTTTTTAGGATAAGAGAAAAGCATTCCACAATTTAGGAGTTTGATGCTTAAATAGTTTATTTCAAATGAAGAGGCCATCAAAATCATGAAATTGTCTTTAGAGTCCAGAACTTTGTCCCTAGTCACTTCATTGCATAAGATTCTATAAAGAGCATTAAAAGTATAACTGATTGAATCAGGACACAGCATCATAAGCCAGGGAAGAGTCCTTGCCTGTAGGAAATGATCAGAACTAAAAAAAAAAAAAAAATGTGAAATTTTTTGCCCATCTCTTGTCTGGAAGTAATAAACCTTAGATTTGGCTCTGAGGGTGTCAAAGAGAAGAGGCTTCTGTTAATTCTAGCTTAACTATTATTACCTCAGTGAAAGAGTATGGTAGCACTCCAGCTAGAAAAAGCATTGCAATATTCTAGTCCTATCAGAGTAGCATGCAGCCCTGAGAATAGTCCAGAAATGAGTGGCCTACCTGGCTCCATCCAACAGTCCAATGACTCTCCTTGGTTCAGCCAAGCAGCAGTCATTCCCAATAGCCAAACAATATGCTTGGCTCATTGGTATCTGTGCCTGATGAAGAACCAGCAAAACAGCCAAGGGATGTACTTGAACCAGTCCAGCAATAAACTAATCAATCCAGTGAAGACATTATATCCTATGAGGAGTAAGCCCAGTCAAGCTGCCCATACAACTAAGATTCTAAACTTATCCATCACTAACACCATGACATTTTGTTACATATTACATAGAGTACTCACTCTTCCCCTCACAGGCTCTGAATTTGTGAGAAAATGTGGTTAGGGAAAAACACTTTGTAATTACTGTTTCTGCTATGTTATTTGAGTAAATATCTTTATTACTAAAGAAGTCTAAGAGTCTACTGGCTGATTATTAAGGGAAAACACATTAGTAAGGGTTTGTGAATTAAGGTTAAAAAGGATAGTCACAAACAGATTACCATCATCACCACCATCCCAAGAACTGTGGAAGCAATCACAATTGCAATGGCAGTTGCTCTGAGAATCCAACCTGTCAATGACAGTGTTAAGTCAAAAGTAATCCCAGTTGGGAGTTCAAAACCTAACAGGATATAGATCTGGAAGGGACTTTAGAGATTATCTAGTTCAGTTCTTTCACTTTACAATTTTTACTTCAGTTCTTATACTTTACAATTGAAAGTGGAATCAAAATAGTGGAAATTATCTGCTTAAAATCACATAACTAAAAAATAGCAAAATCGAAATTTAAACCCAAGCTTACTACCTAGTCTAAACTCAGTGTTCCACACTATAATACCTTCTTTAAGCATACCATCATTATGCAGATTTTACTGATATAACATGAAATTTTTTAGGAAGTAGAATTGCATCTCTTATTGATAGAAAGACTATGGACTCAAGATTTATAATAACACATTTTCAGACACAACCAACAGGGGAATTTGTTTTAGTAGCAAATGTATGTTTGTTATTAGGATATTGTTTCCCTTTTTTCATTTTTTCCAGAAAGGGGAAAATGGCAGGAAAAAGAGAGTGAGAGAGAGAGAGAGAGAGAGAGAAAGAAAGAAAGAAAGAAAGAAAGAAAGAAAGAAAGAAAGAAAGAAAGAAAGAAAGAAAGAAAGAAGGAGGAGGGAGGGAGGAAGGAGGGAAGGAGGGAAGAAAAGAGAGAGGGAGAGTGGGAAGGAGGGAGAGAGGGAAGGAGGGAGGGAGGAAGGAAGGAAGGAAGGAGGGAAGAAAGGAGAGAGGAAAGGAGAGTGGGAGGGAGGGAGGAAGGAAAGGAGGGAGGGAGAGAGGGAGGAAGGAAGGAAGGAAGGAAGGAAGGAAGGAAGGAAGGAAGGAAGGAAGGAAGGAAGGAAGGAAGAAAAGGAAATAAAAAAGGAAGAAAGAGAAACAGAAATAGAAAGAAAAATAAAGAGGAAAGAATAGAAAAGAAAAAGAGTATCCTTGAATTAATATGCAAACAGAATAAATTCTCCAATTGATGAAGAAAGCCTCAACTTCTGGTTCTTTGTTGCTACTGTTAAGTCATTTTTCAGTTGTATCCAACTCTTCATGATCTTATTTGGGAGTTTTGGCAAAGCTACTGGAGTAGTTGGCCATTTCCTTCTCTAGTTCATTTTACTGATGGGGAAACTGAGGCAAACTAGCTTAAGTGACTAACCTAGGGTCACACTGTAAGATTCTGAAGCTAGATTTGAACTCAGAAAGAAGAGTTTTCTTAAGTTCATATCTGGCACTCTATGCTGCTGTAGCTGCCTTCTGGCTTTTTACTATAACAAAAAAGTTGCTATAAATATTTTCTTAAATTATGGATCCTTTTTCTCTCTCTTTGATTTTATGTCTAATAGTGATGTAACTGGGGGTCAAAATTTAGCGACACAGTTTAGTGAATTTCTCTTAACTTTTCATTCTAAAGAAGAGAGAACTAAAGATCAGAAAAGGGAAGAGCCTGGCCCCCAGCTAGTTAGTGGCAGAAGAAATAGGGACTAGAAATCAAATACTCTTCATTATACTAGGTCAAATTTATTGAATGGAACAGCCAATGAGTGATATTCTCCTGAATAGTCATCACAATGAGCAGCCATTCTGAAACCATTAACAAAAATGACACTTCTCACGTATTACTTGTATTCTTGTATTTGAAGAAGGTGCTATTTTTACCTTCTCTCTCTCTCATCCGTCTCTAAGGGGGGAAGCGGGGAATGTCTCCCAGCAACCTTCCCTTCCCTTCTGTGTAAAATAACTACTTGCCAAAATTCAAGGGGCTTCCTGCATGGGTAACAAGAGCTCATTATAACTACATAGCCACATTTTCATCTGTAGTAGCAAAATATGCTGTGAAGAGTCTGATTTTCCTCTTTTGTAAAATGGAGCTTGGACTGGAAAGTCACCAAGCTCCTTTCCTAGTCCTGATAGCCTTTATTCTATAGTGTAATATTTTCTGTTCTAAGTTCTCTCCCAGCTCTATCAATTTTGTGTTCTATATTCTAACATTCTATGCTCGAGGGTTCCTTCCCAGCCCTAATATTCTGTAAATGACATATATTCCCTACATCTGTACAGAGAGAACCACTTGTGATTCATATTATTACAGGAGGAGACAGAAAGAGTTGTGTTTTGCATTTAGAAAGACTCTATCTTAGTATGGGTGACCTTTTCGCACAAGGTGAAGAGATCCTATCTTGGAAGCAACAAAGCAATAGCAGCTCTCACTATTGGGAATACTAGAAACCACACAAGCTAATACCCCGAAGGCAGTCTTTTGCAACATATAATTTATTCAAAAAGTCCAGATGCTTCTCTTGGGCTCATTCTAAAGCAACAAATACTTGTTTATTTCCAAGAGGGAATGAATGATAATGATATTTCATTTCCCGATGAGAAAGATACCCATCTCCCTGAGAGGAAGATTTCTGCAGAAGAGATGAGTCTGGGGAAAAAAAGGGGAATCTGTTAGCTTGTTCACACTGCCAGATAGGATGGAATATAGCCTGATGCTGTGTGCCTATCTCCAAATTCTGAGCATTAACAAGTTGAGGATAAACAATATTTCCTAGTGGATAGAATTGGGATGCTCAGTCATCTGTTTATGTCAGCTTTCAATAGACAGAAGCAAGTAAGTTCCCAGTGATAATGGGTTGCCATACTATCATTTTGAGGCGTTTTGGTTGATGATTTTGCAGAATAACATCTCATTCTGGGGCAACTAGGTGGTGCAGTAGATAGAGCATCGATCCTGGAGTCAAAAGATCTTGAATTCAAATGTGGCCTCAGACACTTCATACTTATTAGCTATGTGACCCTCAACAAGTCACTTAACCACTATTCCCTCACCACTACTCCTTCCCTCTCTCCCCCCAAAAGAATACCATCTCATTCTAATCTGTGCTGTCTGACATGTGGCCAACACATGTGGAGATTAATCTCGAAACCACATAATCCCATGAAGAAATAAGAACTGAACCAAATGAATGACTCACTGTGTGGATATGGTCAAATCTGGGGATTCAAGTTCTTCTATAAATTGATGGAATAGGACTTGACGGTCTCCAAGTTTTCTTCCAGCCAAGGAAGGGGAGGGAAATGTCAAGCCTGTGGGCTGTATAAAGTCCATGAAATTATTTGCTAAGGCAAACATAGGTAATGATAAGGTGAAAACTAAGTACGACCATCTCCTACTGTTTTGAATTTTATGAGTTGATAATTTTGTATCAGCCACAAATGATGTAATAAATATCCAAATGGTCATTGATAGAAAAAAGGTTCCCCACCCCTGTTCTAAAGGGTCTTCCCAGTCTAACATTCCATAATTCTATTTTCTTTTTTATAAAGATGTATTTTATTGACATCGTTTGTCTTTACATCACTCATTTCACCTTCTTCATTCCAATAATAATCATTAGCACTTTAAAGTTTGCAAAGCACTTTACATCTCGTGTTTAAACTTATTTCACCCCTAGGAGGCAGGCACTATTATTGCTCCCATTCTACAAATGAGGAAACTAAAATTAAGAAAGGTTAAGTGTGTGTCCAGGATCACTCAGCTAGCAAGTGTATGAGGCAAGATTCAAACTTGGGAGTCTTGACTTTGGGTTCAACACTCTCCGTTTGATACCCAGCTGCCAAGTGAACTCTTTCTAATGACAAAGAGAAACAATGAAGCAAAAATAGTAGCTATGGTAACATTATCTGACAATGTATACATTATTTTATTCTGATAATCCCCCACTTCTCTACTGTGAAGAAGGAAATATGTTTAATTGTCTTTTCTCTGGATCTTCATTGATTGATTTTTCATCGATTACTTACCAATTCATATCTTGTTGTAGTCTAGGTCCAACTTATTTTTTTCCTGTATCAGTTCATTCAGACTTCCCCATGTTTCTCTGGATTCTTTATATTCATCATAATTTTTCAGCAGAATAATATTCCATTTCATTCATGCATCCTTACTTTTTCATTCATTTCCCAATTGATAGACATCCTTTTGTTTCCATCTCTTCACTACCATCAAGAGAGCTGCTACAAATATTTTAGTATATCTGAAACTTTTGTTTCTGTTTTTTATTTTCTTGGAGGCATGCCCATTAATGAGATGAGTGGATCTAAACATATATGTGGTATGATTACTTTCCTTTCATAATCCCAAATTAAAACCCAGAAGGGTTGGGCCCTTCTACTTCACCAGAAAGGTGCCTCACAAACTCTCCAATATTCACTATTCTAATATTTTATTATCTCTGCCAATCTGTATGATGTGAGATAAACTCTGAGAGATGATTTCATTTTCATTTTTCTCAAATTTGGAGCATATGTATATGCTGTCATTTACAATTTACAATTTTCCTTTTGAGAACTATTTATTTGCAGAAATAGAAGAATGTACCTTCCTCTCTTCTGTGGAGAGGTGACAAACTATGGGGAAAGAACACAGTAGATATTATTGAACTTGATTACTGTTTTGGTTAGTTTTGTTTAAATACTTTTTTCTCTTTCTTATCAACTGAATTCTTATTCTACAGAGAGCTGTCTCTGGGACGGGAGAAGAATACATTGTGAAATTAAGGTGATTAAAAAACAAATGATGTAAAAAATTTTAAATATAACTATTTGTTCCAATGCTTTTGACATTTATAGTAACAAAAATTATAGCTAATATTTATGCAGTACTTTTAATGTTTACAAATCACTTTACATACATTATCTTATTTGATTCTTACAACAACCATGAAGGAGTATGCTGTTATTTTTTTCATTTTTCGGATTAGGAAACTGAGACAAGATAACTTAAATGACTTACCTATGGTTGTAATACTTGTTGGAAGTAAGATTTAAACTCAGGTCTTTCTATTTCCAAGCCCAGATCTCTTCTCCACCATGTTGAGCTATCACTAGCCATTAAAGAATAGTTTTTAGTATTGCATGTTTGTGTCAATTCCCTATATATTGTGACTATTCAGCCATATTCCACATTCTATGGTTCCCCCTATCTCTAATATTCTGTGTTTTATGTTTTATGGCTTTTTCTTGGTATGATATTTTATGTTTTAAGATCCTTCCTTTTCTGGCATCTAATGTACCCTGTTTTAAAATCTCTTCCAACTCTGCCAATTGTGTTCTAACCCCTAACCCTTCTAGTCCTGACATTCAATGTTCTTTGTGGTATGAGAGCAAATCAAATCTGGCTAACTTGTTTAGGAGTTACTGCCCACTTCTAATTCTATAGTGCTTTAATATTTAAAGTATTTGCCTCTACTACATCATGAACTAGGCATTATAGATTTTCTTCTTCTTCTTTGCATTTAAACAAACTGAGGCTCAGGAAATTGAAGAGCCTTACCCAAGATTATATGACTAGATAAAGTATAACAGTTTTGGAATTTGAACCCCAGTCTCTTATAACTTCAAGTATCCTATTTTTTCCACTATGCAATGCTGTCCCTGAATGTCTCAGTAGTCATCATGGCCATTAGAATGAATACAATTTACTGAGCAATCTCAGATAATTATTCTCCCAGATGTTGTGCCATAAACATACCAGTGAACCCATATTTACATGACAGGAAGTAGCCTTGGATAAGTTCTACAGGCCAAGCAATTTAAGTTACTTTTAATAACATTTCTGAATAAGAAGGATTTTTTTTCTTTTTGGCTGAAGGGCAAGATTAAATTGCTTTTGTTTCCAGAGCCTGTGAATCTTATTGTTTCTTCTAAATTCTACAGTATTTTCCCTTTAATATCTTTTGGTCAACTAAAATACTCAGAGCACCCTCTCCTGGCATTGCAAAGGACCCTTTTCTGAGGAACAGTTGGAGTTAGTACCGATGAGTATGCCTGGGAGGGTGTTTCAGGTATATTTGTAAAACTGATAAGTGCCTTCTGGTAGGCTTGTGCTAGTACTCTCTTCAATGTGAGGCACTCAAGTGTAGTTCAAAGGCTTTACCTTATTCCCACCAAGTTGAAAACAATGGTGTATAGGAAATAAATAAATGTAGGAGTTAGAAAATCAGGTAGAAAAAGGTCCTGTGCCCAAATGCTGCCTCTTATGCTCATTAACTATGTGACTTTGGGCACAAAAGATTTAACATCCTTGAGTCTCAGTTTTCTCATCTGCAAAATGAAAGGATTCAACTAGAAGGTCTCTAAGGTTCTTCCCAACTCTAAATTTATCTATCACTACCTGTCATGTCTCTGAACCTCAATCTTCTCATTCATCTTATAGGGATAATACATGCTTGGCTTCTCTCACAATATTATTGGCTGAACATCAAATAAAATTGTAGGATTTAAAACTGGAATAGAGCTTAAAGTTCATCTGGCTCAAACCTCTCATTTTACATATGAGGATACATAGACTGAAAGGGAGGAAATGGCTTGACTACAGATTCACCCAAGTATTAGGTAGTAGAGCCAAGATACAAACTTGTCCTCTGATCCCCAAATTCATGACCCTTTCCAATGACCGCACTACCTCTCCCTGATACTAGTGAAAAATCTATTAGAATAAAGTGCTAAACGATTGGCAGCCACTGTTAAAAGTACTGTTATTACTCACCTGAAGCTCTGGTTCTTACCCTTATTCTGTAAAGACCTCATCTGGAGTTTTTCCTGCACAAATGTCTTGTCCTGACCTTTACTTTTATTCTTTTTTGGTTGGCCTTGGTAGGGCTGTGGCACCTAATTTAAGGTCTCTCAAATCTATTGGGGGAATTTTTCCCCGGGTTTCATGTGCAGACAAATTCTACTCTCTTATCTCTTCTCCTCTCCTTAATTACCACAGTTAAAACCTATTGTTTAAAGGCCTATCCTAGAACTCTTCACCAGTATTGACCACACATACACAACAATTTTCATCAGTTGATCTAGGATTTCCGCCTTCTCTATCCTCCCACACAAAATCACAGAGAGACCCTCACAGAAATACACACACTACCCCTAAGTTTTGTGACAAACTGAAAAATGGTCAAAAATTAGGGGGCAAAATGAAGTTTGGGAAGCAGTGACCCTATCTTGCCTTTAATTATCTGCCTGTATCATTACAAGTGGCGTAAGAGTCTTGGTCAAAGGATACCTGCCAGAATAAAGCAAAATCCTCACACTAGTTCTATTCCTGATAAAATTAATATTCAGTTGCTTCTTCTAATCCATCTCCTGATTCATCTTCACACGTCCCTGAGATAATAGCAATTAAACATCTGGGTAAGGGAGAGAGTTTGCTATACTCCCCAAACACTAATAGAAAAGCAAAGTTTCCCAAAGTGAAATCATTCTTTGCTTGGGGGAAGGAGAACGAATTAGCATGAATTCCAGATTTGAGGAAAGTAAGTAGGAGTTAATTTCAGATAATGTGGCACTATACAGCTCCTTGTAAAAATTAATCTCCACTAGGGCAAATTGGCAGCCTTGAAAACTCACTGAACTCTTGCAGAGTTGCCAGGAACCTGCCTAAGGAAAAAAAAAACTCTTCATTGTTCATCTTTAGTGTTGAATATCAAGAGCTGTCCTTGCAAAAAAGAGACCAGTGACTTTGAACAAAGAACTTCCCTCTATTAGAACTCAAGTTCATCCTCCATAAAATGAAAGAATAAATGGGCTAGGTGCCCTCTTAAGACTTAGATATTCAAAGTCCTTCCAAAAATAACATTCTAGGCCTGGAGAGACTTACACGAACTGATGCTGAGTGAAATGAGCAGGACCAGGAGATCATTATATACTTCAACAACAATACTAGATGATGACCAGTTCTGATGGATCAGGCCATCCTCAGCAACGAGATCAACCAAATCATTTCTAATGGAGCAGTAATGAACTGAACTAGCTATGCCCAGAAAAAGAACTCTGGGAGATGACTAAAAACCATTACATTGAATTCCCAATCCCTATATTTATGCACACATGCATTTTTGATTTCCTTCACAAGCTAATTGTACAATAATTCAGAGTCTGATTCTTTTTGTACAGCAAAATAATGTTTTGGTCATGTATACTTATTGTGTATCTAAGTTATATTTTAATATATTTAACATCTACTGGTCATCCTGCCCATCTAGGGGAGGGGGTGGGGGGGGAAAGAGGTGAAAAATTGGAACAAGAGGTTTGGCAATTGTTAATCCTGTAAAGTTACCCATGTATATATCCTGTAAATAAAAGGCTATTAAATAAAAAAAAAATAACATTCTATATTGTCAGCATGGATTCTGTGAATGGTTATGAATGGGTTTAAAAAGTTGTAAATGGTCCAGTCCCACTCACTCCATCCAGAAGCCTGGGTAACTTAACAAAGTCAAAGGTGAAATCTTTGAGACTTTAAATATCCTTGATAGGAATATTCCTGTTGACAGCAAGTTTGGAACATTAGTCAATCATATTTTAAGCAACAATGGTTGAGTTTGGATCCAGAAAGTCTTGAGTTGTCTTATCTCAGATACTTATTAGGTGTGTGACACTGAACACATCACTTATCTTCTAAGTCTCAACTTCCTCATCTATAAAATGTGGGTAATCCTAACACATATCTTAGAGAATTGTGACTTTTTAAGCTTTAAAGGAGTTGTTACTATTGTTACTATTATTCCTCCCACCCAAAACACACTCTTCTTCCAAATTTATTCATTTCTATTTGATAACACCATTATCCTTCCAGTCACCTAGAAATGACTTTGGACTCATTCATGGCTCCCAGTTTTACAAGTCTGAGTTCTCCTTAACTTTTTCCTCTCCTTGAACCCAAATAAAATCAGTTGCTAATCAATTTTATACAACATCTTTTCTCAAACCATTCTTTATCATAATTCAAGCCTTTATAATCTCTTCATTATCTCTTGCTAGATTATTGTAATAGATTCCTAAATTGGTCTTAGAGAGAGCATCTTTTTTAGTTAAATGATAAAGTCAAATGCAGATTGTAAGAGACTGAAAAATGAATGAGAAGAAAGGAAGTGAAGACAAAAAGAACAAACAGCTTTTTCTAGGAATTTGTCTATGAAATGATTGAGAGATATAGGATGATAGAGTCAAGTGAGGTGTGTTTTTTTAAGAATGGGGTAGGCTTTGGAATGTTTGTAGACAGTAAAAAAGGAAGCAGTTGATAGGAAAAGAGTAAAGATGATTGAAAAGGATAGCATGATTATAGTGAATGAGATCAAAAGTACTAATAGATAAATTGGCCTTTACCAGACTAAGAGTCATCTTTTTTATCACAGGAGATTGAGGAGAGAGTGGGAGAAAATGTCAAGTGTATTCAGCATTTATTAAGCATATGAAAAGCAGAAATGGAGGACATTATAAACATAGACATAAGCAAAAACATGGAAACACAAGACCTTGAGACATGTTTTGAGGAAAGTAAGTAACGTAGCTTATTTCAAAAAATAAAATCCAGGGAGAGAAAAATAGAAGGTACATCTGAAAAGGTATCTAAATTGTAGGAGATCTCAAATACAAAACTAATGAATTTGGACTTTGTGTTTTAGTCTGGAGAGAAGCACTGAAGTACTGGAGCAGAAAAGTGATTGTGTTCAGAGCATTTTATTCCAAAGAGTATTAAGGGTAATTATATAAAGAATGAATTGGGTAGGTGATTAAACTAGGGATAGAAATACAATTAGAAAATTGTACCTATAGAAAAGAAAGGTAACAAAAGTCCAAACTAGTGTGGTATATTTTCTACTCAACCAATGATGCTTCTTTTTAAATGGGTGTCTTATATAAATAAATTTGCATATAATAATATTTGCAAAGCTCATGGGAAAAGCTTCAACATTTAGCAAGGTCAATACATTTCTAGATAGGTGAGGACATTGAGTCCCAGAAAAGTAAAGTACCTTTTAGCTAATAAGTGGAAGATCTAGGATTGAACCCAGGCTCTTTCACTTCAAACTCAGCCTTCTTAACACTGTATCATGCTGTCTGGCAGTATCATGCAGTTAGACTGGTAAAGAATATATAAATGTAAGAGGTATTTTAGAGACAGGAACAATGGAACTTGACAAATGACTGAATGTTGATGGAGTAAAGAAGGAGAAATGAGGAGGAGGATACAGTCCAAGATGACTCAGAGGTTAGGCACAGAGTGGCTGGGAAGATGATGGTATGCCTAACAGAGATTGGGAAATGAGGGGGAGGCAAACATGTGGAGAGAATGACAACACTTCTGATGTGCTTTAAGACTTAAAAACTACTTTTCCCCCACAACAACCCTATAAGAGAAGAAATATAAAGATCACTATTTCCATTTTACTGATAAAGAAATTGAGAATGAAAAAGATTAAATTACTTGTCCAGCTAGAGTTGAGGCTAAGATTCAGACCCAGGTCTATCCTGACTCTAATGTCATCATTTTCCCCCCAGACCCACCCATTACTTTGTGATATGATAATAGCCCTCGGCTTACATCACAGATATTTCCATTGCTTCTCTCAATGATGATTCCTTACAGTAGCTGAGTAAAACTCCTTTTCTGAGCATTTTCCTCCAAGATTATTGTGCTTAAAATGTGATTTTTGTAGGAGTTCTGTCCCTAGCAACTTCTTCAGGACAATCCAATACCATTACAAGCAGCAATACTGCATTGAAAAAACAAGCATCAGCTGGCTTCTATTATTGAACATAATGATTGCCAATAAGCCCAGGAAGTTTCTGAAATTCATTCCTTCTGTATGTACTTTCCAAAGGGGGGAAAAAAAACTTTCACATAGAATATTTGACCATAGTTTTTTTTAAAAAAAAAAAAAAACCAAAAGAAAGCATTGGGAGAAAGAAATAACAACTTTAGATGATGTCACTGTGAAAATTAAATGTCTCATTTTTTTCTCTCTTTTCTAGGCCCTCACTTTCTGCTTTTAATATATACTGTGGCTCGATATTCCTCATTCCTTTCATTTCAGCACCAGGGACAGAGGAAATCTTATTCTGCAAGAATCTTTAGATCAGGGCTTCTTAAACTTTTACCACCTTTTTGCCTGAGAAATTTTTACATGATTCCAGACATATAAGTATATAAAATAAGTATACAAATAAAACATTTACTGATAATAAATCAAAGAAATTTATTTTAAAACAATTCTTTGGTATACATATAATTTTACCTTTCATTAAAGATGAAAGTAAATTTGCAAACTAATGAGATGGATGTGCTTGTTTACTTTTACATAAAGAATTAATTCTAAATATCTTTTACTGTTGCCAAATTTTTCGAGACGTCCTCCTATGCATGGTCTTGACCCAGTTTAAAAAGCTTTGGATTAAATAACAATTTAAGGAGGCAACAGGAGTCAGACAGAAGGAACAGAATTTATATCAGTCCAGCAAGAGGGAAATAGAGTCTGGCCATATCACTAGACCCCAAAAGAAAGAGAAAGCTTAATTGACTCTAATCACTTTAAGGCACTTAATTGTTTCTAGTTACTTGCTCATTGACAAACACATATTCATCAACAAGCATTTATCAAGTCCCTACTATGTGCCAGATACTGTTCTAAGCTCAGTATTTTATTTTTAAGGCAAAAAAAAAAAAAAAAAAAAAAAACCATCCCTGCCCTCAAGGAGCTTAAATTCTTACTGGGGGAGATAACATGATCTAAAGATGCTGTAAGCACTGATAGATTCAAGGTGACTCTTACCAATCAGAAATTATCCTTGGAGCCAAGAGTGCTGAGGTCAATTCCTGCCTTTGCTACATGGTGGCTGTGTGAATAGTGGAAAGAGTGTTACAAATCAATTAACTTCTCAGAGAACCAAGTAACTCCTTAAGACTCAAGTAGAGGTAGCATGGTCCTATGGAAAGATTACTGTTATTGTAGTACTGAATTTAGTATCACCAGACTTAAGTTCAAATCCCAGCATGGCTACCTGTGTGCAGGGTCATAGAGGGAGTATGGTCAAGTCACTTCCCTTCTATAAACTTCATTTTCTTCATGTATAAAATGAATGGGTTGAACTATTAGATAGCCTTTGAACTCCCTTCAAGCTCTAGAAGTATTACTTAATGATCTTATAAGTTATAGATAATTAGCTGGTAAGCATTGATAAAGGGAGTTTTGATGCTAGGAATTCATCACATGGATGAATTACAGATCTGGACCAAAAAAAATAAAATTAGTCATTTACTGCATACCATCTATGTTAAAAGTGTGGGGGAGAAAGCAGAGTATAAAGGAGATATTATATATTTAATAATTTCTACTTCTTTTCTATAAACACTCATTTGTTAGTTCAGGGAACATTTGCTAAGTATCTACTATTTAAAACTGTACTGTTCTAACATTGGAAAAGATTTTAAAAAGAAAAATACACCATCTCTGACAATAAGTTTATATTCTACTGAGGATAAGAGTGGGAATAAGACACAGATACATTTCATAAAATAGGCAGAGGGAGTGGGCCTGTGAATTCAGTGAAATTTCTTATACTAAAGAAAAAAAATTCCTTTTACTAATAATGAAAGTTGGTACTTTTTCTGCAACTTATAGTCTCAGACAACTGCCAAGCAGAGTGCTTCTCAAAGTATGGCTCAGAGACTCTGAGACTTTTTCAAAGGATTTTTGAGGTCAAAAAAATTTTTCATAATACTATTACAATATTTTAATTTCTTATATGGTTAATATTGGTAGATATAGCTCATATAAACTAAAGTTCTCAATAATTTTTAAAGGTGCAAAGGGATGCTCAGACCTTGAAAATTGCTAGTCTAGAGCATTAAAAAGTTAAATTACTTTCCTGGAGTCACACAGTCAGTATGTGTCAAGAAGCAAGATCTTGATTCTGAGGCCAGCTCTCTTTCCATTATGCCACCTACTTTAAAAATTAACACATATATAATGTTCATAAGAAAAATATAAAAGGTGAGGAGATCTAGTAAGGAAAAATTGCTTCTATTTCCTTCAAGGACTTTAGTCTGTAGGAGACAGAGTATTTCTGGAGTTAGGAAGACTTAAGTTGGAATCCCACCTCAAGGGCTGTATCTGAGCTTCTTTCTGTTTCCTCATTTATAAAATAACAGCATATACCTCATAGCTCATCATGAGCAATGAATGAAATATCTGAAAAGTACTTTACAATCCCCCCAAAAAAACCCAGAAATGCTAGTTTATTATTATGCAACAAACGTGAATTCCTAAACCTTCCATTCCCCATCTCAGAGAAATGAGGATAGTTCCTGGGATATAAATCACAATAAATTTACTATTTCAACATTTTTCAAAGGCAAGGTAACTCAATCTTGAAAAGAGATACCAAGAAATTGCCTATTGAGATGGAGGAAGAAAATATTCAAGTAGAAAATTTAACTGTATCACTAATGACATATATATGTATATATATGTATAAATAATAAACTATTAGAACTGGAAGGAATCTTAAGTGACCATATAGTTTCCACTATATTATTTTATAGCTACGGGAAATGAAGTTTGCAGGAGTAAAGTGACTTGCCTAAAGTTTTACAGGTCGGTAAGATTCTTTTTTCTCCTTGATCATCTCTAAGGTCCCTTTTAGATTTAACATTCTGTGTTATAAAATACCTTCAGCTCTACCATCCTGTTTTAAAGTTGTGTTTTGAAGACTCTTTTTGTTCTAAAATTTTGTTCTGAGGTCCCTTCAGGCTCTGTGGTCCCTGATAATAATATATTTTCTTGTAGTAATGAGATGAAGCCGAGAAAGGGTAGGGGTGGGAGCAAGGATGAACAGCAAAATAATGAGGTTTTCTTATTCTCTTTTGGGAGCAAAATAAGAAAGATATTAATGCTAAAGTGGTGTGGATGATATTTTTTCAATCCCTTGAAAGAATCAGAAGACTTCAGTGCAGAGTGAAAATTCTTCTCCAATTTAAATGGTAACAAATGAACCTCAATCCCTTGTGAAAAGTAAGTAAAGAGGCTGCCCCAGGACAAGTGTAGATTGGGGCACAAAGTTCAGTGACTGATGATCCAAGAATGTCCAGAATGAATAACTTCAGACAAAGCCTTAAGCAAAGACACCACTTAAATGGCTGCTGTAGCAGAAAATCAGTCCATTGGGTTGATGTCCTGGATAAGCAGTTAGTAGGAAGCCTCCAGCAAGGACTTCTGAGAAGAGTAATCAGAATAAGAATGGATATAGTTTAGCTTCCCAAACTCTTTAGAAGGAATGTTGAAGCAGCTGTTCTGACAACTTGATATGCATTTATTTGGGAGAGGGGAGAGTTATCCCTTTATAAGGGGCAGACCCAGAGAAAGAGAAGCTGAATCCTCAGCAGTGAGATGTGTGGGTCAGAAAAAGTTCTACACCAAAAAACTTACAGATCCAGGTTTTATTCAAAAGAAGCTACAAAGGTATTAAGTACTCCCTTATTATATTCCCATGGCTGCCACTCTGAACATGCTCTTGTCCTTAAAGTTCATTGGAAACAATTAACAGTATTTCAGGTTTAAGGATTATAAAGTCCTCTCTTATCTTAGCAGGATAGAGAGGATATGACTAGAATATCACTAACCCCATTTTGCAGAGGAGAAAACTAAGGCTCAGAGAAAAGTGACTTATCTACTTTTACAGGGCTAATGACAGTGTTAAGACTTGAACTTGTATATTTTGACTTTGTGCTCTTTCTACTATACTACATCAGGAATTAGAAAGGCTAGCTAGATGCATAAAATCCTGGAATAGGAAAAGAAATCAAAGGTTACCCACTCCAACCTGATTAACTTCAGGCTATTTATGGACTGATCAGTCATCAATTTAGGCATATACATAGATTTAGTATCCACCTTTTCCTTCTTTCTGGCTAGTTCATGACTCACTTGCCCTTCCGGATAATAGGCAAGAGTTGTCATATACTAATGAATCTCAAATAAAAAGGAACATCTAGTCCAGTGTTCTACCCCACACAGGAATCCCCTCTCTAGTATCACCAAAAGTGGTCATTTAAGTTTTGAGCAACTCTAATATTGAAGGATTTATAAAATATAAGGCATTATTTTTCTGCATAGAGACCTTAGAACTGGAAGAGATTCTGGAACAGGGGTCCTTAACCTGGAGTCCATGGACATCCTAACAGTTCATGAACTAGGATGGAAACTCTTTTTATAACTACATTACATGTAATTGTTTTCTTTTATAATTGTATATTATATTTTATGTATTTAAAAACATTATTTTGGAAAGAGATCCAAAACCTGACAAAAAGGTCCATGGCATTAAAAAATGTCAAAAATCCTCCCCCCATTTTAAATATGAAGAAATTAAAACAGAGAGATTTAACAAACTATGAAATGTCATACAATTAGCAAATGATAGAGCCAAAGTCTCTAACTCCCGGGTTTCATGCTGCCTCCCATTGTCAATCATCTTTCAACTCCCATCTCTTCCATTAACTCACTTTGTTATCTGGCCAGGTCACTTCATCTCATCTCTAAAATGTAAGAGTGGGACCAGATGACCTATTTTCTTAAGATCCTATCCTTTCTATGATTTTACATTTTATTGGAAGGTTCTTTCCAATTCAGAATTTCATGTTTTAGTCCTGGCTGCAAGTAAGAAGAAAAGTCATAATCTTCTTTTTATTATGACATTCATGGAAAAAAAAATAAGTTAGGCTGTTGAGTTGTCCTTGGGGACCCAAGTAACAGGAACATAGCTTACTTCTTAATGTTCTGAGAGACTGAGTTAGCAAGATGTTTTGAGAAAATGTGGAAGGAAGTTTTGGGCTGAATCTAAAAGATGAATTTCTTAATGTTTGAAGCTGGCCAACAAGTGAATGAGTTGCATTTTGGGAAATGAAGTTCCTATCATTGAAATTCTTCAAAGAAAGTCTGAATGACCTTGTGTTAAGGATGTGAAAAAGGAGACTAATTCTGCTTTGGTTTCTAATCAGTATTCTTACTTTCCAAGAGAACTTCAGAAAGTACAAAGATACCTCCATGTCTTCACTCCTCCAGAAGAAAACCAACATTATTCAAATGCCATATACTCAAATTCACCAATTATGATGGTTCCTGGGAACTTTGACTACCCTCCTCCATACTTTGGCAAAAAAAATTGAAGAGTGTTATTTAGAAACCATGCAGTTGAATATTAATGAAGAAAATATATGATTCTTCAAAGAAACCAGAACTAAAATGTGGAAATGTGGCCCTTTAAAATTGCAAAATATTAGCATTATTAACTCACAAAATACACAATAATTCAAAGTGTCTTCATTCACCCATGCCTAGAATATGTTCATTTCAGGAAATAACCTAGCATGGAGAGGTCTCAGAATCTAAGAAGCATGGAATATTGGGACCAGGTTCTTAGAAAATCAAATGGAGAATGTTAAACTAGGCGGAAATACAGAACACCGAATAGCTTGGAACACAAAAAATTAGAATTAGCAGGACTTCTGGATGTAGAAAGTCAGAATGGGAAGGAATCTTAGGAAAAAGAACACAAAATACTGAAGTCAGACTACAACCTCTTTAGTTTACAAATTAAGTAATTGAGCCACATAGGAGAAAATGATACTCAGGTCACATCTGCAGAAATGAGATTGGAACCCAGGGACTTCACTGGGTTTTACAAAAAGATGTCTACAAAGTTGGCATAGAAGAAACAGTGGTTATGTCAAAAGATCTATGGTACTCTGCTAAAGAACAAAGTTTAAGAGAAAATGGGCTCAGACTTAGAAAGACTTCAGATGGTGTGATCAAGTCCATCTCCCAATCCAAAAAAACTGCCTATCACAACTAGGGAAGTATGCAGGCCAAGTTCACATTCAGTGAACAATTGATAAATGTTCTCAATGTGTGAAGGTTAAATAAAGTACAAAATGAAATCCAAAATAAACACAAAGTGATTTTGAGAATGGAGGCATAACAACTAGGGGAATCAGGAAAGATCTCCTGAAGGAAATGGTGCTTGTACTGAATTTAAAAGGGAGTAGGAGTTCCAAGAGATAGAAATGAAAAAGGAAAAAAGTCCTAATATATGAGACAGACTGGACTAAGGCCCAGAGAGAAGTGGTAGAATGTCATCATGTATAGGGAATAGCACATAAGCTAATTGTGCTAGATCATATACATGATGGGGAGTAATATAGAACCAGTCTGCCAGTGTATAATACTAAACAATGAAGAGCTAAAATGCCAAGTTGAAAAGTTAATATTTCCCCAAAATCAATAAGCAGGTATTGCTGCTTCTTGAGCAGGAAACATTGTCGATGAGCTTCTGAAAAATGACAGTGGTAGCCATATTGGAAGACGTTATTAGAGAGAGGAGGGACTTGAGGCAGGGAGAGAAATTTAAAAGTTATTATAATAGTCTATTAAAGAGATAATGAGGGCTTAGACTTGGTTGTGTCCTGCATGAGTAGAGAGAAGGGGACAGTTAAGGTAGCATCAAGACTTGGGAAATGATGAGGTATGAGAGAGAGACATTAAGAATGACTTCAAGATCTAATTCAGTTCCAATTGGATCAATGATGGACAGAATCAGCTACACCCAAAGAAGGAACACTGGGAAATGAATGTAAACTGTTTGCATTTTTGTTTTTCTTTCCAGGTTATTTTTACCTTCTGAATCCAATTCTCCCTGTACAACAAGAGAACTGTTCGGTTCTGCACAGATATATTGTATCTAAGATATAATATATTTAATATGTATGAGACTGCTTGCCATCTAGAGGAGGGGATGGAGGGAGGGAAGGGAAAAATTGGAACAGAAGTGAGTGCAAGGGATAATGTTGTAAAAAAAAAAAAAATTACCCAGGCATATGTTCTGTCAATAAAAAGTTATAATTATTTAAAAAAAAAAAAAAGAATGACTTCAAGATTCTGAATCCAAGTGACTAGAGTAATAATGGTGATGACTTTAACAGAAATAATAAAGTTTAGAAAGAAAGATAAAAAGTCCAGTTTGGGACATGTTGAGTTTGAGATGCTTGTGAGATGGATATCTGAGTGGATTTTATTCAGCAGGCTCAATTTCAGACCACAGGACTGGAACTAAGGAGACAGGAGAGCTGGCTAGGAAAATTTAGGACTCATCTGCATGCAGATGATAATTGAATCCATGGGAGCTGATCCCACTGTGTTAGTTGTTTTATAGAGAAAGGAGAGTGTCTAGAGTCCTGTGGTATATGCCTGCATGATTGGGGCAGAAGGGGCAGAAAGAGAGAGAACATGGATAATGATTTCACAAAGTAGGTTGATCAGCTAGCAAAAGAACTATGACAAAGGAAAAGAGTATCAAGACCTTAAAATTTGACTCAATTTCCCTGTATATAGCAGCCCATCTCCTTTACTGTCTGTTCTAAAATTTCTGAGACTCAGGAGACCTCAGTTTTAGAATCTGTTCAACTATGAACACTACTTCATGATCTTCAATAAGTTTCTCAATCTTTAAACTGATGGAATTGAATAAAATCCCTTTCAGCTGTAAAATCCTATGTTATAAAGTCCTTTTCAGCTCTGACAGCCTATGCTTCTATTCTACATGTGAAATGATTCCCCTGTTACAAACCCAAGAGTATAGGTAGAGATTATGCTATACATTGAGCATTGTCTCTGACACTTCTGGGGAAAAGCAAGAAAAATAACTAGCACAGTGGAGATGCTTAATAATTTCTACAATAGAGAATGGCAGGGCTAGAGGAGACTTAGAATAGAGATTGTCAGTTTTTGAGAGGACCTTAGAACACAGAAGATCAAAGCTAGAAGGGACTTTAAAATAGAGAATGTTTGAATGGTGAGGGATTCTAGAATAGAACATGTTAGAGCTGGAAGGGACTTTAGGAAATATAAAGTTAAACCTGAAAAGGGATGATAATTAAAATAGATTGCTGGTGCCAGAAAGAACCCCAAAGATTGTCTAGTTCAAACCATTTCATTTTGCAAATTAATAAAGAAGGTAAAACAAAGCCAGAGAGAGGAATTGCCAGTCCATCTCTCCTAATCTCCACTTGGGATTTTTGACTTTCCCTTATCCTCATGGGAGGAAGAAATAATTTTATTTAATTGTCTCTGAGATTTAGGCTAGGACTTTGAAGACAAAATAGCCTATAATTGTGGACATAAAACTATTTGGGTACCAATTAACATAGAAAATATAACAGAATGGTTAAGCTGGCTGGAAGCTAGAGGCAGTATGGAGTGGAAGAAAGATGAGATTGGAACAAGAATACCTGAATTTGAACACTAATTCTCCCCCTCAATTGTTGTGGAAATTTGGGAAAATCAGATAATCTTTTGAGGTTTCATTTTTCTTCATTTATAAAATGAGAGAATTGAAAAAGATGATAGTTTTAATATTCTACACAACTTATAGTGTTAGTACTACAAGTGTACCTTAGAACAGAGGATGAAAAGGGCCTTGGGAAATGAAAGGGGCCTTAGAATCATCTCGATTAAATCCTGTATTTTATAGATGAGTAAATTTAGGCCTAGAAAGGGGAAATAATTTGTCCAAGATCCCTTAGTTTGGTGACATTGCCAGGACCAGAATCCAGGGCTCCCAGAGGAATGTTCTTTCCCCCATACTTAAATGTAAATAAAATAGGAAGACTCAACCCAGCATTTGAGAAGAACCAAGAATTCAGGTGATTACCTAAAGTTCCATCAACCTACTTGGGGAAAGTGAATCTCAAAGAGAGAAGGAAACTATGAGCTGCAAGTGGGCTTCATTAAAGAGCTCAACCTTAACCCTTAGTCTAACCTATAATAGGGTAATTTCAAGTTGTGGTTTTCAGAATCATTTATGTAATGGCCCAAGAACACTGGGAGAGTGACAAAACAGCCCCAGGACACTCACAGAAAATTTTTTTCACTTTGCAGGGTCAGGTCCAACCTGCTGGCCATGTTTCAAGTCCTTTCATACAGGGAAAATTTTCCCTTGAAAAGAGATGTTATAGAACAAAGGTATCAGATACCACAGGCAATCCATAAATCTATCAAGTGTGGCCCAAATCAGATTAAAATATCATTGGGAAATATTTAACAAAATAAATAAAAATACAATAAAACATAGATAATATTGCATTTTTTTTTCAATTAAATCAATATGTGACCTATAGGGATCCTTTTATATATGATTTAGTGGCCCCTGTTTCTATTTGAATTTTACACCACTGATTTGGAACAGTCCCTTCATTTCAAGTGGTTCAGCTTTCTGAACTCAGCCAGGTGAGGGAGGGGAAGGGAAAATGAAAGGAGGGAGGGGAAAGGAATGAAATGAGGTCAAAGGTGGAGATTTCTGTGAGATTACTTAATATCAAAAGATTTAGAATAGAGCAAGAATGGATTTTGTAATATCACTTAACTCCATTTTACAGGTGAGGGAATAAACTCAAAGAAGGGAAATAGTTTGCCCAAGGTCACATAACAGGTTTTTGGCAGAGACAGAATTAAGATCCATAGCTTCTGATTTTTTATCTCTTCCTTCCATGACTTTCTCTATGACATGACTGTTGCTGCAACCTGATGTCCCCCTTCACTTATTCCATTTTTAAGACCCTCTGGCTATGTTTTGTAGGACTGGATCTCCTGGGAAGGCAGCCCAGAGTCACTTGGCCTGGGTGGAGCTGAAGAGGCTCTTAGAAAGATGCTGAAATAACTTCTCCCTGGGGAGAAAGTAACTCCCACGGGAATGGTATCTCACAAATGGCTCCTGGAGTGAATGTCTTTCAAAAAGGGTTACAGTTAAAATTGACCTTAATCATGAATCATACTGTCAGTTCCCAGGAAGTCTTTGCAAATGCTGCTATATATGCGTGTATTTATATAATATGCACATTTAGAGTGAGGCTACATATAAGTGGTGAAAAGCACCTGGAGTGGGAGGTCCAGAGACCCAAGACTTTTTCCTGGAGTTGCCACTCTCTTTTCACCCCTTCCCCATATCCAATCTGTTGCCATGGACTGTCAATTCTACCTTTCTAACATCTCTCCTATCCATGCCCTTTTCTCTTGTCATCACCACCCATTTGCTGCAAATTCGTGTCACCTAATGTCTGATGGAACAAAATACAACATCACATGCTAATGCAATGGCATGCTAATGGGTCTTCCTACCCCAGGTCTCTCTTCATTCTAGTCCATCTTCCAGTCAGTTGCCAATTGATTTTTCTAAAGCTTTTTAGAAGCACAGATCTTACCTTGTTATCCTTCAATTCAATAAACTTCAGTGGCTCCCTATTGCTTCTAAGAGTAAAAATAAAGTTTTCTATTTGGTCCTCAAAACTCTTTGTAAGTTGGACACTATCCCAACCTTTCTAGTCATCTTACACCTTACCCTCCTACACACACATTCTCTTTCCTTCCCTCCCTCCCTCCCTTTCTCTCTTCTCTCTCTCTCCTCTCTTTTTTCCTCTCTCTCTCTCTCTCTCTCTCTCTCTTCCTCTCTTTCTTTCTCTCTCTCCCTCTCCCTCCCTCTCTCTTCCTTCTCTTTCTCTCTGTCTCTCTGCTTTGTGTGTCTCTCTGTCTCTGTCTCTCTGTCTCTCTTTTTTTCTCTCTCTCTCTCTCCTTCCCTCCCTCTCTCTTCCCTCTCTGTCTCTCTCTGCTTTATGTGTGTCTCTCTGTCTCTGTCTCTGTGTCTCTCTGCTGTGTCTCTGTCTCTGTCTCTGTCTCTGTCTCTCTCTCTCTTTGTCTCTCTCTCTCCCTCCCTCCTCTTTCTCCCCCAATCTGGTGATACCAGCCTCCTTGCTTTTTTTTCTAAATAAGATATTTCATCTCTAGACTCCAGACATTTTCACTTGCTGTCTCCCATGCCTTTTCATTTCTTCTGGCTTCCCTGGCATCTTTCAAATGCCATACAAAATACCACCTTCTACTGGAAAATATTCTCATTCCTCATAATCGTAGTGCTTGCTCTCTGCTGATTATCTCCAACTTGCTCTTTATATGGTTTGTTTGTATATATTTGCTTTTATGTTGTCTTCCCCATTAGCTTGTGAACTCTTTGAAATCAGGAATTATCTTTTGCCTTTCTTTGTATCAGCTGTGCTTTAACACAGTATCTGGCACACAGTAGGAGCTTAATACTCAGCAACTGACTGGCTAATCCTGAACAAAGGACTTTCTTCACTATGGTCCTCAGTTCCTCTATCTATAAAATGTAAGTAATTTCAGTTACATTGATCACTGAGATCTCTTTCAACTTTAGAAAGCTATTAGGTCCCCCAAATAATGATGCTAATAGCCATTTATATGGCACTATGTGCCTGACACTGTGCTAAGCATTTTACAAATATTATTTCACTTTACTCTCACAACCTTGAGAGACAGGTGTTATAATTACCATAATTTCACAAATGAGGAAACTGAGGCAAACAGAAGTTAAGTGACTTGTTAAAGATTAGATAGTTAATATCTGAGAATGGTCAAAGGGAAGAGATTTGTCAGCAATTTTTGTTATAGCAAAAAATTAGAAATAAAGATAGCAATTTGGAAGAGCAAATCATGATATATGAATGCAATATAATATTATTGCACCATAAGAAAGGATGAAAAGGTCAGTGTAAGAAAAAACTGGAAAGATGTATCAATTGATGCAAAATGACGTGAACAGAACCAGAAGAACAATTTATGCAGTGACTACATCAAAGGAAAACTATGAAAGACTTGAAGAACTCTGATCAATGTAGTGACCAGCCACGATTCCAAAACACTGATGAGTCATGCTTCTTACGTCTTCCCAGAGAAATGACGGACTAGAGGTGCAGAATGAGACATACACTTTCAGAGAGGGCCAAGTGTGTGGGAGTTGACTATGGCTTAACTAGAGTTTTTTCACAAAGGAAAGCTTTTATTTTTTGTTTTTTTTTAGTAGAGGGAATTATAAAGAAAAGTGGAGGAGAGGAGAATTACTAGTAAGGAAAGGATATTAATGAAAGATTTTTAAAATACACAGAAAAAAGTCCAGAAGGAGGCACAGACAAAAAGAAAAATATTGGAACTGCTGTTGCATATATGTACCTAAATGTGTGTGTGTGTGTGTATGTGTGTGTGTATAAGAAAGCTGAACACAACAGTATTCCATAGTTCTACATACAATCCTCTTTTTTTATTCTTCTTTGTATTAAGAAATGCTCATTACTTATAAGAAATGTTTATTATTTGTCAAGTTCATAAAAAAAATTTAATTGAAAAAAGAAAACTTTGCAAATATAGCGATGCCAGGAGGTCAGGAGGTTCTATAAATGAGTAAGCACTTCCTCTCCGATAGCCCTGAATAGAGCCATCTAGGGCGAGGGATCAGGCCTTTGAACCATGGGACTCAAATGTAGAGGGGAACCCACCCAACCGTTACACGTTTCTTCTAGGGCCCGCTTCCTCCCCTTGGGCGCTGGCAGCAGCCTCCGGCCCCCGGCGCCCTTCATCGCCACTCTCTGCCTGAGCACCGGAGAAGCTCGGCACTGTGGGAGCCTCGCAGGGCGCAGCTTCGCTTCTTCACACCGCTCTATCAGTGCCGGCGAGCCCCCCCGCGCAGAAATTCCCGGTCATGCTCTGCGGGGCAGCAAGGCGGCGCCTTCGTGCGCAGAATGAACTCATCCCTGACTTTCACTCCGACCTCGGCAGCCCGCTGGCCTCGGTCTCCTCCGCCGCCCGGTGGCCCGGGCGAACCGTCCGGCTCTCTGTGCCGCGGCTGAAAGGCCGAACCCCGCAGCGCTGGCGGGGCGGCGCGCGCTGAAAGCCCCCCGGGAGGGGAAGACCCAGCGCCGCTTCTAGTTTGGGATAGCCCCATCACGGGGGACTCTCCTTTACACCGAGCTAAAAATCTGTCTCCTTACAAAGTCCCTCCGTTCTCCCCGTTCTGCCTTTCGGGTCCAAAAAGATTACATCTAATGCTTCCTGTCACAGCCTCTGAAGTACCCAAAGACACCAGTCATGCTCCCCTTAACTCCTTATTGCCCGCGGATAAAAGCCTCCGTTTCTTCAACCAGGCCCCTTAAGACATGAGCACAAGGCTTCTCATCCTCTTGGTTGTCCCCTCTCTAAGCCCTTCGCAGACTGTCAATAAGGATGAGATTACATTTACAAGGGCTTCAGCGGGTGGAGCTCCCTCCCAGGTGAGGAAACTACTTAACAAAGCAGGCGCCGTTTCTGGGACAGAGAGTCCCCTAGAGTCAGTGACTTGTCCCAAGTCGCACAGTCAGTATGTGGCTGGGGCAGCACTTGAACCCAGGTCGTCCTGTTTCCAGGATGACTCACTTCCCAGCTCTCCATGCTGCCTCTTCGTGTTTCTAGCACTCAGAGCAGAACACTATGGTCTAGATGTATTCTTAGCAAAGTACAGTATGGCATTCCACTGGACACTCAAATTCACTGTGCCATCTCCTCTGGATAGTCTCTGATTTATCAATGTCCTTCCTAAACTGTGGTTCCTAGAACTGAACACAAAATTCTGCTTAGTCAATAAATATTTATTAAGCACATATTATGTACAAGCTGGGAGAAATAGCTATTAATAACTAATGCTTTGGGGAAATTCAGAGTTTCTGTTTCTCTCTCTTTGTCTCTCTCTCTCTCTCTCTGTCTCTCTGTGTCTCTGCCTCTCTCTCTGTCTCTCTGTGTCTCTGTCTCTGTCTCTCCGCCTCTCTGTGTCTCTGCCTCTCTCTGTCTCTCTGGCTCTGTCTCTCTGTGTCTGTGTGTGTGTCTGTGTGTGTGTGTGTGTGTGTGTGTGTGTGTGTCTGTGTTTCTGTCTCTGTCTCTCTCTCTCTTTCTGTCTCTGTCTCTCTGTCTCTTTCTCTCTGTCTCTGTCTCTTTCTGTCTCTTTGTCTCTCTCTGTCTGTCTCTGTCTCTGCCTCTGTCTCTCTCTCTGCCTCTGTCTCTGTCTCTGTCTCTGTCTGTCTCTGTCTCTGTCTTTCTCTCTCTCTCTCTCTCTCTGTTTGTGTGTGTGTGTGTGTGTGTGTGTGTGTGTGTGTGTGTGTGTATGTCTCTGTGTTTCTGTCTCTTTCTCTCTCTTTGTTTTTGTTTTTGCTTTTGTTTCCAAGACTTTACTCTCTGAAGGCTGAGCTAAACTTCTCTTCTGTCCAACCAAATCTAACCTTACAACAACTCTAGTTTCAGTTGAATTCCATTCACTCAAGCTTGGGTGGAGACATTATTTCAGCTAGATAGCTCAAGGCTGGGGTTGGTCTGGTATAGGAATGGTCTCTATCCCAGAGTGACATTATTATCATTCTTAGGACATCATTGGAGTAAATCCACTTCTCTCGGTAAAGTTCGCTGATTAAACTGTTAAATCAGTTGGAGTAGGTTGCTGTTTGATGAACTATCTCCTGTCCAAAAGCATATAAACCTAAACAAATATCCATGTAGTCTCTGACAGAACCGAAGCATAAGGAGCTTTTGTCAATCATCTTTGTCCATCATTTGCTGTCCATGATTGATAAAATTGATTACAATTTACCTCAAAACTTTTTCTCTCAAAATTATTTCATTCACTACAAGGCATTATGTCAAGTGCAAGATATGTTCTAAATAAAAAAAAATAATAATACAGAAGAAACATCATGTCTTCATACTTAGAAGCAAATATTAGTGTTCTCTAAGTTCCTATTGGCTTTTTTGGCTGCCACATCATACTGCTGATTCTTACTCACCTTGAAGTTCACTAAACTACTTGATTTTTTTTTTTTTTTTCAGAAAAACTGCTAACCATATTCTCCCCAACTTGAATGGTGTAAGACTTTAGCTTTATGCCTAGTGTATTTCATCTTATTAGATTTAACCCAATGCTAACCTGTATGGTCTTCTGGATCCTGATCCTGTTACCCCATGTCTCCTTCCTGACTTTGAATCATCTGCAAATTTAATAAATGTGCCAACTCTATTTTTATCTAAGCCACTGATATGAATTTTAAATATTGTAGGATCTGGCAAATTTTCCAAGCTGGTAACAAGTTGTTAATGACTACTCATTGGGCTTGGCCACTCAACTACTTCCAAATCCACCCAACTACACATTTGTCTAGCTTACATAAACTTCCCAGCTTTACAAGAAGAGCAGGATATACTTTTGACAAAGGCTTTGCTAAAATCTAAGTGAATTACATCTACCTCATTCCTCTACTCTACCAACCTAGCAACTCTGTTGAAAAGAGAAATAAAGTAAGTCTGACATAACCTGTTAGTATAAAAAAAAAAAATACACATTTTAGATGTTTTGCATTGCTTCATATATTATATATATATATATAAAGATATATATATATGTATAACATATATAAAATAGGGCACATACTTCTTGACTTCTCAATAAGTGGAGGGGAATGAGGAAAGGAGAGAATTTGGCACTGACAATTATATATATATATATATATTTACATATATATTCATAAATGTTTCAGAATTTTGCCAAGAATGAAAGTTAGATACACTTATAATTAACAGATTCCTTCCTTTTTTCTTCCTTTTTTGAAAAATGAGATACTTATTTTGTCCCAATCCTGAATCAACTTTACCATTTTAATTACTAATGGTATCACAACAATTGCACCTAATTCTTTACATACATTGTTTACTATCTCCCTACTTTTCGTGAATATTAACTCCCTATTAGTCATTTTTGAATTGCCTTTTCCAGCCCAAAAACATAGTTTTCCTTGACTGAGAAAACAAGCAAAATATGAGTGGAGCAGCTCTATCATCAGATGACATCATTCCCCTTCTTCCAAACAGCAGTCTTGGTAAAATATGAGTCAGAGGGTAAAATGCTACCCATCTTGGAACCACAAATATCTGAATTCAAATCTGGTCTCCCAAATTTATTTACTGTATGACCCTGAGCAACTCTCTTGACTTCTATCTGCCTCAGTCTCCCATCTGTAAAATGAGAATGATAATAGCATTTACCTTCTAGAACTGGGATAAAATGAGATATTTGTAATATGCTATGAAAACCTTAAAGATATATATAAACGCTAATTATCATTATCATCATAATCATCATTTATTAGTATAAGCTTCTCCTCTTTTCCCCCCAATATAGCTTTTTTTTTTAATTGCATTTTTTATTCTTAACTTTCCCTGCCAACCTCAGCTCATTCCAAGCCTTAACACTCTGGACATTATTATAATACCAAACCCTACTTTTCTATTTTTCCTCTCTTATCTGACCTTGCATCCATCTCCTATCAATATCTTTTAAAAACTTAAGCTGTGTGGGGAGTTTCCTGCACATTCACATCAATTTCTTAATATAGCTCCTTTTCCTCATCTTTGAATAAAGATTTGAAATGATGATTTTTTTTATTGTTGAAAGTCTCTCATTCCTCCTTTGCTGACTTCCTCAAATATATCCAATCAATTGCCAAATTTGTTTTACCCCTACAATTTCTACTCTTTCTACCTACTCCCATGGATATCATCCTAGTGCAGACCACTCTCCTCTCCTACAGGATTGTTACAAGAGCCTACTAATTGGTTTCCTTGCCTCCAGTCTTTCTCCTTTACAATTTATCCTTTATACAGCTACCAAATTGATATTCCCAAAGCATAAGTTGGATTCTACAATTCCACTACTCAAAAAGCCCCAATGATTCCCTATTGTCCCCCAAATGAAATAAAAACTCCTCTGTTTGACATTTAATGTCCATCACAATTTGTCTCCAATCCCTCTTTCCAGACTGATTTTCTATTATTCCCCCATCATATACTATATGTTCCAATCAAACTGGCTGCCTTATTTTTCCCTGTACATGACACTGATTTCCTATCCCCATTTCTTTGCACAAGTGCTTCCCCAGGTTTTCAATGTTCTTCTTTATCTGATTTCAAGGTTCAGCTCATGTCACCTTTAAGAGAGCTTTCCTAATTCTCCCAAGCAGTTAATAATCAACAAGCACCATGTGTCACACCCCATGCTAAATACTGAGGATGCCAAAAAAGGGCAAAAAAATAGTCCTCAATTCCAAGATTATATTCTAGTGAGGCAGGCAATATGCAAATAACTAAGTATAAACATATAGAGAAATATGTGTGTGTGAATGTGTGTATATACCCATATATAGTTATATGGCAACATGCACATAAGAAAAAATATATATAATGTATATGTGTATAATGTATATATTTTTTAAAGCTATATTGGGGGAAAATGTATGTATATATATGCCTAGTATTTTTATTTATATATATTTATACTTAGGCATATAACATACATTTATACTTAAATATATTACATTTATTTATATTTAAACATACACATATACAACTTTTATACATATATATTATGTACTTATATTTCAATATATCTATATTTATATACATATATATGTATGTACACACACATATATGTAGTTATTTGTATGTTGCCTCCCCAATTAGAATGTGATCTTCTTGAGGTTAGTGTGTATATGTACACACACACACACATACATATATATATATATATACACACACACATATATAATATATAATATAATATAAATATAATAATATGGTATATTCATGTGTTTGTGTATATCTATCTCTATATATCTATATATGAATGAAGTTATAACCCTAGTTAGAAAAATGACTATAATCTGAAAACTTGCCTCGTACAAAAAGTAGAATTTGAACTGAGTCTTAAAGGAAAGCAAGTAAACTATGAGGCCAGGGTGACTGTACAAAATATTCCACACCAGAGGGAATAGCTAATGTAAATTCATGTGGATGGGAATTGGAGCCATGGTCAAGAAATGGCAAACAGGTCAGTATATCTGGATCATAAAGTATGTGTGTGGCAAGGGCAGGGGTAGGGGTGCAGGGAGAGTCAGGTGTAAAAATACGAGAAAGGTAGGCAGAGGACAATTGAGAGGAATTTTAACGCCAAACAAAACTTTATATTTGTTCTTAGAGGTTAATAGGGAGCCACCGAGACTTATTTTAGGGAGGAGGAGAAAGGGAAGATCAGACATGGCCTTTAGAAACATGTTCTTGGCATCTGAGTAAAAGATGAATGGGTGGGGAAAGCCTATAGGTATATAAACTGGCAGCAGTCAAAGTGAGAGGCAACTAGGTCCTAAACCAGTGCTGTCAATGTATTAGAAGAGGGAAAGGGAAATATACAAGAGATATTATGAAGGTAGAACTGACTAAGATTTAATAGTAGATTGAATGTATAGGGTGAGTTTGAGAAATGAATTCAGGAAGAAACTAAGATCTCAATCAAACCAATGACTTGGAGAATGGTAGTGCCCTTCATAGTAACAGGGAAAGTTAGAAGGATGGCACTGTCTGGGAGAAGATAATGAGTTCTGTTTTTGAGACACCTACAGCACCTCTCCTTTGAGATGTACAAGAGCCAGTTGGAAATGCATCATTGTAGCCCTTCAGAGGTTACGTCTTCAGAGTATCCTCCAGAGAGATGAGAGCCAAATATTTTGATCTGATAATTATCTACAAAGACATGATAATTTAACTCAAGGCAATTAATCCTCTAGAACAGCCCCAGAAATTACTTTTGTATTTCTTTCCTATATATTTTATATTTATTTATCTGTTTATGTTTTTTCACCAGCAAAGGTCAGGGAACTAATCATTTTTATCTCTATCTAGCACATACAACATGTGCTTAGTACATAAAAGTCATAGAACCACAAAATCTAAGTTGGAAGGGAAGGTGGAAAGGAGAAGAAAGGAATAGCTTTATTAAGCATCAACCACGTGCCAGTCACTCTGCTAAGCACTTTGATCTTCACAACAACCTAAGAGGCAGATGCCATTATTGTTTTACATATTTACATATTTTACAGTTGGGAAACCGAGTTAAATCACTTCTCCAGAGCCACACATGTAGCAAATGTCTGAAGGTGGTGAAATTCCACCAAAGAAATTCTCTTTTCAATAAAGTAGCAACAGTAACACTTGCACTCTCTACATCACAAACTATGGTTAGGATTAGATGAGAGAATGTATTTGCAGTTCTGTGAGAGAGGTGTTGTGCTGGTCACACTCAGAATCAGCTAACGTTGATAAGGAGAGCTAAAGACAACAAAAAAATGGTGTCTGTGTGTGTGTGTGTGTGTGGTCAACAACACTGAGGGCAAGAGAAGCTTCAAAGAAGGAATAGGTCCATTGCCAGGTTGGGCAGGATGGTGATAACAAAACACAGAGATAAGGCAGAGCTGCTCAATTTTTACTTTGCCTCTGTTTTCTCTGCCTAAGAGCATGTCCTCTGAATTAGAAAGGACAGGACAAATGTGGCTAGTAAAAAGACTGTAAGAGAAAATAGCCTCCCTTGAATGAGTTCAAGTTGCCTGACCCAGATGAACTCCATCTTCCTGTACTGAAATGAATGGTGGATCTGATTGCTAGTCAGTGATCTATGAAAGCCTGTAGAGAATGGGAGAGGTACCACAGGAGTGGAGAAGGGCAATTTATTAAAAGGAAGAGAATGGAACCTGCAAACTACAGGCCAATAAGCTTAACTTTAGATTCGGAACAACTAAACTCATTATTTTTCAATCAAAACCCTCCACCATTCCTAAATTTCCTGTTCCTCTCAAAGGTACCACCATTCTTGCATTCAAAACCAAAGGGTTATCCTGAGTTCCTAATGCTCTCTCACCATTCTTTCCAAACAGTTTTCCTGTTATTTCCACCTTCACAACATCTCTCATATATCTGTTCTCCTTTGATTTTGCCACCAGCCTGTTTCAGATCATCATCTCACACCTAAATTATGGCAATAACCTTCTGGTGGGTCTGCATGCCTCTTGTCTCTTTCCCTACTCTAATCATCCACTTAGCTATTGGATTTGATGATACCCCACATACACGCACATTCTATAAACCCCAGTGGAGCCCTGTTACCTCCAGAATCAAATATAAAATAAAAAATCCTCCAGTTGGCATTCAAAGGACCAAAATTAGGTCCCTTTCTACCTTTTCTGTCTTTCATCTCACTTCCCCGTCTATATTCTCTTAGATCTTTGTACACTTGCCTCCTTACTATTGCTCTAACACAATAATACCTCCTTTCCTGACTCCAAATATTTGCATTGGCTGTCCTTTCTTCCTGGAACTCTTTCATCATGTTTATCTCTTAGATTTCCAAGTCTCAGCTGAAGTCTTACCATTTGCAAGAAGCCTTCTCCAGTCATCTTTAACTTTAGGGCATTCCCACTGAAATTATATCAAATTTATTCTATATATATAGTTTATGCATAATTGTCTACATGTGGTCTCCCCCATGAGACTATAAACTCCTTTGAGAAAGAGACTGTTTTTGTCTTTCTTTCTTTTCTAGTATTTTTTTCCAACAGTTACATATCAAGAAGATTTTTAGCATTAGTAAAAATTTTTACAAGATTTTGAGTCCCAAATTTTTCTCCCTCCCTCCCCCCCTCTTCTGAAGATAATAGTCAGTTTGATATAATTTATATATATATGCTATCATGTAAACATACTTCCATATTAGTCACAGTTGTGAAAGAAAAAAAGATCAAAAGGGGGAAAAAACAAAAAAGACTAAAGTAAGTGAAAAAATATGCTTTGATCTGCATTTTGAGTCCACCAGTTCTTTATTTGGTTATGGACAACATTTTCCTTCTACTTCTGTGGGATAATTGTATTGCTGAGAAGAGCTTAGTCAATCATAGTTGATCATAACACAACGTTGCTGATAACTTGTTTACAATGTTTTCCTGGTTCTGTTCATTTCCTTTTGCATCAATTTGCACAGTTCTTTCCAGGTTTCTCTGAAATCTGCTTGTTCATAATTTCTTATTGCACAAGAGTATTCCATTCATATACTACAACTTGTTTAGTCATTCCTCAACTGATGGGCATCCCCATCAGTTTCTAATATTTTGGCACCCCAGCCCTCTTTGGGGGCTCACCCCCCAAAATATTTTTGCACATATAGATCCTTTCCCCTTTTTTATGATATCTTTGGGATAGAGACCTAGAAGTAATATAGCTGGGTCAAAGGGTTTGCACACTTTGGTTACCCTTTGGGCATAGTTCCAAATTGCTCTCCTTTGTCTTTCTATCCCAAGTACTTAATACAGTGGCTGATACATAGTAGATATTTAATAAATGCTACTTGGATAACTAACTTCTATCAAAGTTCTAATTTTTTTTGGATTGTTTTGGTTTTTGAGACTAAGTTTCCCTATCTTGCCCAAGTTCATTCATTGGTCACTCTTCAGTCTGATCCCAGTACTAACCTGCACATAAGCTTTAACCTAGAACAGTGGCTATAGAGTACGACTTGGAGAAAGAAAATTGAGTTCAAATCCAGTCTATGACATTTGCTTGCAATGTAACACAGGGCAAGCCACCTGATTTCCATCTGCCTCAGTTTTCTCAACTGTAAAATGAGTATCACAATAGACCATACCTCCCAGAATGGTTGTGAGTTTCAATGAGATAAAATTTATAGAGTGCTTAGATCTTTAATAAATGCCTGTTCCTTGGCTCTTTTTTCAACTTAGGCAGCCTGAGAGTCCTTGGCACCCAAAACCCCACCATAATGTGCCAAACTTAATGTGGATACCTGTGAACTACAGCCCTACTATAGTTCAAAACTGCCCTCCTCAAGGCATCTATCAGACTTAGCCTCCCTTAGTAACTGTGATGACTGATATGTACCACCATGATAGATCTAAAAATGCATTATTAAGACAGTGTCTTTTGAAACTCAGACAAAGAAGAAAACATTTAGGATCAATAAAGTCAGAAAAGAAGCTCAGAAGGAAACAGTGCACTTTTGTTACTACCTCATAAAATATAAAACTAAAAAAACAAACTACATAATAGAAATTTATAATTTAAAGAGAAAGAAAATAAGAAGAGAAAAATTGAGCAACAGTGGCTAAGATTATGAAGATGATGGCCCTGCTGGCCTCTACCCTGATCAAAACACATCAACAATATTGGTATCCATTTCCAAGTGCCACCTTAAAATACAGAATGTTAGAAAATTTTGATTATATGTCCATCAGTTGAGGAATGATGTAATAAGTTATAGTATATGAATGTTATGGAATATTATTATTCTATTAGAAACAATCAGCAGGATGATTTTCAGAAAGACCTGGAGAGAGTTATATGAACTGATGCTAAGTGAAGTGAGTAAAACCAAGAGATCATTGTATATAGCAACAACAAGATTATATGATGATCAATTCTGATGATAAATTAATTAAATTAAAATTTAAGTAAAAAGTAATTTTAAAAAACTCAACACAACCTTATGCAAATTTATCAATTATTTAAAATATATATATATAATTATTCTTTTTTAGATGGCCTTAATTTCTCTTGCCCTCTCCTACTAAGAGAAATTCTTCATAACAAATAATAATAACAATAAAGCAAGGGGGGAAAGGAGTCATTTAACAAGATTAATAATATTCAAGTCTGACACTTGCAGTATTCACCATCCATTATTTACATTCTCACATTACTTCTTTGGGGTTAGACTGTTATTTTTGATTACGTAGTATTCAGTTTTAATGTTGTTTACTTTAGAGCTTAAGTTCTTTAGGAGCAGGGTCTACTTCTGTCATTTTTTGTATTGCCAGAGCTCAGCAGAGTACCTGGAACATAGTAGGTGTTCCATTTGCATTGCTGTAGTCATTACCCATGTTGTTTTTCTGGCTCTGCTTACTTGACTGTATATTCCCCACATTTTTTTCCCTATTCTTCATATTTACTTTTTTTATGGCACAGTACTATTCTTTCTGACTTGCAAGGTAGCTATCCAATGTACTGACTCTCTTGGTATTATATTTCTCTTCCTATTAATTTTTCCTGGTTTTTGTTAGTAATGTTTGAAAATGTAGAAGGTGCAAGAAAGGCACTCACATGGAGGTCAGAAAAAGTGATATAAGGACAGCCTCAAGGTCTCTCTGAATAACTTTGATATCACTTGTGAGAAAGGGTAGACATTGGCACATGACTTTCCTGCATGGTGTGCCCATATCAAAGAAGGTATTGTGTTATATGAGCAAAGCAGAATTTCTGTAGCTCAAAAGAAAGGTGAGATGCACAAATTTAGAGACATTTCCTTTCCAAATGTTCACATGGACTACTTATGTTCAATCTATGGTAGAACATTTCCAGTTTGTATTGGTCTGATCAGTCAAGTCTGACACAGGCAATAGATGCCAACATAATGGTGTCATTTTGGTCTTATCACAAAGACAACAACCAATTAAAAATACAGAGGGATTTTGTGGTTTTATCTTAAATTCGTCAACTCTTGTTCAGCTCTAAGCACTAGGATATACTTCTTTCAAATGAACTTAAAACTACTGTATTAGCATCACTCTCATTCATCCTCAGTCCCCACCCTTCTGCCTCCTACAAATATCCCAATAGTCTTAGTATCATCCTCTATGGTCTCACCAAATAGATTTAGTCCCTGTTCTTCATGAAAGTCTTTCAGGTCTCTGACACTATAATCACATCTCTCTCATAGTCTTCTCTACCAGCTAGGTGATATATTTCTTAATCATCGGTGGTACTTACCACTCAGAACAGGAAGAGCCTGATTCAATTGTCAAGAACAGCACAAAAACACCTAAAGGAAAAAAAGGGAGGTAGGCTAGAGAAGAGCAAATCCAACACAGATGCTGATGGGTAAAGCACCTCTAAAGATAGTTTTATCAGTTCCCTTCTATGAGTTCCCTTGATCATGAATTTCCTTAATTTAAATCTAACTCAGGTGGCATTTTTGACCTACAGTATTGATGTATTCTAATATAGAAACCTCAGCTTGGAGAACAGAGACTCTAGGAGGGAATTTTTATTCATGGTTAGAAATTCAAAAGCCCTACTCTTTCACTTGCCTTCCCTCTGTCCACAGTGGAGTATCCTACCCTTACCTATAGGTGCTCTGCCCAAAAGAATATAAATCTTTGTCACTTAAATCACACAAGGTATCTTGGTGTTTATGGACTAGATTTCTTTCTTGAGGACCATGTCCTGGAACCTAGTGTTGGCCAGAGAGCCAGAGTGACTTGTGTTTAAAACATTGTCCTTAAATGTATAGCAAGTCCCATGAGAGGTCATGATACTGAGAATATCATTGATCTCTTTCATTGTTTGCTAGCATAATTAATAAAATGATTAATTATGCAGAAATTATGTCTTTCAAAGGTCCATCTCCAGTATTCCTGATCTATATCTTGTTTGGGAAGAGAAAGTAAGGGCTGGTGATTTTGCACAGTTCTCCTTCACTTAAATCCAATTGACTTGCATGTCATGGCCTCACCTCCCTGAACAAAGGATAAGCAACAATTCCTGTGAATAGTAGTTGCTGTCTCCCTGGGGACCTAACTGGAACTAGCCAACTAACAGCTCTTCTTTCCTTCCTTCCTACTTCCCTCCCTCTCTCCTCTCCCTCTTCCTCCTCCTCTTCCTCCTCCTCTTTCTCTCTCTCTCTCTCTCTCTCTCTCTCTCTCTCTCTCTCTCTCTCTCTCTCTCTTCCCTTCTCCTCTCCTTCCCTCTCTTCTCCTTTTCTTCTTTTACTTACCTTTCCTCAGTACTCAATATGCTTATCTGCTGGTGCTCTGCCCAAAGGAATGTAAATTTTGATCACTGAAACCTTATGCTTATGGGTTAGATTTCTTTCTTAAGGAGCATGCTTAACAGAAATCACTCTGGCTGTCATTGATTGGCCAACAATAGGTCCCAGCCCAAAGTCCTACTTAGTCATTGTTTGGTCCCTGATTGATTCAGAGTGAATGTAGAATAGCAATTGTTTCTGTTTTGGGCAGAAACCCAAAGATTTTTCCCCTCCCTGATTGGTTTTTTTTTGTTTGTTTGTTTGTTTTTTTTTTGGACTAGGTAAAACAGCACATTCTCTGCCTCGTTCTTACCTAGCTTGATCACTGGTTGGGTGTTTCCACAGTTAAAACTGAGACTTGTGGAAGACCTTACTTTAAAAGGGCCAAGATCTCTCACTGCCTTCAGGGCCACCTCCAGTGGTCCTGGTCTCTATCTTGCCATTGGCCCAGATAATTCTATAGGAGAAAGGAAGGAAGGTGATCTTGCACAGCCCTCCTTCACTTAAATCCAATTCACTTGCATGGCATGGCCTCATCTCTCTGATGTCACAGTCCTTTTCAAGAACTGGACATAGTACAAGAACAAAGGACATAGAACAATATAGATAAAGAAAATGAGAATCAGGGGGCAGCTAGGTGACACAGTGGATAGAGCACCAGTCCTGAAGTCAGGAGGACCTGAGTTCAAATATGAACTCAGATACTTAACATTTTCTAGCTGTGTGACCCTGGGCAAGTCATTTGAAATCCAATTGCCTCAGCAAAAAACAAACTGAGAATCAGACATGGTAGTGTCAGAGGTAGTGTCATAAAAGTAGTGTCAAGAGCCTAGACTCACTCAAACCTAAGTCTTGTGGTTCAAGGATCAATGTTTTAATCACTACACCAGCTACCCATACAAGGATAAAGAGTTTGAGGATGAGCGAGGGATAGATGTGCTACTAGAAACTTTCTCTGCTTATCAGAAGCCTAGAATCTGGGGTTATTTATGGAACTTGATAAGAAATAATTCTTGCTTCTCTTAGGTAGTCATGATTGTCCCTTGGATTCAGCAGACTTTATTACTTTGTTAATGATTTTTCTCTTACCTCCCCAGAGTGCCCTCTGATGAGAACATCTTGCATCCTGAACCACTGATTAGAACATAGGGAGACACCATTCTAAATGATGCATATCAATATCTTAAACAATTCATTAGAAACCAAATATCTTAAGACATTTTTAAAAAATGTTTATAATGGAATGGAAAGAGCTCCAGGCCAGGAATCAGAAACTCTGGGTTTTATCTTCCACTTGTCACTGTTACATTGTGTGAAATATTAAAAGAACCAAAGTAAGGCTGTTAGTATGAAGGGTAGATTTTCTGTGGAAGACTTATGGGGAAAGGTAGACAAGAATCACAAAGAATGGGAGGGGGCTTTCAAAGCACTTTCTTTAGAAAAATTTGGTGGTGCAAGTAATGCAAGTATTATTGATTTCATTTCAGAGATAAGGAGATTGCAGTTCAGACAGGGAGAAATTATTTGCTTAAGGGAACTGGCAGAGCCTGAATTAAGATGAAGATCCCCAGGGAAAGCTGTGTATAGTACTATGGAAAGAGAACTAGCTCTAGAGTCAGAGATTCTGGATTCAAATTCTGCCTGTGACATTTACTAGCTGTGTGACCTAAACAAGTATCTTAACTTCAGTCTGCCTCAGTTTTCTCAACAGCAAAATGGAGACAGCAATAGCATCTACTTCCCAGGTTCATTGTGCGGATCAAATGAGATAATATTTGTAAAGCATATGCCAGGCAACTCGCACAGACAAGACTACAAACAGAAAGGCCTGTTTTCTGATATTCCACCCTGAGAAACCATCTCAGTGCTCGGCAGCTTTATAACAACTCGCCTTCTGGTGGAGCGGCATTTTTAAGGCCCACTTGAAATGTCAGCTCCTCAGACAAGCCTTCCCTGTTTCTTTCTCCTTCCCAAATGAAAGTGATTCCTGAAATCTTGGAGTGCTTAATTTCCTTATTCTATAGTGATCTCTGTCTCTGTGATGCACAGATACATTGCATGGGGTTTAATCTTACAACTGGATAGGAAAAAAAAAAAAAAAAGACAGCTCCATACAGTTAAATGTGGCAACTAGGTGGCGCCAGTGCATAAAGGGCCAGACCTGGAGTCAGTAAGAACTCATCTTCCCGAGTTCAAATCCAGCCTCAGACACTTCCTACCTGGGTGACCCTGGGCAAGTCACTGCACCCCGTTTGTCTCATCTGTACAGTTTTCTCATCTGTAAAATGAGCTGGAGAAGGAAATAGCAAACCACTCTAGTATCTTTGCCAAGAAAACCCCAAACATAACAACAGCATCTACTTCACAAGGACTGTTGTGAGAACCAAAGGAAAGACGTAAATGCTAATTCCCCTTGTCTGACCTAGGAAAAATCCTCTAGAGAAGTTAGACTAGATGATCTCCACGGTCCTTTCCACTTCTCAATTCAGCCTGCCTCCTGCCCCCACCATGTAACACTGGGGAGGAGAGGAGGGGGAGGGACCATGCCACATATTCATCCTTGCCTCCCCTTCAGAGCCCAGCACAGAACTTGACTCAGAGTACGTGATTAATAAATGTCTGCATCATAAATGGATGAAACTAGGCTGGATTTTTTTTGTTTCATTTCTGTGAAACGCTAATGACTCTTATGATATAAGAAGATTATTTTTGTATGTTTTTGTTCTTGACATTTGGGGGTTTTTTCCAGTGGGATGAGGTGTTGTTGCAAAGATATTTACACAAAAACCTCTGCTGCACCTTTACTACCAGAAACCAAGACTATGAAAGGAGGGAGGCTATTTATAAGAATCTGACATGGAATAATTACTGATTGCATCTCTTCTAGGAGCTGTCAACGACTCATAAATTCATAGAATAACAGAACTGGAAGGGTCCACACAATACAGAATGGGAACCCCTTTCTTTCCTTATTGGATTTTGCATTTTTATTTTATATCACATACATGGAGTAGGAGTGAACTAAACAATGACAGAGATAGAAGAGATCTTTAAACACAGAATGAAAATGGTTAAAGATGGAAAAGACCTTAGAAATCATTTGGCCCAAATGCCTTACTTTACACATGTGGAAACTGAGGCCCAGAAAATGATTTAAACAAAGTTATAGGCAGTGGCAGGATTGGGACTAAATCTAAATGTCCTGGCTCTAGACCAGAACTCTGTCAGCTACTTATATCATTTTTTTTCTGCAAGAAGTCTTTCCCTGCCCTCCTTAATACTACTGCCTTCCCTCTGGGATTAACCTCATTTGTCTCCATAAATCTTGTTAGTACATAGTTGTTTGTGAGTTGTCTCTCCCATTAGACAGTGAGTTCCTTAAGAGCAAGAATTGTTTTCTGTCTCTTTTGTGTCCTCAGCACTTAACACAGTGCCTGGCACATAGCAAGTACTCAATAAATATCAGGTGGTTGATTAATATTCAAGATTTCTTTCAGGTCTGTTAGTTTGTCCTTCGTTCCTGAAGAGGACCATGATATCAGGGAGGTGATGCTGTGACATGAAAGTGAATTGGATTTAACTGTGGGAGAGCTATGCAAGTCACCAGCCTCACTTTATCCTTCAGAACCCATCTGGGCCCAGTAGCAAGATACAGATCAGGACCGTTAGAAGTAGCCCTAAGAGGTAATGTGAGACCTTGGCTTTTTTAAGCTAAGGTCTCAGTTTGACTGAAATGACACCTAACTAGTGATGAAGGCTAGGTAAGAAATGAGTCAGAGAATGTCCTCTCTACCTTTACCTACTAAAAAAAAAAAAATCTGGAAGGGTCAGACCCTTAAGGTTTCTGGCCAAAACAGAAACAATTGCTAGTAATATCACTCTGAACCAATCAGGGCCTAAACAATGACTAAGTAGGATTTGTCCTGGGACCTATTGTTGGCCAATCAGTGAGACAGGAAGAAAGGAAGAAAGGGAGGAAGGGAGGAAGGGAGGAAGGGAGCTGTGTTGTCCAGCTGATCAGTTCCAGTTGGATCCCCCAGTGGGGCAGCTCCTACCACTACTCACAGAGATTTTTATTTCTACTTCATTCTTGAAGAAGACCATGACACTAGGGACATGAGGCTGTAACTTTCAAGTGAACAGACAACTGAAGACGGTCCTGGATGCAGGGGAAGACCTTGGCCTTTTTAAGCTAAGGTCTTTAATAGGTCTTGGTTTGACTGAGGCAGCATCCAACCAATAATTAAGGTTAGGTGAGAAATGGGTTCTTCCTGTGATTCTATTATACTTTGGTAAACAAACCTGTATCACACACATCTATCCATATTTTTATCCATGTTTTTAGATACCTACAGGGAAGGAAGGATGGGACCCATTCCATGTGGGTGAGGAGGTCGTCACAGGGAGACTGATTTGTGAGATTGTTTTCTCTAGTGTAAGGAGACTTGCTCAGTTTGGTGTAAACTTTCAGGTTCTAAGTACTCCTTCAAATCTCTCTAAAGACCTTTGGAATTGATAGTGAGACATGGGAGACAGTAGCACAGGACTACCTAGTAAGGCATGTCCTCAGCAAAAAAGGTGCTGTGCTCTATGAGCAAGGCAAATTGAAGTAACATAAATGTGGTGTGTGCACATTTAGAAACATTTTCATCCCAAAGGTTTGTATGGACTATGATCTATGGTTGAGCTTTCTGAGATCATATTGGTCTGATCAGTCAGACTGGTACACTGTACCTTGATCCCAAAAAGCAATGCCATTTTGGTCCTCTTTGAGCATGAAGGACCACAACCACTTTCAAGTGACCAGGCTGTGGTAAGCCATGAGAAGCATCCCCTGGAACTGCAACCTGAGATGGGTTTTAGACTTGGAACTAGAACTATATTCACTGTGTAAGAACAAATTCTAGTCTTGGGATCAAAAGAAATGAGTTCAAATATTGGCTTTGATACTTACCATGTGACAATCTCTTGGAGCTTCAGTTTCCCCATGAGGAAAATTAGAATGATAATATGCAACCTACCTTACAGAGTTATTGTAACCAAAAATGCTTTGTAATGTAAGCCTTAAAGTGCTTCAGAAATGTGAATGGCTGAAAAAAAAAAAAAAGCCAAGTAGAAATATGGCAGCTCCTGGGACATTCTCAAGGATTCCACCACCAGAACCAAAGGAATAACATCATTTTCTGTGTATTGTGTGTGTCCCATTTTATTAAATCTCTTTCTTTGCATCATCAGGTCTGGAATGGAAGGCAGTTCATTACCTTTGGTCATATCAAATTAGATGCTGAAATCTGTACTTTTCCCTCAAATCAGCCACAGTAGGACACCTGTCCCCAAAGAGAAAAATCAATTCCATTAAAGAATAAACAGCTGCAAGCTTCCCAGTCAAATAAGCTGTGACTTGTCAGCCTTCCCTACTCAGGAAAACATTTGTGTCTCTTGAAATGTTATCCAGCCTCCTCATAGGAAGAATGGGGGGGTGGGGGTGGATGTGTGGGTGGCAACCAGGGTTAAGTGATTTGCTTAGGATCACATAGAGAATTTTTAAAGCAGAATATACAAAGTAGTCTCCTAGAATGCAATCTCATATCAGCAGGCTCTCTAATCCATACAGCTGCCAGACTTAATTTCCTAAAGCACAGATCTAACCACTTCAAGAATCTTCAATGACTCCCTATTATCTCTAGGATAAAATATAGACTTCAGCTTGACATGTAAACTCCTTAACAATATAGGTTTTTGCAGACTTATTTTATATTCTTCTCCTTCATGAACACCATGCTCCAACCCAACTAACCTACTCAGTGATCCCAGAATTCAGCATTCTATCTTCTACCTAAAAGTTTTGAAAAGGCTATCCATATCCACTATGCCTATGATACATTTTCTGTCTTCCTCTTAGAATCATCACTTTTCTTCATGTGAAGGACTATCTCCTATAGAAAATCTTTCTTGATTCCTCTAAGTTGTTATTGCTCTCGCTCTCTCTCTCTCTCTCCCTTTCTCTCTCCCTTTCTCTCTCCCGCCCTCTCCCTTTCTCTCTCCCCCCACTTCTCCTTTTTTCCCTGTCTCTCTCCTTCTCTTTCTCTCTTTCCCGTCCTCCACCTCTCTTTCTCCTTCTCTGACTCTGCCACTACCTCTTTCCACTCAGATTATTCAATTTTCACTATTTATGTACATTTAACCCCTGTACATGGGTTCTCAACCTGGGCTTCATGGATAGATTTCAAGGGGCCAATCTATAAACTTCTTGTTTTTAATATTTTGATAACTATTTTCCAGTTTAATTGTTTTCTTTTGTCATTCTACATATTTTATGCATATAAAAGCATTATTCGGAGGTGTCTGTTGGCTTATCAAGACTATCAGAAGGAATAATACAAAAAATTAAGAGCCCCTGTTTTAGTAGAATATAAGCTATTTGAGTTTTAAGTACCAGTGATTCCCTATTACTTCCAGCATTAAATATAAACTCTCTGTTTGAAAATTAAAGCTCCTTACAACCTGGCTGCAGCCTGCTTTCCAAGATTACAATACTTTAGTCCACTTCATCAATTCTGTGGTCCAACCAAAATCTGTTTCTTGCTGTTCTCACAAGACACTGCATCTCCATCTCTGTATATTTGCCAAGGCTGTTTGTCCTACCTGAAATACCCTCCCTCAACCCTTTTTCAAAGCTCAGCTTTAGTATCAACCCCTACATGTGAGATCTTTCAATTTTCCATTACCATCATTTCTCTGGACCAATCCCCCTAAAATTGCCTTGTTTACTTTGTAGATAGTCTGTAGCTATTTATATAATATGACTATGCTTTTTCTTCTAAGCAAATGAGAGCTCATTGAGGACTAGGACCATTTTCATTTTTATCACGTTATCTAAACATCTAAGACAAGCCTGGCATATTGTTTGTTTGTTGTTTGTCCCTCATTCTAGAAGAACACCATTCCATGAAGAAGGAAGGCTGTGAAAGGTCACCTGTTTCACTTTGTCCTCCAGAAGCATCTGGGTCCAGGAACCAGATATAGATCAGGATGACTGTAATTATAAATTATAACTTGATGGATTAGGTTTTTGTTTTTATATGCCTTATATATATGTGTGTGTGTGTATATACACACACATATGTATACACATTTATATGTCTGTGTATAATATGTTGCATATTATATTTAAAATTTTTGTGTGTTTTCTATATGTACATATGTGTTTAATAGTTGTATAACATATGTTTTATGTTTCATGTATATATGTGTGTCTGTATGTTATATAGTATGTATGATTTTTGTATATGTGTTTTATGTGTGTCTATGTATAATGTGTTGCATAGCTTATCTATAATTCTGTATATATGTTTTATATATGCATATATGTGTGTCTGGGTCTAATGTTTTATATAGTATATATGTTTTATGTATATATTTTTTCTATATGTATATATGTGAGTCTTTGTGTATATTTACGCATCTATGAAAAGTATATACCTAGCATAATGCTTGGCTTAATAAATCCTTGAATTTAATTTAATTTTCATCAAACACAATCTAAAACATTGTTATTATCAACTAAACAATCCATCATTTAACTAACAGTTGAATTATTCCTGGCCCTGTGATCTCATCGGTGTGAGTGTTCCCCCTGCTGGCACAGATTACAAACAGGCCCACATCTTTCCACAAATGCTTCTTGAAGGCTTGAACCATCTCCAGAGAGACCTTTCTAGGCTTCTCTGAAGAAGCCTTGAAGAACTTGGACTCTACACCTATAACCGATTCAGACACCTTATGGTGACAGAAAATTATTTATTGACAATAAAACTAGTGACAATTCAGCTTTATTAATTAATAAATTGCTGGTGAAGAGCATTTGAATGTGGAAGGTTAAAGCCCTATATCAGGGCTAGAAAGGACCAGACAGCTGCCAGTCTAACCCTCTAATTTAACAGGGTGAGCCTGCATTTAATGCATGGGATGAGTGGTGGAGGAGCAACTTTCCAACTCAAGAAGCCCATGTAAATTGACGCCCAAGTCAGTCACCCAAGCTTACAGTGATGAGCTCCTTTGGGTTCTTCTGACCTTTACCTTGCTCTCTGGTGCTGTAGGCAGGCCCTGCCCCACCCCTCTGATCCTCAGTCCCACCCCAGGCCTGGAATGTACTCCTCCTTCACCTGCACTTTTCAGGTTCCCTGGTTTTCTTCAAGGTTTAGCTCAAATACATGAAATACCTTTCTTGATCATGGCACAGAGGATGGAGCACTGGGTCAAATACTCGCTGTTTGGTGCCGAGCAAGTCACCCTCAATTTTCTTAAATACCAAACAGGAATAATACACAATGATGATAATATTTTCTATGGTCTCTGTGAGGATCAAATGAGATAATGCAGGTGGTGTAGAAGATAAGAGCACTGGGTATTGAGTAAGAGAGAGAAGAGTTCAGATCTTATGTCAGACTGTTTACTAGGGTCTTGGACAAGTCACCTAATCTTTGCCTATGTTTCCTCATCTATAAAGAAGGGATAATAATAATATCTACCTCACAGGGTCATTGTTAAGATCAAGTAAGATTGCATATCTGAAGTGCTTTGAAAACCTTAAAAATCATTATTTTAAAATCAAATATTATTGTAAATATATTGCCTTCATATATTTATATTACATATAAATATTATGTTATGTATGATATATTATAGACATTATAATTATTATTTTAAGAAACTGGAGGGTATGGGGTGTTCAGGGAGCACCAATGCATCTGTTGTGAGAGCTTGCCAAGCCTTTTTCAGGATTGCTCTTCCACCTTTGGTGTCCATTTGTCATCCAACTTCTCACCTGTGGGCAGTGGCCACACCCTGGTAAAATCATCTTGACCAACAGGCTAAACCAGGTGGAAGGTTGGAAGGTAACTGACAGGCCCCAAACCTGTCGGTGAATTAGGGTGAATTAGGAAGATGTCTGCCCCAAGCACATCAAGATTTCCACCAACAGAATGAGTAAATGAGAACAATTTGTTCCAATGGCTACACTTGGATCCCAAGACGCCATGGACATCCACGAAGCCACAGTCAGTCTTTCTGACTTTTGTTCTGCCACTGGACCTCCAGAACTCTGGAAGAGATTGAGGATAATGTTGTGCAACTCTGCCTTATTTAAATCCAATTCACTTGAGAGTCAAGACATCACCTGTGATATTAATGGTCCTTCAAAAACAGAGGCCAAACAACAATAAGAAGAAGAAACTAGAGAAATGACTTGTCTAAAACCACACACAATTCTAGACTTGAATTTAGATCATCTCATTTTAAACAGGTTCAAAGCATCAAACATTTTTGCTCAGTAAGAGACAGCGAGAAGACAGTGAGCTGAGCCTGGAGTCTGAAAGAATCCAGATTCAAATCCAGACCCTGTGTCTGGGCAAGTCATTTAACTTGTTTGCCTTAATTCACTGAAGAAGGAAATGGCAAACCTCTCCAGTATCTTTGCCAAGAAAACCCCAAGGATAGGGTCATAGAAGAGCTAGACAAACTGAATAACAACTACTTTTGCTAGGTGGAGGTGAATGAATGAGTTTACAAATGAAAAATATTCATTAAGCATTTACTTAATTCCAAGCTGTATGCTAAGTGATAGCACAAATAAAAATAGTTCCTGTCCCATTTTTTAATGGGCAGGAGCTTACATTCTAATGGTGGAAAACATACAAAGGGGATGGTGGATAAGTAGGGACACTGATCCAGAAATGACTAATAGTTCCTTGAGTATATTGGCATATTCTATTCAGGCTCAACACCAGAGTTGATTTTATCATGGTTCTTGGTTCAATAACAGTTGGATGGAGGCAAAGGAGGAAGAACAGAATGGTGATTATTGGGTGAGTTTAAAACAGCTCACTCCAGAGAGTCCTAAGTGCAAGAGATAGAGAGATTGGTCTCACATGGAACTTGCTCTTCCTTTCCATAGTGAAGAGTATATTGATACACTCACAAACATGTTTTTGTCCTCTTGCATCTGCATTTTTGTGAACAAGTTAATCTATTTCCACTATGATTTGTCAGTGTCTTGTGAGTTTGGGTACCCCAAGTTACCTTTTACCTACCAGGCTAATTAAAAAGAACAGATAAAATCTACTTTCTGGCTCTATAAAACTAAGGGTTGGACCTTTGGATTTGTAGTCCCCCAAGAAAGATTATTGTCCCTCTTCTGAAACCCTTTATGAAAAGCCTCTCTCTCTGTCTCTATCTTTCCTTCCTTCCTTCCTTTCTTCCCTCCTTCCTTCGTTCCTTCCTTCCCTTCCTCCCTCTCTCCTTTCTTCCTTTCCTTCCTTCCTTCCCCTTTTCCTTCCTTCCTTCCTTCCCCTTTTCCTTCCTTCCTTCCTTTCTCTCTAATGTCCTCCTTTCTTACCTACATAGGTCATTAAAATTTATTATTATAGCCCTCCAAGCCTCCCAGGTGGAAGAACAAGAGTTCTTTTAATAAACCACTATAACAGCTAGAAGCAAAGGGCTCTGTAACTCAGCTGCAAATGACATCTGAAAATGAGATTATAACATTTACTCCAAAGAGTTTACACAGGCAGCCATGGAACACACACAGCCATGGAATGAAACAACATGTCCATCCATCTCACAAAGCAAAGAAAGATTATGTTTCTGGGAGGATGAGACAATAAGTCAATCTGGGCTCAGTAAACTTGGTTCAATAAAAGAAAATTTCAGGGCAACCTCATTAGCTCTGCCAGTGCTGGGAGTCATCAGCACCCTGGAATGCCAAGCTGTGGGAGAGGCTAATGAAGCCTGACCTGGAAAGCAGAAACTATAGTTCTCCGTCATGAGGCCGTGGAAAGAATACTAATTCCTCAATAACCATGTAAATCTTAATTTCCTCATCTATAAAATGGGGATGATAATAACATTAGTACTGTGTACTTCATGTGACTTATTAAGAAAGCACTTTGTAACTGCAAAAATATCACAGCAGGATTTGGTGAAAACTTTGGTGCAGAAGATCCTGAATCTACTAATGCAGCAGAATGTAGTTAAAAAAAAAAATCATTCAGCAAGCATATTAAGCACTTATATTTGCCAGGCGCTGTGGAAATGTACCTAGGATACAAAGACAAAAAATTAAATAATCCCTGCCTTCAATATAGAACCTACTATGTGACAGCACATTTACAAATATTGTCTCATTTCAACCTCACAACAATGGGGAGAGGTAGTTGCTATATAGCCCCATTTTATAGATGTGAGCAATCTGTCGCAGGCAATATTCCTGACTCCAGTTCAGGCACTCTACATTCACTGAGCCACCTTGCTAGCTGCTTCATACCTTCCTTCTTTATTGAAATGAGATAGCCTCAAAGGTGCCTTCTTCCTCTGACATCCAATATGTAACGCCTTCTTCTAACTCTAAACATTTTATGATCTAATACATTCTGGGTTCTAATGCCCCTTCTAACTCTTAATAATCTGTATTGTAAGGTCCCTTCCAGCTCTGACATGCTATATTCTATGTACAGTATCAGAGCCCTTTTAGCTCTAACATTTTATGACTCTGTGTTCACTAAGTGAGATTTTCAAATTACTATGTCTATGACCTGTGTTTTTATGTGGTATATCCCTGACATCCCTTACCACAAATAAATTAGACTATACTTGCCAGTATCTTATGATAGTCATTAGGGTAAATTGTACACTATTTTCTTTATATAATAATGTATGGTTTTTATATTACGTTATTAATAATGATGAATCTAAAATTATTCTTCTGCCTTATGGCCATATAGCTCCTCCCATCATCTAATAAAAAGGATGATAAAGACTATCTATAAACATAAGGCTTAAATGCTTAATTTTAATAGTCATATAAAAAGGGCCCCAAGAGGCTCTCAAAATTGCTGAACTGACACAGTCACTCAATTTTCTTTTGCCCTTGAAATGCAGTAGAATATGGAGCTAGGCAAATCCTAGAAGGCCAAAGTTAGAAAGAACTCCAAAACACAGAACAGAGTATATCAGAATTGAAAGGGAGCTTAGAATATAAAATGCCATAGTTGAATGAAACCCCAAAAAGTAAAACACAAACTAGAAGAAGTAGAAGGGGCTCTAGATCATAGAATGTTAGAACTAAAAGGGGCTTTAGAAATCATCTAATTCCATTGCTACATTAATTTTTTTCATTGATCTATTTCATCTTGACACAATATATATTTACCAAGAAACATCTAAATAACCCCCACTCCTTCTACATTCCCTGAAAACAGTTAAGCAAAACCATCTTTAATAACTTAATTATATATATATATCACTTTCCACTTTTGCATATAGTCTACATTCTAGACCTGCCACTCCAAAATCCCATTAGCACTGACAGGATCACTCCCCAGACAGCAACTAGCTTCTTCTCTCTTCAAAGTTCTAGAGATAACACTGAGAGGTTGGGAGTAGTTTAGGGTTTATGACTCATAACCCCATCCCTCTTAGTATGCTTTGCCTATTGATCTCTTTTAGCCAACCAGATTTAATTAACTTTAAGAAATGGTTATTTATTAAGATGTTACATGAAGCATATTTACTATAAACAAATTCTTCAAACTATACACAAATACATACAGAGACCACAGAAAATTATGTCCAATATAAGCGAGTGAATGTGGCGAAGACCTAAGTCACCATACCCAACTGCTAGAATTTTTCTGCCCTTTTCTTAAGTCCTTATGAAGTTTCCTTTAGTCATGGTGTAGCTTAATTATGGGCTCCCTTTTTGGATTTCTGATGATTCTCCTGAATTTTGAAGCTCACAAGGTCATAGCTTGATGTATTCCATCTCTGATATTCATTCACCTAAGATCATTAAAGAATCAATACCAGAGGAAAAAACAAAAACAAAGAAATCCAGTGATGTCATGTCTTCATGTCCATATGGTTTTAGGCCTCTAAGTCTACACGCATTTATTAAGTAAGGCACAATGCTAAGCTGAGGACTAAGATGTAAAAAGGCTGAAAAGGGAGGAAGGCAGCAGACTCTGAAGAGCTTTCATGCCAAATAGAAGACTTTGCAGTCTGTCCTAGAGGTAATAAGGAGCCATATAAGTTGGGGGCTGGTGGAGATGGGCAGGGAGTTGGAATGGGCAGCCCTCCAATTTAGAAAAATCATCTTGGCAGCTGAGTGGAGGTTGGATTAGTGTAAGGAGAGACTTGCGATGGGGAGACCAGTGAGAAGACTATTGTCTAGTCCAAGTTAGAGACAATGAGGTCCTGAGTTAGGGTTGTGGTTGA